>NC_041391.1:432713320-432744740 GCF_002162155.2 Triticum dicoccoides | reverse complement strand
TCCTCTCCATCATCTCCATTCCAAAACCACCTCCTCTCCTCTCCATCATCTCCATTCCAAAACCACCGTCTCGCCTCTCCCTCTTATGATCTTCTCTCCATTGCAAAACCACCTCCTCTCCTCTCCGTCATCTCCATTCCAAAACCACCTCCTCTCCTCTCCCTCTTCTCTATTGCAAGACCACCGTCTCTCCTCCCATCTTCCAAAGCTAGAACCGGACCACTCACAACGACATCTATGGAGAGGATGCAGCAGCGAATCAGGCAGATCACCGGCGGCGACCAGACAAAGTTAGCCAGGTTGAAGGAGATCCTTAGTTGGTTTGACAATGAGTGGGAGATTTCGAGGACGGTGCGGGCCATGTGGCAATGTATGCAAAAGAGCGAGACGGCGGCGATGAGGGCGGCGATGTACATGTACTCCTTGGCGGCAGTCACGCCGCAGTCCTCCGAGTTCATCGAGTATCTCCTATGGGCGATGGAGCAGACAGATTTGCCCGAGGCGACAGTCAGGCGGAGGTGGTGGGCATACAGGTCGAAGGTCGAGCAACCAGAGGATAACGAATCGATTGAGTATGGTGTGCCGTTCGTGAGGGTGCAGAGCCAGCCGGAGCCACAGGAGTATTCGTTCTCCCGCTGCAAGAGGAGGCCGGATGGCGCGACGTCGCTTCCCCGACGTTCTCCACGGTTCCCTCGACGCTCGCCTCGTTTCAATGGCGGCGGTAGGGTTTAAGGTAAGCTTCGCACTAACCTAATCTTCCACCTGCTCATGCTTACAATCAGTATGACAGCTAATGAAAGTCATGCTTACAATCAGTCTCCGAGTACTACGCCAATCACCCTAAAATAGCTTTGGACCTTTGGGTCAAAGTTGTGACACAGTGTACAAATAAAGAAAAATAGATTGGTGCTTCTTTCAGAAAAGAGTACTCCCTAGAAAACTGCCAATATAAGCTACTAGTATTTGGTTAGAGGATTTGCTGCCGAGAAAGATCCGTCCACAGAGCGCCACACATCCCACTGGTTGTGGTGGATGCCAATGCATGCATGCAGCATGGTTGGTGTCGATAATTTTTACTTGGCACACCTCGCACTCTGCATATATGCCGGTTCCATACGTACATTTGTCCAGTTCCACCAAAATGCAGCTGAATAACCCTGTTTGCACAGATAATGAAAAAGCGTGATTACATTATAGTGGCACTAGTTGATGAAACACACAAAATAAATAGAAGAAAATATTGCGATAGTATCATAGTATGCCATGCTGCGAGGGCGAGATGGGCCCTGCGACGCCTTATACGGTATGCCTCATACTGGACATCGTCCCAAGTCTCCCAGATACACCTTCTGTCAGTGATGAACATCAGTGTACAACAGTAGTACAAGGAGGTGCCTTGAGACATTCAAATCTCTATTTTTGTACATATCAACTAAAATTAAGCACCCCAGTTTGCAGAAACGCTTAAACATTAACAATGGGACTAGTTGATGAAACATACTTTAACAAAGAGAAGCACTTTCTTTATCTACATTGGAAATGAAATGATAGAGATGACACTCGCTCTATTTTAACTGTATTATTACTTCATTTTATCAGTGACACTAGGGTCGAGCAGGTGGCAAACGAGGTGTACCGTGCATCGCAAGGATGGAGGCCAGGGGTGCTTAGACTGGGATGCTGAAGCTGGCTCTTTCAGTCACCAACATGGATGATTCAATTCATGGGACCTTTTGGTGCAGTTCACCTAAAATGAAGCAATGTCCCGTGAGCTAGCAGCTTCTTCTTCAAAAAAATTTAAGAAAAGGGCTCCAGCCCCGGTTCCATTTCCATCAGAAAATGAAACCCGCAGAGCTTCTTCTTCATTAGGTGCAATAAAATTGAGCAACATCAAGGTTGGTTGTGAAGCTCCTCGAATGCTCAACTATAATTTGGATATCATTTGTGCAGTTCAACTAAGATCGAGCGTGAAATGTATATCTCTATTTGCACAAAAAAAGGTGGAAAGGAGGGTGACTAACAAGTAACAAGTGATGAAACATGCATCAAATGAAAAGAAGCATGTTCCTTATCTGAATGGCAATCCTACAAGGACAGTAGCAATTTCTAGAGCAGTGGCATTGCTAGATATTAGTGTGGGCATCAGGATTAACTATGACAACTGTTAAATATGATATTACTTTGGGCACGGGAGAGTAGGCGGACCAGGATAGTTGCATTTCTAATGAAAAGAACCAACTTATCTTAATGGGAAATTTTAGCAGGACATGTAAAGAACTGCCATTGATTCATATTACTGGAGGCATTACATTGAAAACAACATTGGTTTAACGTGTCCTTACTTTTAACAGTGCGACTGCTACATTTTACCAGTGGCATTTTAACTGTTGTAATGTATACACATTGAACAAGGTCAGACTGATTTGAATTTGAGATACCGATGGCAGACATCATTTGCCCATGTCGCATCCGTGCATGTAGTTGGAGATGATGGGCGGCTTTCGCATCACATATCTATATCTATACCCCTATATATATTATATTATATATATTTTTTATTGTGAGCGGGTAACTGTAACTTTGAAAGATGGTCGTTGGATGAGGCGAATCCGAAGGTCCAAAGATGGCAAATTTGAGCACTATTGGTCGTTGGATATCATCTCAATTCCACTAGATTTCGCCACATGTATAATCTAGAAGACTCCATAGTTGAACTTAAGCATAATGCACAAACATCAAAACACAAGCACTTCTTATTTGTTCTAGAATCTTCCGTATCATAATTGCCCAAATGTTTTTCTACATGATTTGCCATTATTTGTTTTTACTTTATGTCTTACAACGCACAATTCCATGAATCTTAAAATAGATTAGCTTTCTTATAAAAACTAGATGATTTTAAATGAAATGAACTATAAGAATTAAACGAACATCTACATCATGCATATATGACTCAAAGCTTGCATGCTATAATGTGGTATTTATTCATAATTTGGTTGCCAAATCCCATGCGTGCAATGCACGTGTACCTTACTCTAGTCTAAATGGTGTTTGTGTGTGTGTTGTGCGTGTTGAGGTGCAAATTGTCTTTTTTTGGTACGCGTTAAGCTTGTTCTTCCGAAATTTCAAGCCGCGCCTTGTTATGCCGAAAATTGAACCTAGCGTCTCTGTCTATCATGCTGCGAAACTCCCGCCTCTTCAACCCGCGCCTTGTTAGCCCGAAATATTTAAGATATATCTTTGTCTCGTTGTGCTCCGACAACTCCCTCCATCTCAACCCGCGCCTTGCTATTCCGAAATTACAACGCGCGCGAAAACTCCCACCTCCTGTGAAATCCCGACACGCGAAATGCCCGTGGTACCCCTGAACCGAAATAACCGCCTCAAATCGGTGGGGGGTACTTTCGTAACTTACCCCACATTTCAGACAAGCGCGTCTCTAAGCCATGGTTCCCCACTGCCATCCCATCCGCCCACCCATTCGTACACCGAGGCCACGAAAACCCGCGACAAGACCCCACACCCTGCTCCGTCCGCCACCCAGCCGAAGCTTCTTCCCCGACGACGTCATCCACAGCAACACCTCGACATCCCTCATCCACCGTACCGGATGAGGATCCGTCGTCGATCTCATCGTCCCGCCGGTTCAGCCACCCTGTCCTCCACCTCCAAGGAGCTGCCCCGACGTTCCCCTTGTCTTTCATGCCACCTCCATTCCCACACCGTCGTCTTCACCTGCACCACCGGAAGAGCATCATCATCACCGTTTCCTCAGATGAAGTTGCGGCCTAATCGGTGCCACCAAAGAGGTTGTACACTAATCGCCGCATTTTCTTCTTGATTCGATCTCACGGTGCTGCCGGCGCTCGGTCTCGAGCCGACACGGCGCGGCTCCATCCACGGCGGCATCGCCGGCCACTTCCTCCACGGCGTCGCTCCCTCGACGGCAACGTCCACATCAGTAGGAGCTGCTGCTGCTTTAGCTCTCGCTCGCACTGCTACTCTGCTCTTGCTCTCGGTCCCCTGCCTGGTCTGCTCTTGCTATTGCTCTTGATCGCGTTGCTGCTCTCGCTCTTGCTCTTGCTTGCGATGCTGCTCCGATTTGGCTACACTTCAGTCGACTGAATCGACTTTTGGGTCAGTCGATTTCCAAGGGGTGGGTTCACCGGGGTGAAGGAAGAACTAGCCACAGCGGGAAGGGGGCTCGCCGGAGAGGTACCCCACTATCTATCTTAGGCTTCAGGATGGGGGCGTGGTCGCCGGTGGTGGCGGGGCGTTGGCGGGACGGTGGCGTGGGGGTCGCCGGAGAAAAAGCTCGGCACGGGGGGCCTAGAGGGATGGCCGGGGAGGCGGCGGACCGGCGGTGGGGAGTGTTTTCGGGGCGGGCAGGGAGGCGCACCGCCGGCCGCGAGCGGCGGGAGACTGCTGTTTGGCCGGTGGTGGCTGGCGGCTCAGGGGGGTGGAGGTTGAAGATGAACCGCAGGCCCTTGATTTCGTATCCAACGGCTGCAAAATCGACTGACCAGAGATGAAAAAGTCATTCGACCGACGTGTAGCCTCACCTTGCTAGTGCGTTCAGTTTCGACAGCAAAATTCAGTTTCGACAGCAAAATTCAGTTTCGACAGTTAGGTTCATTTTCGACAGTTAAGTTCAGAGATGAGCGGCTGATGTATTTTACATCTAGCACCTTGTGGTTATGTATTTTACGTCATGTATTGGAGATGCTATTAGAATTCCACTCAGGTTAACGTTGTTCGTTGTCTCTCTTGTCCTGCTTCAGCCTCGGCGTCGTACAACTCATCGGAGCTGTTCCAACGACGAAACCCTCAATCACAGCGGAGCAGTACCTCGGGCTCCATCTCCAGACGCCTAAGATCTTCTTCCCCTCCTCCGACAGCAAAGTCAGCCGGAGCATCCTCACCGGCCAACCCAATCACGCTGAGATCGACATGGCTTCGCCAAAGAGGTTGTACACTTGTTGCATCTCTTTTTTACTCTACATGTTATATATATTGTCCACTGAGCACTCGTAGTAACAGGAAATACGATTATTTTATCCTACTATATGACAAGAGAAAGTTAATAAGCTTGCTAAGCATCTTGTCAGCATTATGGGTACCCAGGATATTGTTTCTTGAGCTCTTCTGAAGTGGTTTCAGTTCTGGACTTGTTTTTCTGCGGCGTTTATATGCTGTTGTGTTCCCTATATTTGCACTGGTGGCGAACTTTGATGCCCAGTGGATGTAATATGTGTAATAGCCGTGATAGCCTAGTGTAAGTTGCTTGCTTATTTATTTCCTTGTTGTCTTGTTTATTTGTTTGCTTGTAGTCAGTGCAGTTGTTTTTCTACGGTTTGCTAGTGGCTGCAACAACCTATTTTTTAAAACTAGGCCACAATAACCATCGGCTAATATTTACTGTAGTGACACTGCACCTACAGGTCGTAGAAACATTGGGCCTTCTACGGGCCGTATAAATAGTGGGCCTTCCACGGGCCGTAGAAACAATGGGCCTTCTACGGGCCGCAGAAACAATGGGCCTTCTACGGGTCGTATCATCAATGGGCCTTATACGGGGAGTATGATTGATTGGCCAAACATGGGCCGCATTATGGCCGTAAACGGGCTAGAGTTGGAATCGTCCGTTCATGGGCCGACCATAATGGGCCATCGTTAATAGGCCGTATTTCATGACGCTATGAAAACGGCCCAACGTGTTAACGGACCACAAACGGGCCGACTGTAACCACGGGCTGAATTTGGCCCATAAGCAGAAAATGACAGTAACGGGTCGTAAGTAAACGAATGCTGGAAATGAGCCCAAGAATAAATGGGCTCTGAGAAGGTCGAAAGATAACATGGGCTGGAAACGGCCCAACAGAATAACGGGCCCTTAATGGGTATAAAGTGATACACTATTCATTACGGGCCAGTTTCACCACGGGCCGTTAATGGGTGTAAAGTAATACACTGTTCATTACGGGCTAGTTTCACCACGGGCCGTTAATAGGCCAAGAGTTACATAGGGCCTCATATGGGCCGAAAGACGTCATGGGCCATACATGGGCCAGAAGTGAAAACGGGCTGGAATCATATTGGGTGGCCCAGATGTTGGAAATATGCCCTAGAGGCAATAATAAAAGTATTATTATATTTCATTGTTCATGATAATTGTCTTTTATTCATGCTATAACTGTATTATCCGGAAATTGTAATACACGTGTGAATACTTAGACCACACAATGTCCCTGGTAAGCCTCTAGTTGACCAGCTCGTTGTGATCAACAGATAGTCATGGTTTCCTGACTATGGACATTGGATGTCGTTGATAACGGGATCACATCATTAGGAGAATGATGTGATGGACAAGACCCAATCCTAAGCATAGCATAAAAGATCGTGTAGTTCGTTTTGCTAGAGCTTTGCAAGTGTCAAGTATCTCTTCCTTCGACCATGAGATCGTGTAACTCCCGGATACCGTAAGAATGCCTTGGGTGTACCAAACGTCACAACGTAACTGGGTGACTATAAAGGTACATTACAGGTATCTCCGAAAGTAGCTGTTGGGTTGACACGGATCGAGACTGGGATTTGTCACTCCGTATGACGGAGAGGTATCTCTGGGCCCACTCGGTAATGCATCATCATATTGAGCTCAATGTGACCAAGGTGTTGGACACGGGATCATGCATTACGGTACGAGTAAAATGACTTGCCGGTAACGAGACTGAACAAGGTATTGGGATACCGACGATCGAGTCTCGGGCAAGTAACGTACCGATTGACAAAGGGAATTGCATACAGGGTTTGATCGAATCCTCGACATAGTGGTTCATCCGATGACAACATCGAGGAGCATGTGGGAGCCATCATGGGTATCCAGATCCCGCTGATGGTTATTGACTGAGAGAGTCTCGGTCATGTCTGCATGTCTCCCGAACCCGTAGGGTCTACACACTTAAGGTTCAGTTACGCTAGGGTTATAGGGATATGTATATGCAGTAACCCGAATGTTGTTCGGAGTCCCGGATGAGATCCCGGACGTCACGAGGAGTTCCGGAATGGTCCGGAGGTAAAGATTTATATATGGGAAGTCCTGTTTCGGGCATCGGGACAAGTTTCGGGGTTATCGGTATTGTACCGGGACCACCGGAAGGGTCCCGGGGGTCCACCGGGTGGGTCCACCTGTCCCGGGGGGCCACATGGGCTGTGGGGGGGTGCGCCTTGGCCTAATGGGCCAAGGGCACCAGCCCCACATAGGCCCATGCGCCTAGGGTTCAAGGGGGCAAGAGTCCTAGGAGGGTAAGGCACCTCCTAGGTGCCTTGGGGGGAGGGAAAACCCCCCCTTGGCCGCCGCACCCCCTAGGAGATTGGATCTCCTAGGGCCGGCCACCCCCCCTTGGCACCCCTATATATAGTGGGGGAGAGGAGGGACTTCATACCTGAACGCCCTGGCCTTTGGTTGCCTCCTTCTCCCTCCCCAACACCTCCTCCACCTCCATAGTGCTTAGCGAAGCTCTGCCGGAGTACTGCAGCTCCATCAACACCACGCCGTCGTGCTGCTGCTGGTGCCATCTCCCTCAACCTCTCCTCCCTTCCTTGTTGGATCAAGAAGGAGGAGACGTGGCTGTTCCGTACGTGTGTTGAACGCGGAGGTGCCGTCCGTTCGGCACAGGTCATCGGTGATTTGGATCACGTCGAGTACGACTACATCATCACCTTGCAAGCTTCCGCACGCGATCTACAAGTGGTATGTAGATGCAAACTCTCTCCCTAGACTCGTTGCTTAGATGAACTCATAGATGGATCTTGGTGAAACCATAGGAAAAATTTTAATTTTCTGCAACGTTCCCCAACACCAGATGACGCTACTGGGCCTAATTCGGATAGGGCGTAACGGGCCTTGGGTTAGCGGGCTATAAATGGGCTATATGCGAACAGGCCGTTAACAGGCTTTACATGGGCCGGCCCGCCACCTTTTGACCAAGTCAAATGGGTCGGCCTTTTCATAGGAATGGGCCTCTGTTGGGCCGTGCCATGTGTCAACATAGGCGCCTTCTCTCCAATGAGTGGATGACATATGTCCCAATGGTGAGCCGACACGTGTTTCCTCCAGCCAATGATGATTTTACACGTGGAAAATCCCCATTGGTCGGGGCTGTTAACGGGTTATCGGATCCAAAACCCGACCTGATAGCTTAACGGAGTTCCGTTACGGTGGATGCCACGTGTCGGTCACCCTTGACGAAAGCACTTCTGTGACGCGCGATTTATCGTCATGGAAGTGGACACTTCCGTGATGATAATTTTGGTAATGTCATGGAACACTTCTACGACAGAACAGGTATGACTATCTTGATTCTGTCATAAATTTGTCATGGATGTACATGCATGACTAAAAACGGGACCTACTGTGACAAACACGTATTATCACGGAAGTGTATTTTTTTTGTAGTGACAACACAATAATAGCTTGCACAAAGTAAAGGTAAGAGATAACCACAAGTGGAGCCGGTGGAGACGAGGATGTATTACCGAAGTTCCTTCCTTTTGAAGGAAAGTACGTCTTCGTTGAAGCGGTGTGGAGGCACAATGCTCCCCAAGGAGCTACTAGGGCCACCTTATTCTCCTCATGCCCTCGCACAATGCAAGATGTCGTGCTTTCACTAGTGGTGCACTTGAAGGTGGCAACCGGACCTTTACAAACAAGGTTGGGGATCTCTCCAAAACTTAATTGGAGGCTCCCAACACCACCACGAAGCTTCACCACAATGGATTCTGGCTCCGAGGTGACCTCTACCATTTAGGGTCCTCAAACACCCAAAAGTAACAAGATCCGCAAGGGATTAGTGGGGGGAATCAAATATCTCTTGGTGGAAGTGTAGATCGGGGCCCTCTCAACCAAACCCTAGAAAACCAACAAGTTTTGTTGGCTGTGAGAGAGATCGGAGGAAAATGGAGCTTTGAGCAACAACGGAGTTTCAAAGGATAAGAGGTAGGTCTTCTTGGGGAAGAAGACCCTCTATATATATTGGAAACGAATACAATTGTTTTTCTATGCACAACCCACACACAAGTGGTACTCCAAGGAGCGGTACTACCGCTCGGGTGGTAGTTCTAGTAGTACAGTGTATGGGTGAAGCACCCCGAGGCGGTAGTGCCACCGGAGCGGTACTACATCTCACCCCAGCGGTACTACCGCTGAGGTTGCAGTACACAGGAAGTAGAGGTGGTAGGGATGAGTACGATGGCAGTACCGCAGCAGCGGTACTGCCGCGCGTTACAGCGGCCCTACTGTCACGAAGTGGCAAACGGGTCTAGAGGCGATAAAATAAGCGGTAGTGACTAGACGGTAGTACCGCTCGCACGCGGTAGTGCCGCTCAACTATCGCTCTATTTCCGCTTAACGTTCTGGGCTACAACGAGATCAGCGGTAGTGGAGCGGTGGTAGAGGTGGTAGAGGTGGAAGTACCACAAGCGGTACTACTGCTTTACAGCCGTTGGGCCCGAATAGACAACAGAAGATCCAAAATAAGCGGTAGTACACACGATAGTGGGACAACGGAAGAGATCGGTCATGTTATGCATAGAAAGTGGAATTGCGAGTACCCTTTGAGCATCAATTGACCACAACGTTTCTCTCACCAAATCTTCATCCCAAGATCATGATTGGGTCAATAAGGTCACAAACCTTAGATAGAAGATGCCCCCTTCTAGGAGTAATAATTTTCCTATTCGCATAGTTAGGGATCCAGACATCTCTCCAAATATCAATATTATGTCCATTTCCAACTCGCCAGATATAACCACAATTCACTCCCGCCATAATACTTTACCAAGTAAAAGAGGAACCCTTTTTTAGAGTTGCACTTATTAAATCGCCCTCCGGGAAATATTTAGCTCTCAAGATAGTAGCACATAAAGACTCAGGATTATCAAGCAAACGTCACGCTTGTTTGGCTAACAATGCCATATTGAAACAGTGTATATCTCAGGAACCCATACCTCCTTGGTCTTTTGGGACACAAATCTTCCACCATGCCATCCAATGCATTCTCTTCTTATTGTCCTCGTCACCCCACCAAAATTGCGACGTCGCGTCAATGATTCCCTTACAATTTTTTTAGGAATTTTAAAGACGGACATGGCATAAACTGGGATAGCTTGTACAACATATTTGAGCAAAATTTCCTTTCCTCCCATGAATAACTACTTTTCTTTCTATCCACTAATTTTCATAATAATTCAATCAATCAGGAATTGGAAACAATTACTTTTGTCCATACCCACATTTGAAGTAGAGCGGTCAATCCCTCCGTACATAGCAAGAATAAGTATGGAGAGAGAGGGTCTTCCTGCCTCAATCCTCTGGTAGGTTTGAAACTCTCAGTTTCTTCTGTATTAAAACGAACCCGGTACTCCACTGAGGCTACACATTGCATGATTAAATTTACCCATTTCTCTTGAAATCTTAATCTGAGCATAATATCCTTCAGAAAAGACCACTCTACTCGGTCATATACTTTGTGCATATCCAGTTTAATGGCACACAGACCCTCTTTACCATTCTTTTTTTTTCTTTATAGTATGGAAGTATTCGTATGCCACTAAGATATTGTCTGTAATCATTCGTCCCGGCAAAAACGCACTCTGAGTTGCGCTGATAATATCTAAAAGGATCTTCTTCAAAGGGCCGCAATCATTTCTGAAATTACCTTGTACACGACATCCCATAGACTAATTGGTCGAAATTGAGTTACCTTTTCGCGAGATACTCCCTCCGTTCTAATATAAGTCTTTTCAGACATTTTAATATAAACTACATACGGATGTATATAGACATATTTTAGAGTGTAGATTCATTCATTTTACTTCGTATGTAGTCATTTATTGAAATCTTTAAAAAGATTTATATTTAGGAATAGAGGGAGAGGGAGTAGATGACACCCCACATGCGACATGGCGCGTCAGCTCGGTTGCCCGATCCTGATCTTTTACCCTATAATACTCGGAGAACGATCAAGATTAAACCTGTGGTTTTATATGCTGATAAGTGACGACATACCAATGCACAGGGATTAATGTTTGCTTTGTCAAGTGAGGAACTCAATTATAATGTGTGGTATATCGTATAATGGGCACAAATGTTTTAAAGCATTGCCTCATTAGTTGTCAAAGTAATGCCAAATAACGCTATCAGCTGACCACTGGAAAATCAATCATGTAGGAATATAATTCATCCAATTAAACAGAAATACCAAAACAAGACATGTAACTTCGAATTCTTTCGACACGACCCTCCATGTTTTTCCTTTGTGCTTCATCCAAAAGCAACTCCCATGTTTTATACCTAGGCACTATCTCACTACCAACCATCTCTTCAAACAGTTGATATGCCCAGTCAGTCTCACCCACCCTACAAAGACCATGGATCAGAAGACTGTATGTATCCACATCTAAACATAGACTTTGTTTATTGATCAGCTCATTCAACAAGTTCCGAATGGAATCAGCTTGGCCTCTTCTACTCAAAAACAGTCTGAGAAGTGGCCGATATGTCTGAAGATCAGGCTTACAAGAGTGCGCCTCCATTTCTTTCAGCACATTGAGAGCATCTTCATCTCGGTCTTTCTGGCAAAAGATTGATATCATGGTGTTATAGGTAGCCAAACTACGGGGCACGCCATTCATTGGCATCTCCACTTGAAATACCTGGGAAGCTTCAGACAGATAGCCCGCATTACCGAGCACGTTAATCAAGGAATTGTAGAACAACGTATCGGGCTTACAGCCAGAGGACTTCATTCTATGAGATACACTCAGAGCTTCTTCGAACATATGGCATTTTGACAGTGAGGTCATGATCATAGTGTAAGTAATGACGTTTGGATGGCAGCCTTCAGAACACATCCAATCAAGAATTTCATAGACCATCCTAAAATTGTGTTGCTTGCAGTAAGCTTCAAGGACAGCAGTGTAGGTGATAACTGAAGGCGCAAACCCCCGGGCTTTCATTTCCTCAATTGTCCACTTTGCCTCCTCGATTCTACGTGCACTGCACCAGCCATGGACGAAAATGTTGAATGTGTATGCATCAGGCTGAATGTGCGGACTGAGCACGAGAAAGACCTTGCGTGCTACTTCAACCTTCTTTTCTTTGCAAAGTGCATCAAGCAGAACGTTCATAGTCTCTGTATTCCTCTCCAGCCCCATGTCCTCCAGCTTATCGAACAACATGACAGCATCCTTCCATCTCCTTGCACCTGCCAGCCTCCTGATGCTCTTCGCAGCTGTCTCGACAGTCACAAGGCCTCTGCAGTGCATGTCAGACAATAGATCCCACATCCGGTCAATCTGCCTCATCTTCCCAAGCAAGTCGATCATCCGACTACAAGCATATGCCGTGTGCTTGTAATTGCCACTCAACTGTGCCCACTGAAATAGACCAAAAGCAGATTTCCAGTCATCCCCAAACTTACACAACAAGCTGTCCACAGTGTTACTTGTAAGCTGAATTCCCGGACAGTCAACCCCAAGGGACTGAACCAAATCCTGCACATTTCCATTGCGTGCCTTCAAAAGAGAACTCCTGATCTGCGCTGCTGACGCTTCTTCCTCCTTCGTGAGGTCAATACTGTTAAGATCTCGATTCAAGTGTGTAACTGATGATAACGATAATCTACAAGGAAGGAGTAATTGCAGGGCTCTCTTAGCACCGTGGCGGCGCCAGAGACTCAGCTGAGACATCCGGTGGTAGGACAAGAAATTAGCCAGCCTGGGTGCTGAATGTCACAGTTGCTAAATAATAATAGCTAACAGCAGCAAGATGAAACCATAACCAATTGCAGATACTTCCTTGAGTTCCTTCTAGTATCACCCATGTATTGCCAAAGCCCGGAATCTACCAACATCCACCCATGGCATGGCAAGAACCAGCTCAACACAGAGTCTCTTCTGATTGGTGCTAATGGCTCTGGTTCCTACATTCCCTAGTAAAAACCAAATGATACAAGATTATATATATTAGTTCTAGTAATCAATGTGTTTGGTTTAGTGATCAGTACAGGTCAGCAGCAGCCAAGACAAGACAAAATATAGGTGGAGCTCATAGACCAAAGCAAACTTGACTGTGGCGGAACTAAACAAGATTGTCTGGGGCCAGTGGCGAATCCAGGAAGAAAATGTAGGGTGGACTCAAAGTTAGCAGCGAGAAAACTAAACGCCTTTTGAAAAAAAAATACTCCCTCCGTTCACTTTTGTAAGTCGTTTCAGACAACTGAAAATAGACTGCTTTGCACACTGTCTGAAATGTCTTCAAGGAATTATAAAAGTGAACAGAGGGAGTACTCATTATCTCTGGATCCTGTCGTCCAAATTACTACTAGGTACACGTAATATTTACTGGAATATTTTCTGGATTTTTCTCAAAAAAGATCAAATTTGAATCTTTTTAGCACATGTAGTTAAGGGAAGGGGATCTAAATCCTTAACTGGGACAGCTTTAGGTTCAACAAGAGGAGTGCTTGAACTACTTGCATGATCATATTCGTACTCTTATTTTTTCTAGATCGGCAAATAAGTTGTATTGGATACCACATCAATTAACAGCAGCTAACAGCACATGAATTGTACTCCCTCTGTACCGAAATACTTGTAGTTGAGGAAAACTAATAAAAGTTTCCCCAGCAACAAGTATTGTGGTACAGAGGGAGTAGTAATTAACTAACAGTACATGAACTGGCTTAGCAAAATATTGAGGATTTGACTGACATGTACCTTGATTTTGCTGGATGCTGCTAGGTCGTGGGAGGTGTGCCCGTGGCTCCTGGATCCTGGCGCGGGAGCCGGCTGCTGCTTCGTAATCCCGACGCTAGGCGGCTAGGGTCCGCCGCTCAACAGCCGCTGCCGCTTGTCGTTGGCGCGCGGGGCGTGGATGATGCTTGCCGTGGGCCACAGGGCACGGGCTGCTGCTTGCCGCCGGAAAAGCCAACCACTGTCGCCGGCTCGACGGGCGCCGGCTGCTGGTTGCCCCGCGTCCGCTCGTCGCTAGCTAGGGTTAGAGGCTCGAGCCCAGCGTTCGCTGCTCGCTAATGGCGGCTGTTCGTGTTGGAGTTGGACGAAACAGATCGTGCTGGCAAAGTGCATGGGCTGTGGGCTGCGGAGGTGGCTAATGGGCTGGAGTAAGATTGATAGAATAGAAGTACAAAATTGGTTTGTTGGATGACACGCTTCGGCCTAAGCCGTGGGCAACTAACTAGCGAGTGCTCGTTCGGCAGCCCCGCAAGCGTCATCTAGGATGGGCTGAGAGCGTCACTTTACACGCTCTCATCCGCCGCTACGTATAGCGTTCTCGTTCCGATTTTATTTTGTTTTGTTTTTTCCACGTGTTTTTGGCTTTTTAGATGTTTTTTTGGTTTTTTTCTTTTTGGTTTTTCGCCGATCTTTCTTAACTTTTAGATAAAATAAATAAATTTTATTTTACGCATAAAAATGTGTTTTTGTTTGCTTCTGCGAGAGACGCGGTTTAGTGGATTTGCTTCCGCGAGAGGCATAGTCATGCCTCTTGGAAACGAAAAAGATGTGTTTTCTTTTTTTTCCTTTCGCAAAAGGCACGGGCATGCATTTCAGAAACGAAAAAAAATATTTTCTTTTTTTCTTTTTCTTTCGCGAGAGGCACGAATCGTGAGAGGTATGGTTTTGCTTCCGCAAGAGGCACCACGAAAAAAAACGTGTTTTCTTTTTTTCCTTTCACAAGAAGCACGGATTTGCTTCTCGTGGAGGCACGGTTTTGTTGGAAATATGCCCTAGAGGCAATAATAAAATGGTTATTATTATATTTCCTTGTTAATGATAATTGTCTATTGTTCATGTTATAATTGTATTAACTGGAAACCGTAAGACATGTGTGGATACATAGACCACAACATGTCCCTAGTGAGCCTCTAGTTGACTAGCTCGTTGATCAATAGATGGTTATGGTTTCCTGACCATGGACATTGGATGTCATTGATAACGGGATCACATCATTAGGAGAATGATGTGATGGACAAGACCCAATCCTAAGCATAGCACAAGATCGCGTAGTTCGTTTGCTAAAAGCTTTTCTAATGTCAAGTATCATTTCCTTAGACCATGAGATTGTGCAACTCCCGGATACCGTAGGAATGCTTTGGGTGTGCCAAACGTCACAATGTAACTGGGTGGCTATAAAGGTGCACTGCGGGTATCTCCGAAAGTGTTTGTTGGGTTGGCACGAATCGAGACTGGGATTTGTCACTCCGTGTGACAGAGAGGTATCTCTGGGCCCACTCGGTAATGCATCATCATAATAAGCTCAATGTGACTAAGTAGTTAGTCATGGGATCATGCATTACGGAACGAGTAAAGTGACTTGCCGGTAACGAGATTGAACGAGGTATTGGGATACCGACGATCGAATCTCGGACAAGTAACGTACTGATTGTCAAAGGGAATTGTATACAGGATTGCTTGAATCCTTGACATCGTGGTTCATCCGATGAGATCATTGTGGAACATGTGGGAGCCAACATGGGTATCCAGATCCCGCTGTTGGTTATTGGCCAGAGAGCTGTCTCGGTCATGTCTGCATGATTCCCGAACCCGTAGGGTCTACACACTTAAGGTTCGGTGACGCTAGAGTTGTTATGGGAATTAGTGTGCAGTTACCGAATGTTGTTCGGAGTCCCGAATGAGATCCCGGACGTCACGAGGAGTTCCGGAATGGTCCGTAGGTAAAGATTTATATATGGGAAGTCCTATTTTGGCCACCAGAAAATGTTCGGGATTTTTCGGTATTGTACGGGGAAGGTTCTAGAAGGTTCCGGAGTGGGGCCCACCTGCATGGGGGGACCCACATGAACGTGGGTAGTGGGGGCAATGCACCACACCCCTGGTCAAGGCGCACCAAGATCCCCCCTTAGAAGGAATAAGATCATATCCCGAAGGGATAAGATCAAGATCCCTAAAAAAGGGGGATAACAATCGGTGGGGAAGGAAATGATGGGTTTTCTTTCCTCCCACCTTTGCCAACGCCCCAATGGACCTGGAGGGCAAGAAACCAGCCCCCTCCACCCCTATATATAGTGGGTAGGCGCATGGGAGCTTCACCCTTCCCCTGGCGCAGCCCTCTCCCTCCTCCAACACTTCCTCCTCCTTAGTAGTGCTTGGCGAAGCCGTGCCGGAGAACTGCAAGCTCCACCACCACACTGTCGTGCTGACGGAGCTCTCCCTCAACTTCTCCTCTCCCCTTGCTGGATCAAGAAGGAGGAGACGTCCCCGGGTTGTACGTGTCTTGAACGCGGAGGCACCGTTGTTCGGTGCTTAGATCGGATTCGGCCGCGATCTAAAGCGCTTAGTGAACGACTCCACCGACCGCGTTCTTGCAACGCTTCCGCATCACGATCTTCAAGGGTATGAAGATGCACTCCCCTCTCTCTCTCGTTGCTAGTTACTCCATAGATTGATCTTGGTGATGCTTAGAAAATTTTGAATTTTGCTACGTTCCCCAACAGTGGCATCATGAGCTAGGTCTATTGCATAGATTCTATGCACGAGTATAACACGAGTAGTTGTGGGCGTTGGTTTGTTCAATTTGCTTACCGTTACTAGTCCTATCTTGATTCGGTGGCATTGTGGGATGAAGCGGCCCGGACCGACCTTACACGTACGCTTACGTGAGACAGGTTTCACCGACTGACATGCACTTGTTGCATAAAGGTGGCTAGCGGGTGCCAGTCTCTCCCACTTTAGTCGTATCGGATTCGATGAAAAGGGTCCTTATGAAGGGTAAATAGCAATTGGCATATCACCGTTGTGGCTTTTGCGTAGGTAAGAAACGTTCTTGCTAGAAACCCATAGCAACCACATAAAACATGCAACAACAATTAGAGGACGTCTAACTTGTTTTTGCAGGGTATGCTATGTCATGTGATATGGCCAAAAGAATGTGATGAATGATATATGTGATGTATGAGATTGAACATGTTCTTGTAATAGGAATCACGACTTACATGTCGATGAGTATGACAACCGGCAGGAGCCATAGGAGTTGTCTTAATTTATTGTATGACCTGCGTGTCATTGAAAACGCCATGTAATTACTTTACTTTATTGCTAAACCGTTAGCCATAGTAGTAGAAGTAATAGTTGGCGAGACAACTTCATGAAGACACGATGATGGAGATCATGGTGTCATGTCGGTGACGAAGGTGATCATGTCGTGCCTCAAGATGGAGATCAAAGGCGCAAGATGATATTGGCCATATCGTGTCACTTTATGATTTGCATGTGATGTTTGTCATGTTTACATCTTATTTTCTTAGAACGACGGTAGCATAAATAAGATGATCCCTCATTAAAATTTCAAGAAAGTGTTCCCCCTAACTGTGCACCGTTGCGAAAGTTCGTTGTTTCGAAGCACCACATGATGATCGGGTGTGATAGATTCTAACGTTCACATACAATGGGTGTAAGCCAGATTTACACACGCAAAACACTTAGGTTGACTTGACGAGCCTAGCATGTACAAACATGGCCTCGTAACACAAAAGACCGAAAGGTCGATGATGAGTCGTATAGTAGATACAATCAACATGGAGATGTTCACCGATGATGACTAGTCCGTCTCACGTGATGATCGGACACGGCCTAGTTGACTTGGATCATGTATCACTTAGATGACTAGAGGGATGTCTATCTGAGTGGGAATTCATTAGATGAACTTAATTATCATGAACATAGTCAAAAGGACTTTGCAAATTATGGCGTAGCTTGCGCTTTAGTTCTACTGTTTAAGATATGTTCCTAGAGAAAATTTTAGTTGAAAGTTGATAGTAGCAATTATGCGGACTGGGTCTGTATACTGAGGATTGTCCTCATTGCTGCACAGAAGGCTTATATCCTTAATGCACCGCTCTGTGTGCTAAACCTCGAGCGTCGTTTGTGGATGTTGCGAACATATGACATACACGTTTTGATGACTACGTGATAGTTCAGTGCGTAATGTTAAACGGTTTAGAATTGAGGCAGCGAAGACATTTTTTGAAACGTCGCAGAACATATGAGATGTTCCAAGAGCTGAAATTAGGATTTCAGGCTCGTGCCCATGTCAAGAGGTATGAGACCTCCGACAAGTTTCTTAACCTGCAAACTAAGGGAGAAAAGCTCAATCATTGAGCATGTGCTCAGATGGTCTGAGTACTACAATCACTTGAATCGAGTGGGAGTTAATCTTCCAAATGAGATAGTGATGGTTCTCCATAGTCACTGCCACCAAGCTATTAGAGCTTCGTGATAAACTATAACATATCAGGGATAGACATGATGATCCTTGAGCAATTCGCGATGTTTGACACCGCGAAAGTAGAAATCGAGTAGGAGCATCAATTGTTGATGGTTAGTAAAACCACTAGTTTCAAGAAGGGCAAGGGCAAGAAGGGATACTTCATGAGACGACAAATCAGTTGCTGCTCTAGTGAAGAAACCCAGGGTTGAACCCAAACCCGAGACTAAGTGCTTCTGTAATGAGGGAACGGTCACTGAAGCAGAACTACCCTAGATACTTGGTAGATGAGAAGGCTGGCAAGGTTGACAGAAGTATATTGGATATACATTGTATTAAATGTGTACTTTACTAGTACTCCTAGTAGCACCAGGGTATTAAGATACCGGTTCGGTTGCTAAGTGTTAGTAACTCGAAATAAAAGAGCTACAGAATAAACGGAGACTAGCTAAAGGTGAGATGGTGATGTGTGTTGGAAGTGTTTCCAAGGTTGATGTGATCAAGCATCCCCTGCTCCCTCTACCATCGAGATTGGTGTTAAACCTAAATAATTGTTATTTGGTGTTTGCGTTGAGCATAAACATGATTGGATTATGCTTATCGCAATACGGTTATTCATTTAAGGAGAATAATGGTTACTCTATTTATTTGAATAATACCTTCAACGGTCTTGCACCTAAAATGAATGGTTTATTGAATCTCGATCGTAGTGATACACATGTTCGTGCCAAAAGATATAAGATAGTAATGATAGTACCACATACTTGTGGCACTGCCACTTAAGTCATATTGGTATAAAGCGCATGAAGAAGCTCCATATTGATGGATCTTTGGACTCACTCGTTTTTGAAAAGATTGAGACATGCGAACCACGTCTATTGGTATATACGCATGAAGAAACTCCATGCAGATGGATCGTTTGGACTCACTTGTTTTTGAATCACTTGAGACATGCAAATCATACCACATGGGCAAGATGACTGAATGCCTTGTTTCAATGAGATGGAACAAGAGAGCAACTTGTTGGAAGTAATACATTTGATGTGTGCAATCCAATGAGTGCTGAGGCACGCAGTGAATATCGTTACGCTCTTACTTCACAGATGATTTGAGTAGATTCTTAGTATATTTACTTGATGAAACACAAATCTGAATTATTGAAAGGTTCAAGTAATTTCAGAGTGAAGTTGAAGATCGTCGTGACAAGAGGATAAAATGTCTATGATATGATCATAGAGATAAATATCTGAGTTACGAGTTTGGCACACAATTAAGACATTGTGGAAATTGTTTCACAGCTAATACCGCCTGGAACACCATAGTGTGATGGTGTGTCCAAACATCGTAACTGCACCCTATTGGATATGGTGCATACCATGATGTCTCTTATCGAATTAACACTATCGTTTATGGGTTAGGCATTAGACACAACTGCATTCACTTTAATAGGGCACCACACAATTCCATTAAGATGACACCGTATGAACTATGGTTTAGAGAAACCTCAGCTGTCATTTCTTATAAAGTTTGGGGCTGCGACGCTTATGTGAAAAAGTTTCAGGCTGATAAGCTCGAACCCAAAGCGGATAAATGCATCTTCATAGGACACCCAAAAATAGTTGGGTATACCTCCTGTCTCAGATCCGGAAGCAAAAGGGATTGTTTCTAGAATCGGGTCCTTTCTCGAGGAAAAGTTTCTCTCGAAAGAATTGAGTGGGAGGATGGTGCAGACTTGATGAGGTTATTGAACTGTCACTTCAACTAGTGTGTAGCAGGGCACAGGAAGTTGTTCCTGTGGTGCCTACACCAATTGAAGTGGAAGCTTATGATAGTGATCATGAAACTTCGGATCAAGTCACTACCAAACCTCGTAGGTCGACAAGGATGCGTACTACTTCAGAGTGGTACGTACTCCTGTCTTGGAGGTCATGTTTCTAGACAACAATGAACCTACAAGATATGGACAAGTGATGGTGGGCCCGGGTTCCGACGAATGGCCTGAGGCCATAAAATCCAAGAGGATCCATGTATGAAAACAAAGTATAGACTTTGGAAGAACTACTTGATGGTCGTAAGGTTGTTGAGTACAGATGGATTTTAAAAGGAAGACGGACAATGATGGTAAGTGTCACCATTAAGAAAGCTCGACTTGTCGTTAAGATGTTTTCCGACAAGTTCAAGGAGTTGACTACGGTGAGACTTTCTCACTCGTAGCGATGCTAAGAGTCTGTTGGAATTATATTAGCAGTTACTGCATTATTTATGAAATCTTGTAGATAGGATGTCAAAACATTGTTTCCTCAATGATTTTCTTGAGGAAAGGTTGTATGTGATACAACCAGAAGGTTTTGTCAATCCTGAAAGATGCTAACAAGTATGCAAAGCTCTAGTAATCCTTCTAAGGACTGGAGTAAGCATCTCGGAGATGGAACATATGCTTTGATGAGATGATCAAAGATTTTGGGTTTATACAAAGTTTATGAGAAACTTGTATTTCCAAAGAAGTGAGTGGGAGCACTATAGCATTTCTGATGAGTATATGTTGTTGACATATTGTTGATCGGAAATGATGTAGAATTTCTGGAAAGCATATAGGGTTATTTGAAAAGTGTTTTTCAATGGAAAACCTGGATTAAGATACTTGAACATTGAGCATCAAGATCTATAAGGATAGATCAAAAATCGCTTGATAGTACTTTCAAATGAATACGCACTGTGACAAGATTTTGAAGGAGTTTAAAATAGATTGGCAAAGAAGGAGTTCTTGGATGTGTTATAAGGTGTGAGTATTGAGTAAGACTCAAGACCTGACCACGGCTGAAGAGAGAGAAAGGACAAAGGACGTCCCCTATGCTTTAGACATAGGCTCTACAGTATGCTATGCTGTGTACTGCACCTGAAGTGTGCCTTGCCATGAGTCAGTCAAGGGGTTCAAGAGTGATCCAGAAATGGACCACAGGACAGCGGTCACAGTTATCCTTAGTGACTAGTGGACTAAGGAATTTTTCTTGATTATGGAGGTGGTAAAATAGTTCGTCGTAAAGGGTTACGTCGATGCAAACTTTGACACTAATCTGGATGACTCTGAATAGTAAATCGGATTCATATAGTAGAACAGTTATTTGGAATAGCTCCAAATAGTGTGTGGTAGCTGCATCTACAAGATGACGTGGAGATTTGTAAAGCACACATGGATCTAAAAGGTTCAGACCCATTGACTAATAACCCCTCTCACAAGCGAGATATGATCAAAACCCATGGGTGTTGGATTCATTACGATCACATAGTGATGTGAACTAGATTATTGACTCTAGTGCAAGTGGGAGACTGTTGGAAATATGCCCTAGAGGCAATAATAAAATGGTTATTATTATATTTCCTTGTTCATGATAATTGTCTATTGTTCATGCTATAATTTTATTAATTGGAAACCGTAATACATGTGTGAATACATAGACCACAACATTTCCCTAGTGAGCCTCTAGTTGACTAGCTCGTTGATCAATAGATGATTATGGTTTCCTGACCATGGACATTGGATGTCATTGATAACGGGATCACATCATTAGGAGAATGATGTGATGGACAAGACCCAATCCTAAGCATAGCACAAGATCATGTAGTTCATTTGCTAAAAGCTTTTCTAATGTCAAGTATCATTTCCTTATACCATGAGATTGTGCAACTCCCGGATACCGTAGGAATGCTTTGGGTGTGCCAAACGTCACAACGTAACTGGGTGGCTATAAAGGTGCACTACGGGTATCTCCGAAAGTGTCTGTTGGGTTGGCACGAATCGAGACTGGGATTTGTCACTCCGTGTGACGGAGAGGTATCTCTGGGCCCACTCGGTAATGCATCATCATAATGAGCTCAATGTGACTAAGTAGTTAGTCATGGGATCATGTATTACGGAACGAGTAAAGTTACTTGCCGGTAACGAGATTGAACAAGGTATTGGGATACCGATGATCGAATCTCGGGAAAGTAACGTATCGATTGACAAAGGGAATTGTATACGGGATTGCTTGAATCCTTGACATCGTGGTTCATCCGATGAGATCATCGTGGAACATGTGGGAGCCAACATGGGTATCCAGATCCCGCTGTTGGTTATTGGCCAGAGAGTTGTCTCGGTCATGTCTGCATGATTCCCGAACCCGTAGGGTTTACACACTTAAGGTTCGGTGACGCTAGAGTTGTTATGGGAATTAGTGTGCAGTTACCGAATGTTGTTCGGAGTCCCGGATGAGATCCCGGACGTCACGAGGAGTTTCGGAATGGTTCGTAGGTAAAGATTTATATATGGGAAGTCTTATTTTGGCCACCGGAAAATGTTCGGGATTTTTCGGTATTGTACCAGGAAGGTTCTAGAAGGTTCCGAAGTGGGGCCCACCTGCATGGGGGGACCCACATGAACGTGGGTAGTGGGGGCAAGGCACCACACCCCTGGTGTAGCCGCACCAAGATCCCCCCCTTAGAAGGAATAAGATCATATCCCGAAGGGATAAGATCAAGATCCCTAAAAAAGGGGGATAACAATTGGTGGGGAAGGAAATGATGGGATTTCTTTCCTCCCGCGTTTGCCAACGCCCCAATGGATTTGGAGGGCAAGAAACCATCCCCCTCCACCCCTATATATAGTGGGGAGGCGCATGGGAGTTTCACCCTTCCCCTGGCGCAGCCCTTTCCCTCCTCCAACACCTCCTCCTCCTGAGTAGTGCTTGGCGAAGCCCTACCGGAGAACTGCAAGCTCCACCACTACACCGTCGTGCTGACGGAGCTCTCCCTCAACTTATCCTCTCCCCTTGCTGGATCAAGAAGGAGGAGACGTCTCTGGGTTGTACGTGTGTTGAACGCGGAGGCACCGTTGTTCGGTGCTTAGATCGGATTTGGCCGCGATCTGAATTGCTTAGTGAACGACTCCACCGACCGCGTTCTTGCAACGCTTACGCATCGCGATCTTCAAGGGTATGAAGATGCACTCCCCTCTCTCTCGTTGCTAGTTACTCCATAGATTGATCTTGGTGATGCATAGAAAATTTTGAATTTGTGCTACGTTCCCCAACAGGTTTTACTTCCGTGAGAGGCATAGTCGTGCCTCTTTTTGAAAAGGGAAAAAACATGCTCCCAGTTCGGTTTCTTTGTCCCCTTTTTTGTGGAAAAAAATATTTGTAAAAACCTATCAACATGGGATCTAGTTTTGAAGATCTCTACGCGAGGAATCCAACAGTGAAGGATTTGAGATCTGGACGCATGATTTAAGACATTTTGAATAAACAGATCTACAAAAAAGATAATACTCCCAAGTTGCGACAAAGTGGCGCGCACATACTATGCGTCACTTGTCGCAACCTGAAGAGGTGGGAGTGAACTTGTAAAGAATGCTTCTTAATTAGTTACTAGCAAGACGTCTGTGCGTTGTACGGAACATCAAGATGCATTTGTATGAGTAGTTTATCTTGTTATAGAAAAGGATGAACGAGGGAAGTCCTTAAGTGTGGAGAGAGGTGCGGGTATCTTTTTGCAAATTTGCCATAGTTTGCTTTCGATCTATCAGATATAGATCGGGCAGTCTATATTACACGACGGCATGCACACTATCATCACCAACTCGGTCTTTTATAAAAGTAGAGATTTCGCTTCAAGCCTACTTACGGGGCTCACAGACTGGGGACGAAAGAGAAAGCAAAATTTATACTCCGCTGTACCAAAATAGATTTGCACAAAAAAGAAAACCAAACTAGAACTTTTGTTGCTAAAAAACATACTACTTCCTCTGGTCCATATTACTTCTTGCTCAAATGAATGTATCTAGCATTAAAATATGTCTAGATACATCGGTTTAAGTGACAAGTAATATGGATATGAGAGAGTAGAACTTTTAACCTTCGAAAGAGAACTAACTGCATGATACCCCATTAGACGTCAAACTTCAAAGAGTCGGTGCCAAACCATGAAGGTGCTTGTTCAAACTTCAAACTTTGAACAGATGAAGTTAATGTCACTGGTTTTAATGTGACTCAACACTTACAAAGTTTTAAGGTTGCAACTCAACAATTGGAGATTTAACTCATACATGGATGAATCGTACCAATATTTTGCTAATTAGTTAACATCTAAAACATGAAGTTGAAGATACGAACTTTCGAGTACAATACAATAAACAGAGATATAACACAGTTGTGTTGTTAGTAGATCTGTAGAGTGCAGACGTGCAAAATTGCATCTCACTGACCTAGGGTTCACACAAACTGGAAATGAAAACATGGGTTTTGTATAAACAAGAAAAGAGGGGGAAAGGAGAGGATGCATGGCTTACCTCGCTATAGGTTGCCTCCTTGGTTGTCGGAGTTGCGGTTGATACCGGGATTGGAGGAGACGCGTTGTAAGCAGAGAGCTGAGAAGCAGGGAGCACGGCGACACATGTCTTTGTGGGGGAACACAAGTGTGGTATGGGTGGGCGCGATCGAGTTGGGCGTGGGGATATGCACGAGCTAGTAGCCTTAGGATGGAATACTAGTGGGTCGAATGCACGTCTAGTTGGGGGCCATGATGGCTGAGAATAGTGTTTTGGCTTGTATTAAGAAAAGATTTATTGTGCAGGTTGTGTCGAATTTGTTATAGTTTTAGGGGGGGCCAAATCATCCGCTTCCATAACCGCTCGACTATGCCACATCGACCGTCCACTTCACAACACATAGCATCACCAACAGCCCTGATGCTAGGCAGCACCTCCAGCAACCGTTTATGTTGTGAGAGGCATCGTTGTTTTGCCCCCGCACTCGCAAACGGGACAAGCAGAACTACCAAGGACCCATTCCTTTCCTCCAGCCATGTAGCCGTGAAGATTAGCCATAAGACCAAAGTGTCTCATAGACTCTTCAAGGTCAAAGTCATTATCATCATCCTCATCATAGTATCCACGTTCAACATCATCTTGCAAATGATCATTTCCTAGAGAGGGTGATTCATTAGATATATGATTTTGACAATGTTCATCTCTATGAATTCTAATAGCTTCGGAAATAATATTGCTAATGATTCCAACATCTCCTTTGGCACGCATAAGATTGGTAACCTCAAATAAACAATCTCCAAACTTAGGATCATTGGGATTCATCTTATTCAAAGGAATAGACTGTTGGGTTTCGTAGTAATTTCAAAAAAATTTCCTACGCGCACACAGGATCATGTGATGCATAGCAACGAGAGGAGAGTGTTGTCTACGTACCCAACGCAGACCGACTGCGGAAGCGATGACACGACGTAGAGGAAGTAGTCGTACGTCTTCACGATCCAACCGATCAAGCACCGAAACTACGGCACCTCCGAGTTCGAGCACACGTTCAGCCCGATGACGATCCCCGGACTCCGATCCAGCAAAGTGTCGGGGAAGAGTTTCGTCAGCACGACGGCGTGGTGACGATCTTGATGAACTACAGCAGCAGGGCTTCGCCTAAACTCCGCTACAGTATTATCGAGGTATATGGTGGCAGGGGGCACCGCACACGGCTAAGGAATAGATCACGTGGATCAACTTGTGTCAACTTGTGTGTTTAGAGGTGCCCCTGCCTCCGTATATAAAGGATGGAGGAGGAGGAGGCCGGCCAAGGCAAAGGTGCGGCCAGGATAGGGAGTCCTACTAGGACTCCAAGTCCTAGTAGGAGTCCACCAAGAGGGGAGGAAAGGAGAAGGAATAGGAGGAGAAGGAGAGGTGGTCGGCCCCCTTTTCCCTAGTCCAATTCGGACTAGAGGGGAGGGGGGGCGCAGCCTTTTTCTCCTCTTCCCACTAAAGCCCATCAAGGCCCAATACTCTTCCCCGTATTCCCGTAACCCCCCGGTACTCCGAAAAATACCCGAATCACTCGGAACCTTTCCGAACTCCGAATATAGTCGTCCAATATATCGATCTTTACGTCTCGACCATTTCGAGACTCCTCGTCATGTCCCCGATCTCATCCGGGACTCCGAACTCCTTCGGTACATCAAAACTCATAAACTCATAATATAACTGTCATCGAAACCTTAAGCGTGCGGACCCTACGGGTTCGAGAACAATGTAGACATGACCAAGACACGTTTCCGGTCAATAACCAATAGCGGGACCTGGATGCCCATATTGGCTCCTACATATTCTACGAAGATCTTTATCGGTCAGACCGCATAACGACATACGTTGTTCCCTTTGTCATCGGTATGTTACTTGCCCGAGATTTGATCGTCGGTATCCAATACCTAGTTCAATCTCGTTAACGGCAAGTCTCTTTACTCGTTCCGTAATACATCATCTCACAACTAACATATTAGTTGTAATGCTTGCAAGGCTTATGTGATGTGTATTACCGAGAGGGCCCAGAGATACCTCTCCGACAATCGGAGTGACAAATCCTAATCTCGAAATACGCCAACCCAACATCGACCATTGGAGACACCTGTAGTACTCCTTTATAATCACCCATTTACGTTGTGACGTTTGGTAGTACCCAAAGTGTTCCTCCGGTAAACGGGAGTTGCATAATCTCATAGTCGTAGGAACATGTATAAGTCATGAAGAAAGCAATAGCAACATACTAAACGATCAAGTGCTAAGCTAATGGAATGGGTCATGTCAATCAGATCATTCTACTAATGATGTGACCTCGTTAATCAAATAACAACTCATTGTTCATGGTTAGGAAACATAACCATCTTTGATTAACGAGCTAGTCAAGTAGAGGCATACTAGTGACACTCTGTTTGTCTATGTATTCACACATGTATTATGTTTCCGGAAAATACAATTCTAGCATGAATAATAAACATTTATCATGATATAAGGAAATAAATAATAACTTTATTATTGCCTCTAGGGCATATTTCCTTCAGTCTCCCACTTGCACTAGAGTCAATAATCTAGTTCACATCGCCATGTGATTTAACAACAATAGTTCATATTACCATGTGATTAACACCCATAGTTCACATCGCTATGTAACCAACACCCAAAGGGTTTACTAGATTCAGTAATCTAGTTTACATCGCTATGTGATTAACACCCAAAGAGTACTAAGGTGTGATCATGTTTTGCTCGTGAGAGAAGCTTAGTCAACAGGTCTGTCATATTCAGAGCCGTATGTATTTTGCAAATATCCTATGTCTACAATGCTCTGTGCGGAGCTACTCTAGCTAATTGCTCCCACTTTCAATATGTATCCAGATTGAGATTTAGAGTCATCTGGATCAGTGTAAAAGTTTGCACTGATGTAACTTTTACAACAAACTCTTTTATCACCTCCATAATCGAGAAACATCTCCTTAGTCCTTACTAAGGATATTCTTGACCAATGTCCAGTGATCTACTCCTAGATCACTATTGTACTCCCTTGCCAAATACAGAGCAAGGTATACAATAGGTCTGGTACATAGCATAGCATACTTTATAGAACCTATGACTGAGGCATAGGGAATGACTTTTCATTCTCTTTCTATTTTCTGCTGTGATCGGGATTTGAGTCTTACTCAATTTCATACCTTTGCAACACAGGCAAGAACTCTTTCTTTAACTGTTCCATTTTGAACTATTTCAAAATCTTGCCAAGGTATGTAGTCATTGAAAATCTTATCAAGTGTCTTGATCTATCTCAATAGATCTCGATTCTCAATATATAAGTAGCTTTTACTGAGGTCTTTTCTTGAAAAACTTTTATTCAAGTATCCCTTTATGCTATCCAGAAATTCTATATCATTTCCAATCAATAATATGTCATCCACATATAATATCAGAAATGCTACAGAGCTCCCACTCACTTTCTTGTAAATACAGGCTTCTCCAAAAGTCTGTATAAAACCAAATGCTTTGATCACACTATCAAAACGTTTATTCCAACTCTGAGAGGCTTACACCAGTCCATAAACGGATCGCTGGAGCTTGCACACTTTGTTAGCTCCCTTTGGATCGACAAAACCTTCCGGTTGCATCATATACAACTCTTCTTCCAGAAATCCATTCAGGAATGCAGTTTTGACATCCATCTGCCAAATTTCATAATCATAAAATGCGGCAATTGCTAACATGATTCGGACAGACTTTTAAGCATCGATACGAGTAAGAAAATCTCATCGTATTCAACACCTTGAACTTTGTCAAAAACCTTTTTCGACAAGTCTAGCTTTGTAGATAGTAACACTACTATCAACGTCCGTCTTCCTCTTGAAGATCCATTTATTCTTAATGACTCACCGATCATCGGGCAAGTCAATCAAAGTCTACACTTTGTTCTCATACATGGATCATATCTCAGATTTCATGGCCTCAAGCCATTTCGTGGAATCTGGGCTCATCATTGCTTCCTCATAATTCGTAGGTTCATCATGGTCTAGTAACATGACTTCCAAAACATGATTACCGTACCACTCTGGTGCGGATCTTACTCTGGAAGACCTACGAGGTTTGGTAGTAACTTGATCTGAAGTTTGATGATCATCATCATTAACTTCCTCACTTATTGGTGTAGGAATCACTGGAACTGATTTCTGTGATGAACTACTTTCCAATAAGATATAATTACCTCATCAAGTTCTACTCTCCTCCCACTCACTTCTTTCGAGAGAAACTCCTTCTCTGGAAAGGATCCATTTTAGCAACGAATGTCTTGCCTTCGGATCTGTGATAGAAGGTGTACCCAACAATTTCCTTTGGGTATGAAGACGCACTTCTCCGATTTGGGTTCGAGCTTATCAGGATGAAACCTTTTTCACATAAGCATCGCAGCCCCAAACTTTAAGAAACAACAGGTTAGGTTTACTGCTAAACCATAGTTCATACAGTGTCGTCTCAACGGATTTAGATGGTGCCCTATTTTAAAACGTGAATGCAGCTGTCTCTAATGCATAACCCCAAAACGATAGTGGTAAAGAGATATCATAGATCGCACCATATCAAATAACGTGCGGTTACGACGTTCGGACACACCATAACGATGTGGTGTTCCAGGTGGCGTGAGCTGTGAAACTATTCCACATTGTTTTAATTGAAGACCAAACTCGTAACTCAAATATTTGTCTCCGCGATCAGATCACAGAAACTTTATTTTCTTGTTACGATGATTTTTCCACTTCACTCTGAAATTCTTTGAACCTTTCAACTATTTCAGACTTATGTTTCATCAAGTAGATATACCCATATCTGCTCAAATCATCTTGTGAAGGTCAGAAAACAACGATGCTTGCCACGAGCAACAGCACTCATTGGATCGCATACATCGGTATGTATTATTTCCAACAAGTCAGTAACTCGTTCCATTGTTCCGAAGAACGGAGTTTTAGTCATCTTGCCCAAAAGGCACGGTTCGCAAGCATCAAATGATTCATAACCAAGTGATTCCGAAAATCCATCTTTATGGAGTTTCTTCATGCGCTTTACACCGATATGACCCAAACGGCAGTGCCACAAATAAGTTGCACTATCATTATTAACTTTGCATCTTTTGGCATCAATATTATGAATATGTGTATCACTACGATCGAGATCCAATGAACCATTTTCATTGGGTGTGTAACCATATAAGGTTTTATTCATGTAAATAGAACAACAGTTTATTCTCTTACTTAAATGAATAACCGTATTGCAATAAACATGATCAAATTATATTCATGCTCAACGCAAACACCAAATAACATTTATTTAGGTTCAACACTAATCCCGAAAGAATAGGGAGTGTGCGATGATGATCATATCAATCTTGAAACTACTTTCAACACACATCATCACTTCACCCTTAACTAGTTTCTATTTATTCTGCAACTCCCGTTTCGAGTTACTACTCTTAGCAACTGAACCAGTACCAAATACCGAGGGGTTGCTATAAACACTAGTAAAGCACACATCAAACACCTGTATATCAAATATACCCTTTTTCACTTTGCCATCCTTCTTATCCACCAAATATTTAGGGTAGTTCCGCTTCCAGTGACCATTTCCTTTGCAGTGTAAGCACTCAGTTTCAGGCTTTGGTTCAGCTTTGGGCTTCTTCGTGGGAGTGACAACTTGCTTGTCAATCTACTTGAAGTTCCCCTTTCTTTCCCTTTGCCCTTTTCTTGAAACTAGTGATCTTGTCAACCATCAACACTTGATGCTCTTTCTTGATTTCTACCTTCGTTGATTTCAACATCACGAAGAGCTCGGAATCATTTTCATCATCCCTTGCATACTATAGTTCATCACGAAGTTCTACTAACTTGATGATGGTGACTAGAGAATTCTGTCAATCACTATCTTATCTGGAAGTTTAACTCCCACTTGATTCAAGCGATTGAAGTACCCAGACAATCTGAGCACATGCTCACTAGTTGAGCGATTCTCCTCCATCTTTTAGCTATAGAACTTGTTGGAGACTTCATATCTCTCAACTCGGGTATTTGCTTGAAATATTAACTTCAATTCCTGGAACATCTCATATGGTCCATGACGTTCAAAACGTCTTTGAAGTCCCGATTCTAAGCCGTTAAGCATGGTGCACTAAACTATCAAGTAGTCATCATATTGAGCTAGCCAGACGTTCATAACTTCTGCATCTGCTCCTGCAATAGGTCTGTCACCTAGCGGTGCATTAAGGACATAATTCTTCTGTGCAGCAATGAGGATTTAACCTCAGATCACGGATCAAATCCGCAACATTGCTACTTACATTTTTCAACACAATTTTCTCTAGGAACATATCAAAATAAACACAGGGAAGCAACAACGCGAGCTATTGATCTACAACATGATTTGCAAAATACTACCAGGACTAAGTTCATGATAAATTTAAGTTCAATTTAATCATATTACTTAAGAACTCCCACTTAGATAGACATCCCTCTAATCCTCTAAGTGATCACGTGATCCAAATCAACTAAACCATGTCCGATCATCACGTGAGATGGAGTAGTTTCATCGGTGAACATCATTATGTTGATCATATCTACTATATGATTCACGCTCGACCTTTCGGTCTCCGTGTTCCGAGGCCATATCTGCATATGCTAGGCTCGTCAAGTTTAACCTGAGTATTCTGCGTGTGCAAAAACTGGCTTGCACCCGTTGTAGATGGACGTAGAGCTTATCACACCCGATCATCACGTGGTGTCTGGGCACGA
>NC_041391.1:432709931-432711191 GCF_002162155.2 Triticum dicoccoides | reverse complement strand
CCCACGAAGGACTTGCCTCACTAGGGTATATCTTCACGAAGTAGGCGATCTCCTTGCCCTTACAAACTCCTTGGTTCAACTCCACAATCTTGACGAAGGCTCCCAAGTGACACCTAACCAATCTAGGAGACACCACTCTCCAAAAGGTAATAGATGGTGTGTTGTTGATGAACTCCTTGCTCTTGTACTTCAAATAATAGTCTCCCCAACACTCAACTCTCTCACACAGATTTGGCTATGGTGGAAAGATGATTTGAGTGGAAAGCAACTTGGGAAAGGCTACAGATCAAGATTCATATGGTAGGATTGGAGTATCTTGGTCTCAAAACATGAGTAGGTGGTTCTCTCTCAGAAAATGAGTAGTGGAAGTGTAGGTTTGTTCTGATGGCTCTTCTCACAAATGAAGAGTGTGTGGAGGGGTATATATAGCCTCCACACAAAATCTAGCCGTTACACACAGATTCCCAAACTCGGTGGGACCGAATCAACAAACTCGGTCAAACCGATTTAGGTAAAAATGTGAACGTTAGGATTTTCGGTGGGACCAATATAGTCATCTCGGTGAGACCGATGTGCAGGGGTTAGGGTAAAACCTCAACTCGGTTTGACCGATTACTCAAACTCGGTGAGACCGATTTTGGTAATAAGTAAACAGAGGATTGGTCAAGCAAACTTAGTGGGACCGACTGCACAAACTCGGTTAGACCGAAAATGTTGCAATAGATCATAGAGAGTTTGCAAGCCCATCTTGATGAGATCGAGATCCCATCGGTGAGACCGAAGTGACTAGGGTTTTGCAATGGCTGAATAAGATGAAACTTGGTGGCGCCGGATAGACAAAGTCGACGGGGCCGAGTTTGACATTTAGGTTTAGGACATATGTGGAAATGAGAAAGTGGCTGAGGGTTTTGGAGCATATCACTAAGCACTTTGAGCAAGCAAGCCATTAAGCAGCACCTCATCCCCTTTTAATTGTATTAGCTTTCCTATGGACTAAATGTGATCTTGGATCACTTAAAATAGGAAATGTAGAATCTTGAGCTTTTGCCAATATTTATCCTTAGCATCTTGAAAGGGTTCCACATCCTCTTGTCCATGTTCATGCCACTCCAATGTTGAACTTTTCTGAAATGCACTAGGTAGAAATATTAGTCCAACAAGAGATATGTTGTCATAAATTACCAAAATCACCCAGGGAGTAACTGTGCTTTCAATATGGCGGTCGCCTTGTAGCGACACACATATGTCACCTTGCAGCAG
>NC_041391.1:432687667-432709146 GCF_002162155.2 Triticum dicoccoides | reverse complement strand
GTAAAGCATTACATCGCGATTGCATTGCATACAATAAAGCGACAACCATATGGCTCCTGCCAGTTGCCGATAACTCGGTTACAAAACATGATCATCTCATACAATAAAATTCAGCGTCATGCTTTGACCATATCACATCACAACATGCCCTGCAAAAACAAGTTAGACGTCCTCTACTTTGTTGTTGCATGTTTTACGTGGCTGCTACGGGCTTAAGTAAGAACCAATCTCACCTACGCATCAAAACCACAACGATAGTTTGTCAAATAGACTCCGTTTTAACCTTCTCAAGGACCGGGCGTAGCCATACTTGGTTTAACTAAAGTTGGAGAGACAGTCGCCCGCAAGCCATCTATGTGCAAAGCACGTCGAGGGAACCGGTCTCGCGTAAGCGTACGCGTAAGGTTGGTCTGGGTCGTCTCGTCCAACAATACCGCCGAACCAAAGTATGACATGCTGGTAGGCAGTATGACTTGTATCGTCCACAACTCACTTGTGTTCTACTCGTGCATATAACATCAACATAAATAACCTAGGCTCGGATGCCACTGTTGGGTTTCGTAGTAATTTCAAAAAAAAATTCCTACGCGCACACAGGATCATGTGATGCATAGCAACGAGAGGAGAGTGTTGTCTACGTACCCAACGCAGACCGACTGCGGAAGCGATGACACGACGTAGAGGAAGTAGTCGTACGTCTTCACGATCCAACCGATCAAGCACCGAAACTACGGCACCTCCGAGTTCGAGCACACGTTCAGCCCGATGACGATCCCCGGACTCCGATCCAGCAAAGTGTCGGGGAAGAGTTTCGTCAGCACGACGGCGTGGTGACGATCTTGATGAACTACAACAGCAGGGCTTCGCCTAAACTCCGCTACAGTATTATCGAGGTATATGGTGGCAGGGGGCACCGCACACGGCTAAGGAATAGATCACGTGGATCAACTTGTGTCAACTTGTGTGTTTAGAGGTGCCCCTGCCTCCGTATATAAAGGAGCCAAGGGGGGGAGGAGGCGCCGGCCAGGAGGAGGTGGCGCAGGAGGAGTCCTACTCCTACCGGGAGTAGGACTCCCCCCCCCCAATCCTATTCCAACTAGGATTCCCAAGGGGGAAAGAGGGAGAGGGGTGGCCGGCTACCTCTCCTAGTCCTAATAGGACTAGGGGAAGGGGGGAGGCGCGCAGCCCCCTTGGGCTGCCCCTTTCTCCTTTCCACTAAGGCCCATGATGGCCCATATGGCTCCCGGGGGGTTCCGGTAACCTCCCGGTAACCCGGTAAAATCCCGATTTCACCCGGAACACTTCCGATGTCCAAACATAGACTTCCAATATATCAATCTTTATGTCTCGACCATTTCGAGACTCCTCGTCATGTCCATGATCACATCCGGGACTCCGAACAACCTTCGGTACATCAAAATGCATAAACTCATAATATAACTGTCATCATAACCTTAAGCGTGCAGACCCTACGGGTTCGAGAACAATGTAGACATGACCGAGACACGTCTCCGGTCAATAACCAATAGCGGGACCTGGATGCCCATATTGGCTCCTACATATTCTACGAAGATCTTTATCGGTCAGACCGCATAACAACATACGTTGTTCCCTTTGTCATCGGTATGTTACTTGCCCTAGATTCGATCGTCGGTATCCAATACCTAGTTCAATCTCGTTACTGGCAAGTCTCTTTACTCGTTCCGTAATACATCATCTCACAACTAACATATTAGTTGTAATGCTTGCAAGGCTTATGTGATGTGTATTACCGAGAGGGCCCAGAGATACCTCTCCGACAATCGGAGTGACAAATCCTAATCTCGAAATACGCCAACCCAACATCGACCATTGGAGACACCTGTAGTACTCCTTTATAATCACCCAGTTATGTTGTGACGTTTGGTAGTACCCAAAGTGTTCCTCCGGTAAACGGGAGTTGCATAATCTCATAGTCATAGGAACATGTATAAGTCATGAAGAAAGCAATAGCAACATACTAAACGATCGGGTGCTAAGCTAATGGAATGGGTCATGTCAATCAGATCATTCAACTAATGATGTGACCTCGTTAATCAAATAACAACTCATTGTTCATGGTCGGGGAACATAACCATCTTTGATTAACGAGCTAGTCAAGTAGAGGCATACTAGTGACACTCTGTTTGTCTATGTATTCACACATGTATTATGTTTCCGGTTAATACAATTCTAGCATGAATAATAAACATTTATCATGATATAAGGAAATAAATAATAACTTTATTATTGCCTCTAGGGCATATTTCCTTCATAGACTTGTGAAGAATCCCATCTAAGTTTTTCAAGGAATAGGCTGGAAATCGTTCCTCAAGAAATCTCCATATAGTATAAGCATAATCAAGAGTAGACAAGTGACCAATCAAATTTCTAGGCAATCCTCTAGTGCTAAGATTGATAGCTCTAAGATTGCGAATCATGTCAAGAAACTCATCATGGGTAAGATGCAAGGGATCAACAAGGGGTTCACAAGGAGTAGTAATGTACTTGTTCAAGTGATATTCATGAAAAATTCCAAGCATCTCATTTTTCCACTCACTAAAGAACTCTCCATTAAGCATAGACACTCTACGTCTAAGACTCCCCAACGTAGACTCATCCATCTTCCTCCAATGGTGATTAAACCAAAGCAATGGAGACCAATGCTCTGATACCAATTGAAAGGATCGAGAAGAGGTGTCTAGAGGGGGATGATTAGACCCTCAACGAACAAAGTTGGCAATTTTTAAGTTTTTCAAGTTGAGGTGGTAGATTGACACAATTTCAAGCATACACGCTACAATTCAAGCAAGCATGCAAAGAGTATATGAGTAGCGGAAAGTAAAGCATGCAACTTGCAAGAAAGTAAAGGGATGGGATTGGAGTGTGCAAACGCAATTGGAGACACGGAGATTTTTGGCGTGGTTCTGATAGGTGGTGCTATCGTACATCCACGTTGATGGAGACTTCAACCCACGAAGGGATGGTTGCGCGAGTCCACGGAGGGCTCCACCCACGAAGGGTCCATGAAGAAGCAACCTTGTCTATCCCATCATGGCCATCCCCCACGAAGGACTTGCCTCACTAGGGTAGATCTTCACGAAGTAGGCGATCTCCTTGTCCTTACAAACTCCTTGGTTCAACTGCACAATCTTTACGGAGGCTCCCAAGTGACATCTGACCAATCTAGGAGACACCACTCTCCAAAAGGTAATAAATGGTGTGTTGTTGATGAATCCTTGCTCTTGTGCTTCAAATGATAGTCTCCCCAACACTCAACTCTCTCACACAGATTTGGCTATGGTGGAAAGATGATTTGAGTGGAAAGCAACTTGGGGAAGGCTAGAGATCAAGATTCATATGGTAGGATTGGAGTATCTTGGTCTCAACACATGAGTAGGTGGTTCTCTCTCAGAAAATTAGTAGTGGAAGTGTAGGTTTGTTCTGATGGCTCTTCTCACAAATGAAGAGTGTGTGGAGGGGTATATATAGCCTCCACACAAAATCTAGCCGTTACACACAGATTCCCAAACTCGGTGGGACCGAATCAACAAACTCGGTCAAACCGATTTAGGTAAAAATGTGATCGTTAAGATTTTCGGTGGGACCGATATAGTCATATCGGTGAGACCGATGTGAAGGGGTTAGCGTAAAACCGCAACTCGGTTTGACCGATTAGTCAAACTCGGTGAGACCGATTTTGGTAATAAGTAAACAGAGGATTGGTCAAGCAAACTCGGTGGGACCGACTACACAAACTCGGTTAGACCGAAAATGTTGCAATAGATCACAGAGAGTTTTCAAGCCCATCTCGGTGAGACTGAGATCCTATTGGTGAGGCCGAAGTGACTAGGGTTTTGCAGTGGCTGAATAAGATGAAACTCGGTGGCGCCGGATAGACAAAGTCGGTGGGGCCGAGTTTGACATTTAGGTTTAGGACATATGTGGAAATGAGAAAGTGGCTGAGGGTTTTCGAGCATATCACTAAGCACTTTGAGCAAGCAATCCATTAAGCAACACCTCATCCCCTTTTAATAGTATTGGTTTTCCTATGGACTCAATGTGATCTTGGATCACTTAAAATAGAAAATGTAGAATCTTGAGCTTTTGCCAATATTTGTCCTTAGCATCTTGAAAAGGTTCCACATCCTCTTGTCCATGCCACTCCAATGTTGAACTTATCTGAAAAATACTAGGTAGAAATATTAGTCCAACAAAAGATATGTTGTCATGAATTACCAAAATCACCCAGGGAGCACTTGTGCTTTCAATCTCCCCCTTTTTGGTAATTGATGACAACATACATCAAAGCTTTAGATAAAGATATAAGGAAATAGCAAGTAAAGCTTTGGAAAGACGTGCAACATGCATTGGCTCCCCCTACATGTATGAAATCATGTGATGATAGATCATAAGTGTATGAGAATGCATAAACATGTCAGAGCAAGCAATGAGTTACATGTGTCTTGGCTATATGCATCAGAGCAAATGATATAGATACTGGAATTACACCTTCATGTTCATGAGTCTCTCTTGCAAACAATATGTACCACAGCAAGAGATCTTCATGCACATGAGTGTGATGCATATACTTACCTTGTGGTCTTGAGCTAGCTTGAAGAAGATGTACCTGGGTAAACAAGGTTAGATAACACAAGAACATCTACTAGACAGAGCAAGAACTAAAGAGCACAAGAATACCAAGACTGGGATGACATGTAGAGTGTGAGTACTAGGTACTCTATTTGGATATTAACATGTCCCCAAGAATAAAGGTATGCATGAATTCCAAAGATTTTCTTCCCTTAGATGTCTTTCTCCCCCTGAATCTAACATGGGATAATGGGAGAAGCTAGGGTAGCAGGAAATAAGAGCAAACAAGAAAATAACCAGAGCAGATAAAGTCATAACATATACTATCATGTTTTTCCCCTCTTGAAGACATGAGACAACTTTCCTCTTAAGAATAAGAGCATCGGGAGAAGCTTTTATGAGTGCATTCGCTCTTATTTGATAAGCTTTGATGTGCTCTCCCCCCCCCCTTTGACATCAATTTCCAAGAAGGAACTTAGGCATGAGTCAAGTAGGTTTGGTCCTGGAGTCACATTTCAAATCCACGTGTAATATTGATGCTGGTAGAGGACAAGTTACAAAGAGTGGAGCTAGGAAAAATATGCAGAATGCAAGTGGCACAGATTTTGTCTCGGGATTGAAATCGGTAGCACCGAGTGGTTGCAATCGGTGGCACCGAGTTTATTTGGTTCAGCCGAAGTAATCAATCCGGTGAGACCGAGTTCAACCCAGAGTGTAACTTCTTGTCACCTCAGCTCACTAGGAAAATAAGATCTCACAAGGATGTGCAAAGAATTAACTAAATGATTTGCAATGAATTGGATGTAGGGAAATGCAGAAAATTATAGAGAAAAGAAAAGAAGAGAGATCTAGATGAAGTTTTTTTTTGAAAGGTGAACTATCATGCATGAGACAAATGCAAGAGCACAAAGAAACAACAAAGAACTTCATCTAGAATTGGTCGGCGACAAAGTCACCTATGTTAGAGTATATTGACTTAGGAGTCAAGTGAAGACACTTGATCATAGGTCATACTCATTGTTTAAGCTCAAAATGGGGTTGCCATTTTTTGTTTAAGCATTTTGATATATTCTCATCTTGTTGAGTTGCTTTGACCCATGTCTTGGGGTTAAGCTTCTCTAAGATGGAATGACATACCTTGGGTGGTGGTGATGAACTTGATCATGTAGTTGAACTTATGTAGGGTGCTCAAGTTGATGTAGATCATCAAGAGTTGGGAGCATCACTTGTAGTTGAAGTTCATCTTCCTTCATGGGTTAGTCTTGCAAGGAAGATCACTTGTGTATCCAAATTGACAACCATGAAATTTGATATAGGAATTTGTCAAAGGATATATTGAATGGATTCGTGCTTCCTTGTCTTCATCCACCATTTTGTAGAGACTTGGAGATGTAGAGATTGCTTAAAATGTGATTGAGCTGCAATCTCATAGGGTTGGGCTTAACCAAGTACCTACAAAGGTTAGATAGCATGCAAGAGTACAAGAGTATCCAAGACATATGATTATCATCATAAGAGGATGGTCAAGGATTAGTCATAGTGAGGCTCATGCCTTGCATGCATCCACATGGAGTTTCTACTCCAAATTTGAGGCATCAATGATGTTCAATTCACCTCTCAACCTACAAAACACTTTATCATCAAGTGGTTTAGTGAATATATCTGCCAATTGCTTGTCGGTAAGAACATGCTTAAGCTTGATATCTCCGTAGCAACATGATCTCGAATGAAATGATGAGAACTTCAATATGCTTAGTTCGAGAATGTTGCACGGGATTATGAGCAATTTTAATAGCACTCTCATTGTCGCAAAGCAATGGAACATGTTTCACATATATCCCATAATCTTTAAGAGTTTGGGTCATCCAAAGTAATTGAGCACAACATGCACCAGCGGCAATGTATTCGGCTTCGATGGCGGATAAGGATACCGAGTTTTGTTTCTTGGAGGACCAAGACACAAGAGATCTACCAAGAAATTGACAAGTACCCGAAGTGGACTTTCTATCGACATTGTCACCGGCATAGTCCGAGTCGGAGTAGCCAACAAGATCAAAAGAAGACCTCTTAGGATACCAAATGCCAAAATTTGATGTATGTATTACATATCTCACTATCCTTTTCACAGCCTTAAGATGACACTCTTTGGGGGCTGCTTGATATCGTGCACACAGGCACACACTTAGCATGATATCGGGACGAGAGGCACATAGATATAACAATGAACCAATCATAGAGCGGTAAACCTTTTGGTCAACTGGTTCGCCATCCTTTGTCAAGTCAAGATGTCCACTAGTAGACATGGGGGTATTCATACCTTTGCATTCTTGCATGTTGAACTTCTTGAATAAGTCCTTGGTATACTTCGTTTGAGAGATAAAGGTTCCCTCCTTAGTTTGCTTGATTTGCAAACCAAGAAAGAATTTGAGTTCACTCATCATAGACATCTCAAACTTCTCCGACATAAGCTTACCAAACTTCTCACTAAAATGAGGGTTAGTTGATCCAAATATGATATCATCAACATAAATTTGGCACACAAATAATTCTCCATTAACCCTTTTGGTAAAGAGTGTAGAATCAATTTTACCAATTTCAAACCCTTTATCAAGAAGAAACTTAGTCAAGCATTTATACCAAGCTCTAGGAGCTTGCTTAAGACCATAAAGAGCTTTGTGAAGTTTGTAAACATGGTTGGGTTTCTTAGGATTAACAAAACCGGGAGGTTTTTAACATAAACTTCCTCCTCAATTTCACCATTAAGAAAAGCACTTTTGATGTCCATTTGATATAAGGTAATGTCATGATGATTGGCATAGGCAAGTAAGATGCGAATGGACTCAAGTCTAGCAACGGGGGCATAAGTCTCACCATAGTCCATACCTTCGACTTGAGTGTAGCCTTGAGCAACGAGACGAGCCTTGTTGCGTACAACTTGTCCATCTTCATCTTGCTTATTTCGAAATACCCATTTGGTTCCAATGACATTGTGCTTCTCATCGGGCTTCTCAACCAACGTCCATACTTGGTTCCTCTCAAGGTTGTGTAGCTCTTCGTGCATGGCATTTATCCAATTCGGTTCTTCCAATGCTTCTTCAACCTTCATAAGTTCAATGCTATAAATGAATGGGTAATGTTCACAAAAGTTAGCCAAACGAGTTTTAGAGCGAGTAATTCTCCCGGTTTGAATGTCATCAAAGATTTGTTTGACGGGATGATCTCTTGAGACTCTTGCTTAAACTCGTGATAGCTTTTGTCTGGGTCAGGGTGGAACATCCTCTTCATTGTCTTGTTTTTCTTCTTGTATTTCTTCGTTGTTGTTGGCGTGGTCATTCTCCCGTGGAGGTGGAGAAGGAGGTCGATCGTCAAGGTTCATCTTGTTGTACATCCTCGTTCTCACCATCTTGACGTGTCTCACTTCTGGATGCCTCTAAGTCAACTCGTGGTTCACCTTGGCGTGTGGTTGAGGCTTCCGCTTGGACAGACGAGGTACTCTCCTTCACCTCCGTTGGGCGAATCTTACCGATAGACAAGTCTTGGATTGCTTCCGAAGGATCTTTGTCACCTACATCAATTGGCAATTGCTCTACTTGCGAGCCGTTAGACTCATCAAACTTCACATCTACCGTCTCTTCAACCTTTCGGGTGAAATTGTTGTAGACATGGCAAGTGTGAGAGTTTGAGCCATAACCGAGTAGGAAACCTTCATGAGACTTAGAAGCAAATTTCGAACGATGATGCTTGTCAAGAATGTAACACTTTGAGTCGAATACCCGAAAGTATCCAACTTGGGGTCTGTTACCGGTTAGGAGCTCGTATGCCGTCTTGCCGAGTAGCTTGTGAAGATATAGACGATTCGTTGCATGACAAGCTGTCTCAACCGCTTCTGCCCAAAAATGTTCTGGCGTCTTGTATTCATCAAGCATCGTTCTCGTCATTTCGATGAGCGTCCGGTTCTTACTCTCAACAACTCCATTTTGTTGAGGTGTGTGCGTAGCCGAGAACTCATGTGAGATCCCTTATTCGTCAAGAAAGGTGTCCACATTGGCGTTATTGAACTCCGTTCCGTTGTCGCTGCGAACCTTCTTGATCTTCACTTCAAATTGGTTTTGGGCCTTCCTAGCGAAGTTTTTGAAGATCTTTTGAAGCTGCGATTTATCATCGAGAAAGAACAACCGTGTAAATCTTGAAAAATCATCAACGATGACTAGTCCAAATGAGTTACCACCGAGACTCTTGTAGGCGTTGGGACCGAAGAGATCCATGTGAAGTAGCTCAAGCGGTCTCCTCGTGGTCATGATTTTCTTCATGGGGTGGCTTCCTCCAACCTATTTTCCTGCTTGGCAAGCGCTGCAAAGTCTATCCTTATCAAATATGACATCTTTAACACCAATGATATGATCACCTTTAATGAGCTTGTCAAGGTTTCGCATGCCCACATGACCTAACCATCTATGCCACAATCAGCCTTTGGAAGATTTAGCAATTAAGCAAGTTCTAGGTTGAGCCTTTTTAGTGAAGTCAATAATGTATAGATCACCTCTACGTATGTCGGTAAAGACCATTTTATGATTATCTCTTCAAAACACTTGGCAATCTACTTTAGTAAATAGGACATTGAAACCAAAGTCAGCTAGTCTAGATACAGAAAGTTGATTATATCCAAGAGATTCAACAAGCATAACATTTTGTATGGAGTTGTCATGTGAGATGGCCACCTTGCCGAGGCCAACCACCTTACCCTTTGAGTTATCACCGAAAGTGACATACTTTCGAGGGTCGTCGTTTTTACCAAGCTCACTAAACATATCTTTATGTCCGGTCATGTGATCGGTACATCCACTATCAAGGACCCATTCCATTCCTCCAGCCATGTAGCCGTGAAGATTAGCCATAAGACCAAAGTGTCTCGTAGACTCTTCAAGATCAAAGTCATTATCATCATCCTCATCATTAGTATCCATGTTCAACATCATCTTGCAAATGATCATTTCCTAGAGAGAGTGATTCATTAGATATATGATTTTGACAATGTTCATCTCTATGAATTCTAATAGCTTCGGAAATAATATTGCTAATGATTCCAACATCTCCTTTGGCACGCATAAGATTGGTAACCTCAAATAAACAATCTCCAAACTTAGGATCATTGGGATTCATCTTATTCAAAGCAATAGACTTGTGAGGAATCTCATCTAAGTTTTTCAAGGAATAGTCTCGAAATCGTTCCTCAAGAAATCTCCATATAGTATAAGCACAATCAAGAGTAGGCAAGTGACCAATCAAATTTCTAGGCAATTCTCTAGTGATAAAATTGATAGCTCTAAGATTGCGAATGATGTCAAGAGACTCATCATGGGTAGGATGCAAGGAATCAACAGGGGGTTCACAAGGAGTAGTAATGTACTTGTTCAAGTGATATTCATGAAAAATTCGAAGCATCTCATTTCTCCACTCACTAAAGAACTCTCCATCAAGCATATGCACTCTACGTCTAAGACTCCCCAACGTAGACTCATCCATCTTCCTCCAATGGTGAATAAACCAAAGCAATGGAGACCAATGCTCTGATACCAATTGAAAGGATCGATAAGAGGTGTCTAGAGGGGGGTGATTAGGCCCTCAACGAACAAAGTTGGTAATTTTTTAGTTTTTCAGTTGAGGTGGTAGATTAACACAATTTCAAGCATACACGTTACAATTCAAGCAAGCATGCAAAGAGTATATGAGCAGCGGAAAGTAAAGCATGCAACTTACAAGAAAGTAAAGGGATGGGATTGTAGTGTGCAAACGCAATTGGAGACATAGAGATTTTTGGCGTGGTTCCGATAGGTGGTGCTATCGTACATCCACGTTGATGGAGACTTCAACCCATGAAGGGTAACAGTTGCGCGAGTCCACGGCGGGCTCCACTCATGAAGGGTCCATGAAGAATCAACCTTGTCTATCCCATCATGGCCATCGCCCACGAAGGACTTGCCTCACTAGGGTATATCTTCACGAAGTAGGCGATCTCCTTGCCCTTACAAACTCCTTGGTTCAACTCCACAATCTTGACGAAGGCTCCCAAGTGACACCTAACCAATCTAGGAGACACCACTCTCCAAAAGGTAATAGATGGTGTGTTGTTGATGAACTCCTTGCTCTTGTACTTCAAATAATAGTCTCCCCAACACTCAACTCTCTCACACAGATTTGGCTATGGTGGAAAGATGATTTGAGTGGAAAGCAACTTGGGAAAGGCTACAGATCAAGATTCATATGGTAGGATTGGAGTATCTTGGTCTCAAAACATGAGTAGGTGGTTCTCTCTCAGAAAATGAGTAGTGGAAGTGTAGGTTTGTTCTGATGGCTCTTCTCACAAATGAAGAGTGTGTGGAGGGGTATATATAGCCTCCACACAAAATCTAGCCGTTACACACAGATTCCCAAACTCGGTGGGACCGAATCAACAAACTCGGTCAAACCGATTTAGGTAAAAATGTGAACGTTAGGATTTTCGGTGGGACCAATATAGTCATCTCGGTGAGACCGATGTGCAGGGGTTAGGGTAAAACCTCAACTCGGTTTGACCGATTACTCAAACTCGGTGAGACCGATTTTGGTAATAAGTAAACAGAGGATTGGTCAAGCAAACTTAGTGGGACCGACTGCACAAACTCGGTTAGACCGAAAATGTTGCAATAGATCATAGAGAGTTTGCAAGCCCATCTTGATGAGATCGAGATCCCATCGGTGAGACCGAAGTGACTAGGGTTTTGCAATGGCTGAATAAGATGAAACTTGGTGGCGCCGGATAGACAAAGTCGACGGGGCCGAGTTTGACATTTAGGTTTAGGACATATGTGGAAATGAGAAAGTGGCTGAGGGTTTTGGAGCATATCACTAAGCACTTTGAGCAAGCAAGCCATTAAGCAGCACCTCATCCCCTTTTAATTGTATTAGCTTTCCTATGGACTAAATGTGATCTTGGATCACTTAAAATAGGAAATGTAGAATCTTGAGCTTTTGCCAATATTTATCCTTAGCATCTTGAAAGGGTTCCACATCCTCTTGTCCATGTTCATGCCACTCCAATGTTGAACTTTTCTGAAATGCACTAGGTAGAAATATTAGTCCAACAAGAGATATGTTGTCATAAATTACCAAAATCACCCAGGGAGTAACTGTGCTTTCAATATGGCGGTCGCCTTGTAGCGACACACATATGTCACCTTGCAGCAGTGCAACTGACGATTTGCAGCATCAGTGGCACCCCCTTGCAATCATTCCAGACTTCCACGACACACCGACGGCTGCCTCCCTTGAAGCATCTCTTAGCCGGCCTGCATCATCTAGCACCACCCCTTGTTGCTTTGTAGCATTAGTGAGTTTGCAACATCCGCCACTATAGCCCGTGTATCATTTGTTGACACTTGGAGTTCCGCCGTCAACGCTCACAACATTGACGGACGTCGTGTAGCCGCCCATGCCCACTTGCAACAGCGAAGACGACCATGGTTTACCTTGCGGCACAGAGAAAGAGTTCCATGGTGAAAAGAGAAAATAAGAGGAATGAGAGGAAGTTCGTTGCACTAATCTAGGGTTAGAGTTGTGGTCAGGATTATTGTTAAAGAAAAGTTTGTGTCTGATGGACGAGGCGGTTGATCGCTCCTTCGGTTCAGTTAGTCGAAATAGATCCTTTCCCATAGTTCTTTTTATCCTCAACATAGTTTTTAGCCCTTTTTTTCTTTGATATATAATTCTTTAAGGAAACAATTGTTCCATGAGATAACGGAGATCCAACATGTTTATTAAGAGAAAGCAAATGATTTACGCTAATTCTAGAGAGTGCACGTTCGTCATGGGGTCTTCTAGCGTGACCCTTTATGCATTACTAATGGTTGGGGGCTGCCATTGCGGGCCGCTTGAGAGAAAGTTATGCACACCTCATCATCGTGTCAAAATTTAAAAAAAACACTCTCACGTCACATGGACATCACAACCATCTTAAACAAAACCTAGAAAAACTTCTCTCAAAAAAAGTATCTCTACCATTTAAAAAAACTCTAAAAAATACTTTCTCACCATGACCAACCAGCATGTGTCACATGGCATAGCTGGTTGGCCATCATTCTACCTAAAAAACTTCTCTCAAAGAAAGTCTCTCTATCATTTAGAAAAAAACTCTAAAAAATATTTTCTTATCGTGACCAACCAGCATGCGCCACATGACACTTTCCAGGGCCGCCTCATGGTATCCAAGTTGAAAGAGATAAGTTGAACAAGTATGGTCGTCCTTTATTGAAATGTACTATTAAACCAAAATTGGGATTATCCGTAAAAAAATATGGTAGAGCGTGTTATGTTACGTGGTGGACTTGATTTTACCAAAGATGATGAAAACGTAAACTCACAACCATTTACGCTGGAGTGATTGTTTTGTCTTTTATGCCAAAGCTTTTCACAGGCCGAAACCGATGAAATCAAGGGGCTTACTAGCGCCTCTTCATGGGTTTAATCGGATCTACGGCTCGTCGCATGTTGCCATGGGAGGAGATAAGCATGGCAGTGTAGTGACGTCGAAGTTTTATTACTTCCTAGATGTGTGGACTTGGAAATAGGAAAAGTGAAATTTCATCATTGTCAATGAGTCCATGACACTCAAACCGACATTTTTCTTTTACTGCTACTCGATTTTAATTTTATTAGCCCATGGAGATGGAAATATTAATAAAAATCTCGTCGCGAGGGTGTAATTTCATCAAAAACATCGGATGCCTCCCAAAAACACTTCGGCCTCTTTTGATTCAAAGGATAATAAAAATTCATTGATGTGGAAATTTATCCATTTAGAGACATATTTCTTTAGTTATTAGTCCATTGCACATTTGTCCTGCTGCTTCGCTACAAGGAGCATAAATCTCATTCCTTCAGCAAACGCGTGGAAAGACAACATAACCATAGATAACTTTCCAATCGCAAGAAAACGAAATGACATGTGATGGATAACCAAAGAAGATGAGTGAAAATGACTCATGATTTAGTTCAAGCAAGTACATAATACCACCAAAATGTGAGCCGCTAAGCCCAACCAACCATCAGGATACATCCAATAAAAGGTTTTTAGCTGACATAATTCCATACAAAAATTTATTCTCAGAAGAAGAGGCTTTGAACACTCCTCTGGGGCAAACCACTCTCCCCTGTATCTTCATGCCTCTCATTTACTTGGTGCTGTGCATGTGACGGATGAGGTCGACCACGCGGGTGCTGCAAGCAGAGAAATTTGAGGATTCAGCAAGTTGATTTCTGCATATAAGTATAATCTTAACTGCAAGAGCCATAGAAGGTGCCACTGACCTGTATCCCCACTCGTTGTCGTACCAGGAGACAAGCTTGACAAAGTTGTCGTTCAGAGCAATCCCGGCCTTGGCATCGAAGATGCTGGACCTGTTATGGGTAAAGTGGCATCATTAGCCAAGTCAGATGAGTACTCACCTAGGCAATCAAAATGCACCCATTAATAAAGAGTAGTAACATGGCTATTGTCAAAGCAATGGTAAACACCTGTTGTCACCCTGGAAGTCAGTGGAAACAAGGTCCTCATCAACGTAACCCAAAATGCCCTTGAGGTTTCCCTCAGACTCCTCCCTGTAAAATCAGATCGGTACACATCAATACTGCTCATAGGTGGTATGTGGCCCAAATACCAAAATCAGAAACCATATGCTCATCGAAGTAAAGGAAATTGTTCCTGGTTGGTGGCGTTACTCACTTGATAGCAGCCTTAATCTGATCATAGGTTGCTGGCTTCGCAAGTCTAACAGTCAGATCAACAACAGAAACATCAACAGTGGGAACACGGAAGGCCATTCCAGTCAACTTTCCGTTAAGCTCTGGGAGCACCTTGCCAACAGCCTGCAGGAAATCAAACAGTTACAATTAAATGGTAATCCATCGTACAGATTATTATATTAAGCTACAGTGTTCAATCAGATAACTGATGATATAATAGAAGGCCAGCTGAATATACCTTTGCGGCACCAGTGCTGCTTGGAATGATGTTGAAGCTGGCAGCCCTTCCACCTCTCCAGTCCTTGCTGGAAGGACCATCAACAGTCTTCTGGGTTGCTGTAAATTCAAATTCAGCCACACATAAGCATACTTGTCAAAGATAGAACATAAAATGTTGAAGAAAAAACCCAGTGTAATGCATTACCAGTCATGGCATGAACTGTGGTCATCAAACCCTCAACGATGCCAAACCTGTCATTGATAACCTGAAAGAAAAAAATTATCAGCATACCATTCCCAATATTGGCAGTTGGTTTGAGCAGCACAAAACTGCAATGATAAGCACCTTAGCAAGAGGAGCAAGGCAGTTAGTGGTGCAGCTAGCGTTGGAGACAATGTCGATGTCAGACTTGTATTCCTTCTCATTGACACCACAGACAAACATGGGAGCATCCTTGCTGGGAGCAGAAATGATGACCTTCTTGGCACCACCCTGAAAGTGGTGACACAGAAAACTAATTTAGTACAAATATACAAGAAAGGTTCAGGTACCATGAAATGGAAACTGTGAAAGAATGTACCTTAATGTGAGCTGCAGCCTTGTCCTTGTCGGTGAAAACACCGGTGGACTCAACAACGTACTCAGCACCAGCAGCAGCCCATGGGATCTCCTCAGGGTTCCTACATCAGGACATTGTACGATCAGCCTGTGTACTTTACATGGAAATCAACTGCACGGCCACAAAAATGAACGGTAACAAACCTGCAGCCAAACACAGCAACCTCCTTCTCACCGAAGAGAAGGGTCTTGGAGTCCTTCACCTCAACTTCATGGTGCTTCCACTGTCCGTGGACAGTGTCATACTTGAACATGTAGGTCTGCAAGTTACAAGCACATAATTCAGAACCATAATATGAACCAGAGACAATTAGTAGCGCTATGCTTTAATTAACTGGCACGGAGCCTGCATGTGTCTTATTTATAGTAAGATAAGAGAGAATACTACCAGGTGTACATGTATTTTAAATACCACAATGGAACAATAGTCACTGCGTGGAACAAATAGATTCCTCAAATCTGGAACTACAAAACTATTCTCCACTAAATGAGGAATATAACGTATGCAAAAGGCACTTGCAAAGCAGATCTAGAAGTCGTTTCCGAAAACTGATGATACATGCAGACATGTAGCGACATTCACTAGATTCATATACATCGCTATTTAATTGTGCTTATGATAGCGTAGCAAAGCATCAGCATGTAACGAGAAAAGCAAATCCAATCAGGTTTAGTACAGATCTAAGCTCACAATCCACAATCCATAAACGGGTGTCCCATGCACGAATCCACAACGACCCTACCATACAAACCTACAGATCTCATGAGCGAGGAGAATCGAGAACGATACCATGTAGTCGGTGGTGATGAAGGGGTCGTTGACGGCGACGAGCTCGACATCGGGGCTCTGGAGCGCAACCCTGGCCACAAGCCTGCCGATCCGGCCGAAACCTGCAGCGCAAAGCAAAAAGGCATCCATCAGAAAACGAACCCACGGAAGCAGCCAACAGAGAAGCAAACCAGATCAGATCGTAGGCACAAGCTCACCGTTGATACCGATCTTGATCGGAGCTGCGCAGACCACGGAAAATCCAGCAAAAGGAAGGGACAACAATCAGCGAACGCACCACAAGAAATCGAAAAGGTACAACAGCTAGTAATTGCTCGGGGTGACGGGGTTACCCATGGGGAAGGAAATCTGGAGCTGCGACGGACGGAGGAGGGTCTGAGAACAGATCGAGGATTGGGACGGCTACTCGAGATTGCGATGCGATTAGCGAGGCCGGGGGGGTGTTTATATAACGGGGGGCTTCATTGGGTGGCCGGGCCCGCGGGGCGCCGCGGGTTGCGGATCGCCTTCTGTTTCTCCGCTACCGGGAATGGAACGGGCGGGTGGCTGACGGGTGGGGCCGGGCGAGGAGCGGGGCGATGGTTTCGAGAAGGTTCCTGTGGGTGGGTGGGACGGGGCGAACGTTGGAGCCTTGGAAACCCTGGACCGCTGCTGGGTTTGGCTCCGATAATCACGAGAGAGAGGGAGCGGTGGTGGGGCATCCCTGCTTACTTCTCGTCCAAGAAGGTGAAACGACCGGCGCCTTACTCTTTTTTTCCTTTTTTTTCCTTTTGTTGGAAAACCCCAGCGCCTTACTTCTTGTGCAAGAAGATCAAACGACCGGCGGCGTGGGAGGCTTGGCGTGGTTAAAGCGCCAACCGCCGGTTGCCACATATGTGGAATTTCAAAATTTTCTTACATATATATTTACAAATGCTTTCTTTCTCATCAAAATAATAATAAGAAGAAGAAGAAGAAATACCTCCCACCAAATATATTTAAGACTGTAAAATCTTCATTTTGGATACAATTTCTTATGATGTCGTTGCCGCAATGCACGAGGTCATTGTCGCAGATCTAGGCTGAGTTCTTCCCTCTCACTGACGAGCCCTAGCTTGCTTGGACCAGTTTGAGGGTGAGGTGGTGGAACTTTTCCCCTTTGTCTCTCATCTGTCTATGAGTGTACCCTGTTCTCTAGCTCCGCGAGGCGGTGGACCGCCTCATGGAGCCAGAGAGCAGGGTACATGGCAAGTTATTTGGCCAACCAAGCTGGATAGATGGAGAAAAGGGGAAAGGAGGAAGGTGTGTGTGGGGTGGAGGGTTCTTTGCATGTCGGTGAATAAAATTGGGGGAGGCGCTCCCTTGATTCCACCGTCATTGTGTCGCAAGGGAAAAGATGAGCCTCGACGAGGTTGTCCCCTTCATCAATGATCTGGAGGTTGCGAGGAAGGTCGTCGCTGTTTGGGCAGCTCCTGCCATTCGGGGTGAGCTCGAAGACCATTGTTGATGAGCTTCGTTCATCGATGTGGCGGTTGTAGGGCAATGCCACCATCCAATGGGTGGGCAGCGATGACTGGTGATTCTTCCTCAGTTTTGTTGTCGAGGACAATCGCTACTTTGTGCTAAAATCGCAATTGTGGCACTTCAAACAGGGTGGCATCGTCTCTGTTGCCTTCGACGACAAGGAAAGCCCGACCAACATTGATCTTGGTGTCATCCCATATGGGCTTAGGTGTGTGCACTCCCATTTGAGCTCATGACGGTGGACATGGGCCAAGAAGAACAAATTGGCGAGGTGGTGGTGGTCTCCCATCGTAACAATGTCATCATCTACAAGTTCTTGTGTGTTAGAAACAGTGTAGCCCCTTCGAAATAATGCAGCTTGCACGCGTTGGGTAGTCCTTGTGAGTTGCAATTAAGGACAGTATAACTGCACCTAAAGCAAGCTCTCTCAACAATTTCTGTTTTTTGGTCGTCCGATTTCGTTGCTAGATCATTCCTTGCCGTCCGATACTGCTCCTGTCGCACGTGGGCTGCTCGTGGGCCGACTGTCCGATGGCCAGCTACTCCCAAAACCAAATCGAGGCCCTCTCGTTCGCCTGCAGGAAGGAACGTCCGATCTCAGACGGACGATCAGCAAAGGTTTCCTTCCCACCCCAATCTCTTCTTTTTCTCAGCCACGCCACAGGTTGCGCCGCCGCTGTCGTCGTTTCGTTCGGCTCGCACCTCCTCGTGGCGCAGTCCTCGGCCGCGCCGTTGGAACGTCGCCTCCGTCTCCGTCTAGCAGCTGAAGTTCTCCTTCTCCTGTCTTCCATCAGAAAGGCGCAGCAGGGAGCATATCTCTCTCAAAGAGGCCACGAGCTCCACCCCTAATCGTTGGCGCACTACACCCTTGAAGAATGTATCTGGGTTTTTTCGGGGTCCTCGGGTGCGTCGCCGTCAAATCCGCCACGATCGAGCTCCTAGCTGGAGGTACGCATGGGTGTCAGGGCGATTTCAGTTGGGGACTCTCGGTTGGGACGGGCTCAGGGCATGCATCGCTTTGAGGGGCTCAGGTGGCTTTTAGACAGGTTTGTTCATGTTCACTCGTCTTAATAGTATCTGTTTCAGTTAGGATTGGAAAATTATGTTGTTTAGCATTTTTTTCATGAATCCACGCCAGCCCTTGCATACAGGGAGAAGAGGGAACATTGAAGAACCATATTCTTGTGTCTATTTTGCTCTACGGTTCTGAACAAAAGAAAAATAGCTTTACTTATTTCTGATGTGATTACTATTTTTATCCTTGCATTAAGCCTAGCAGTACATATGAATATATTAGGCCATGCCCTTGTTTACGACTGAGTTGTTGCAACTCCATATGTAATACGCGAGCAGCAAAAGTGAGGTACTGGATATCACACTAACTATTTATCTTTTCAACTGATCATGAAATTGAGTGCAATACTATTATCATGTTTGATTTACACAAGAAAAAAATGCTTCACCAATCATGTTAATTGTTTCTCTGCCGAATCTTTTAATGATCAAATCGTTACTGCACCTGCGAGTCAAAATGTGCAAAAGGATGGATCAAAGACCACCATGGCATCGACACATTGATATTGATGTTGCTATCTCATTTTCTCTCTTTCTGAATCCCTCAAGCCATCAGAGGAGCTCAAGTCCAAGCAGAGGCATCTCATGGACTACTGAACAAAGTCAGTGAGCAAAGAATCCCCCAATGGTCAGTGACATCTCTATCACGTCCAGTTCATTTGTAACATCCCATAGTGATCCTGGTGACCTGGAGGTAAGTACTTGCTGTATATACAGCCACTGCTACTTCTCTTGTAGAATTCTACTGTTTGTTGAATTGATTTCCAACATTGACGTAAAGTAAATTGGTCTATGCAGATTCTCTAAGTTAATCTGGTCTAAGCACACCATTAACACTGCCAAGGTACCACTGTAAGGATGTTTATTGGGAGGGGCATCTCTTGTGGCTTGTGCATCAGTGCAGAATAATGGGGAACAGTTAGAATACCCTTCTTGGATGTATCGCAAAATGCTATACATTAGGTATGTTATTACTTGATTGGGAGTTATACCGGTGTTCAGTTAGCTCAAAATTTTGAATCAAATATCAATATGCAAATAGTAATATTTTTACTAATAAACGCCATGAAACAACAATTGCATTTGATTCTACGACAGTTTGCATTAGCGTCTGTTTTTTTGTTGTGGGATCATTATTCTGGTGGAGGCATATTAAAAGTCAGTACATTATTGCCGATGCTAACAACACTGAATTTAGTCAACCTTGTTATGAATCAGGTACTAAGTTGTGTTTATTATTTTGCACCAGCAACATATATGAAAAGTGTTGTTTTTTAATGTTTATCAAGGGAAACTGTATATCACTATCCAACAGTGACTTTCATGTTCTGGTACTCTTTATTGGTCCTATCTTCGCAGCATACACATCGAGTTATCTTGGAAGTATACATCCTTTCCAAAAAGCAAAGGTAAAATTCAAGGAAAGAAGAATATCAGTACATTTGTTTTTAAATGTGAACACCTGAGCTCCTTTGTTCATTTGAGAAGTATCAGAGTTGATTTACACTATAATCGTTCTTGAGGTGTCCACTAGACGTGTGTATGAACGGTAAGTGTTTTTTTTGTCTGCAGTTATAACTTATAACACAACACAACCACTTGGCTTCTTAGAATCATAGACATGACAAAGCAACCATTCTGGCTTTTCACAATAGTTGATGTCCATTCTAAGATCTACAAAGATATATTTCCTTGAAATAAAAAAAATAGATGGTAATTTGAAACAAGTCCATCATAAAGAAGGCTCTACACCTAGCTGTCTAATTTCCATAGATTGGAGAGACGTTTAAAAAACTTTATTCAATTTAACTTGTGTGGATACAAACATTTCAAGTGTTCCTCCTGTTTTATATAGCAGCGCTCCTTTGTACTTCAATAGAAATATTGTTTACGTGTTTGCTTCACCGATACTGAAGGGTGTTGAGGCCACGATCAAGTTGGAATTTGGTTTTACTTCCTGCGTTATATTTCCCATTTCCACTAGAGGATCTCACTCCCACTACCAATGCCTATTTATTCTTTAGCATGGCCATGGATCTACTACATTTCATTTTATCCCTTTAAGTAAGAATGTTTTACGGCCAAAATGTCACCCCTACAGATTTATAACTCGAATGTTTGTAACACAAAAACAAGACTTCCACTTCAATAAATTGGTTGTTTGGAAGATACCTTTCATGCATACAATATAGATGGCGTATTCTGCTTATTTTAGAGCGAGTTGACCTTAATGTACGATTAAGGTGGTGATAGTGCCTACAGTGGAACATGTATCCAGCAGAAGAATGTGGGCTGCTTATTGTTATGACCCGAGAAAGTTTTAGTCGGATATATGCTAATTTATTGTCAAATTGCTCTATATCTTCTTTTTTGTTTTATTATAGCTTGCACCAAACAATTATAGTTTGTTTATTAAATGATTTCCTTTGGATTTTGTTGTTTTTGAAGATTCAGTTTGTTCCATCTGATGCCGGTAGAACACTAACCATTATGATGCAGCAAGTATTGGATTGAGAAATTTGTGCCATGTTTATCAATTTCACCATATATGTCTCCCAAATATGTGTATTGTTGCTTCAAATTAAATTGAATGGCTACATTGTTATTTTTGAAATAACAGAAAGATGAACTGCCTTTATTACCTCCATATATTTGTGGGAATTACTATCAATCTCTTAGAAAAAGGACGGGCGCAGCAACGCGCGCCATCGATGATCTAGTTCCTTGTAGAAGTGTGAGAAATTTCCACAATATTGTGAGTGTTATGGCCTGGTATGTGACACTTCCATGCGCTTTTGCGTCACCTTGAGGGACAAGCGGGAGCCCATCTACTACAACAATCTTTCGGGTGAAGCATATTGGAAGGAGAAGGGCCTGCCTCACCGA
>NC_041391.1:432667265-432687420 GCF_002162155.2 Triticum dicoccoides | reverse complement strand
CCTATGAATATTGGCTCCGACAAGAGTGTCTCCACTCTTGCCATCGAGGGGATCGTCGTCAAGGTGGCTACTAATGTTGGTTGGCTGGTGGTGTCTCAACCACGTGTGGCCACCACAGAGGTGCATGCTGGTAACAAGCCAGCAACTAGGACAGAGGAAGCTCCCCGAGCTACTCGCTATGAGGAGATGATGCATCTTCTTGGTGTAGTCCAGGAGTCAACACTCACCGCCAACAGTTCCATGGGTCTAGGTGGGTTGTGTCTGAGCTCTGCTCCCAACCCAAAATATCTTGTCATCGAGGCTGAGGCGAACTTGGGGTCGCTCGGGGCCTTGGGTAAAGAGGGGGGGTGCATCATTGACAGTTCTGGGCCCCTTGCTCTCATCCAGCATGGTGTTAAGCCTGGTCTGGAGGACGAAGGCGGTATTCCACCATGTACATGCAACATGAACCGTTCAAGACAACCAAATGTACTTACAGCACGAACTGTTCATCCTCGTCTAAAACCGTCTACGTTCCCTTTCGTATTCACAAAGTCTTTCTTGACTATGACCGAACCCAAAGTATTTGAAGCTTAGCTATGGATGCCAGACCTTTGTAGCAAAATTTGTACATGTTTTCAAGATCAAAACCTCATGAAATTAGAGGTGTTATGACATGCACATCCAGTAATTAGAACCATCTAATCACTCTACACGACCGTGCAATACCGGATATCACCATATGCTCTAAATCGTACCTGCATCTACTCATAGATTTGCTCAGGATGCCATTGTAAGGGAACGTGATATGCAATAAAAAAATCATGCTACACGATCATAGTCAGGAACACTATATGAAGTTGGCGGTAATGATCGAACTTACCGACGAGCAGAGTAGTGGAAGAAGTGACGAGTCGGTGTAGCGCAGCAATTCCCATAGCTAGGTTACACCTCCACCCACAAGAATGTTCTCCGAGATGAGAGTCAAAGTAGACAAACCCTCTGAGGTATCCACGTGTTTCGAAGTAGTAGTCTCGCAGAGCTTTGAAACATCTCCAACGTATTTAGTTCTCCAAACACTTCTGCTCTTGTTTCGGCCTCTAATTTGCATGATCTGAGTGAAACTAACCCGGACTATGATACATCTCCAACGTATCTATAATTTATGAAGTATTCATACCATGTTTAAAATAGTTTTATATGGTTTTGGTGCACTTATATATTATTTTTATGGACTAACTTATTAATCTAGTACCCGGTGCCAGTTCATGTTTTTTGAATGTTTTTTTGTTTCGCAGAAAGACCATACCAAACCAAGTCTAAAGGCGATTAAATTTTACCCAAATTTATTTTGAAATATATGTGATTTTTGCTAGGAAGAATCAATGCAAGACCATGCTCGAGGGCCTCACAAGGCAATGGGGCACGGTCTGCCCCCTTGGCCGCGTCCCCTTGCCTTGTGGACACCTCGAAGGTCAGTTGGAGCCCTTCTTTTGCTACAGGAAAGATAATTTACAGATAAACCCCCCCTCAGAATTTTAGCCCAACCGGAGTTACGGATCTCCGAGAATATAAGAAATGATTTTTGGCCAAAAACAAAAATGCAGAAACAGAAGGAGACCGAGAGTGAGAGAGAGAGAGATCCAATCTCGGAAGGGCTCTCACCCCTTTGGGCGCCATGGAGGCCAAGGACTAGAAGGGAGAACCTCTCCCCGTCTAGGGGGCGGCCATGGAGGAGGAAGCCCAAGGGGGAGACACTAGTAGAAAACAGGGCTTTGGTTGAGGCCTGGGTAAGGGCATTAATCCCGGTTCACTCATGAACCGAGACCAAAGGATGCATCAGTCCCTGTTCGCGAGGCCAGGGCGCTGGCCGACTTTGGGGGGCATTGGTCCCGGTTCGTCTGACACTTTTGGTCCGGTTCCCGACATGAACCGGGACCAATGGGCCTCGCTCCTGGCCCACCACCTTTAGTCCCGGTTGGTGGTTGGAACCGGGACCAAAGCTTGTCCTTTAGTCCCGGTTTTAGCCACAAACCAGGACTAAAGAGAGGCCTATATATACCCCGCCCCTGGCCGCGATCAGAGCCACTACTCTGTTTTTTTGGCCGGCCGTGGGAGAGGTTTGTGGTGCTCTAGCTCACCTCCTATGCACATGAGGTGTTCGATGAAATGCACGAGCCACACTTCAGCTTTCTCCTCTCGAAGCTCCTTGTCCAAACTCCATTTTCCTCAAGATTTGTCTAGGTTTGGCTGTCCGTCCTATCCCGCCCCGTCCTCACCACCATCGATCACCCGCGCCGATCTCGTCGCCGGCACCACCATGGTGAGCCTCTTGTTCTTATCTTCTTTCTAAAAGAAAAAAACTTACTTGTATGATTTAGATAGATACTTGTATAATTTTCTTACCTTTATTATTGTTTGTTATTATATACTGTGATGGTTTTGGTATCCGCCTCAGTCGGCCCTCGTCCTGTCTATGATTCGGATGTGGTATATATTATCTTTTATAACTATTTGTTTCACTTAGTGTTTATGACAATTATGCCGACCAACGTGGCATAGATGTTTTTATCTAGGAGGTATGTGAACTGAAAATTCCAACCGACCCTATTGTCGAGAGGTTAAATTTAGTTGAAAAAGAAAACAATTACTTGAAGAAAAATTGAAAAGAATTGATGAGGAGAAGATGAGATTGGAGTTGCATGTTGAGGATGTCGTCGATGATCACAAGATCAAGATGGATACAATGCGCTTGAAGATTGGAGAGATTAGAAAATATGCCATTCATACTGAGGCTTGGTTATCACTATGCCGTTGGACCAATTGTTACCTTAGTTGCGATTATGATCACATTTGTTGTTGCATGAAAAATACCAAATGAAGTCAGAAAGGGCTGGAAATTGATGATGTAACTTTGAATGGTGCATTTTGAACACACAAAATGTCTGGAGTTCAAATAAGTTAAAAAAATGAAATCCTTTTGTAATAGATGAGTTTTCGTCCGAAACTCTAATACTTCGAAAGAGATTGTCCATTTTGTACACGATGTGCATCTAGTTTTTACCGTAACCCTCTCAACTTTTTAGCACATGCTATGTGGGTGAAATGATGATACCATGCCAACTTTCAACCTGTTCAGAGTTCATTTGTGGTGCTTTTCAATTTCAGGGTTGTGTAGCTCAAAGAATGAACTAATAGCAAAAAGAATGAACTAGAAAACTTTTATAAAACTCTAATAGCAAAAAGAATGAACTAAAAAGAATCAATTAAAATATTCTGTTATGGTCAACTAAAAAAACCTATATTATTCTTTAATAGAAAAAACAATCAACTAAAAAGCTTTTATAAAACTCTAATAGCAAAAGGAATCAACTAAAAAGAATCAATAAAAAATAAAATTAATGCAACTGAAATTATAAAAAAAATTATGCAACTAAAAAGAATCAATTAATCTTTTTGTTATGAACAACTAAAACAAAAATATAATATTTTAAAGTAAATTTATTCACAAACTAGTGATTCACACAAATTTCATAGAATTCAAATTTAAAATATTCAAATTTGAAAACTAATGGCACTAACAGAAAGTTCATAATTTTTGTGACCTAAAGCAAAAAAGAATCACTTAAAAACTCTAAAAATTAAATAGAGCCAAAAACAAAACAAAAATACTGGGAAAAAATAAAAAATACCGCCTACAGGGCCACCACGGCCTGCATACGACTAGAAACCCAACTAGCTAGTTGGGCCAGGATGCAGGCCCGCAGGAGGTCCAGTAGGCCCACAGGTAGAGGAGTGTAAGATTAGCACTTGAGAGGAGCTCGAGAGGGTTGGCGCAGCAGCACTTTGATAACCCACAAGTATAGGGGATCAATTGTAGCCTCTTTCGATAAGTAAGACTATCGAACCCAACAAGGAGCTAAAGGTAGAACAAATGTTCCCTCAAGTTCTATCGACCACTGATACAACTGTACGCACGCTTGATGTTTGATTTACCTAAAACAAGTATGAAACTATTTTGCAAGAATAAAACTACGAGTACTTTGCGAGAATAAAACTAAGAATAAATTGCAAGGTAATAAGAGTAGATAGCTTTTGTCAACAAGAAAGTCATTTGTCCCTAGGCAATCGATAACAAGTACCGTAATCATTCTTGTAATTTTATATGAGGGAGAGGCACGAGCTAACATATTTTTTCTACTTGGATCATATGCACTTATGATTAGAACTCTAGCAAGCATCCACAACTACTAAAGATTATTAAGGTCGTGAAACTGAACCATAGTATTAAGTATCAAGTCCTCTTTACTCCCAAACGTCATACCCCACTTACTCGGGTTTAAGTTTCTGTCACTCTCGCAACCCACCGTAAGCGAACCATGAACATATTGCAACACCCTACAGCTAGGGCCCCTAACGTTTGCGCGAGATGGAGCGCACTGTAGGATAGCAACATAAATAAAATATACAATCATACCAACCAATATCACAATTAACCCGTAGGACAAAACAAATCTACTCAAACATCACAGGATAACCATAGATCACTGGAAAATAATATATGGAGTTGAGCACCATGTTTAAGTAGAGATTACAGCGGGGGGGAGAGGTGTTACACCGCTACATAGAGGGGGATAAAGTTGGTGTTGACGGTAGCAAGGTTGTTGCTATAGATCGCCGTCGCGATCCTAGCCCCGGTGGCATTCCGGCGCCACCTGGAGAGAGGGGGAGAAAGCCCCCTCCTTCTTCTTCTTCCTTGGCCTCCCCCCTAGATGGGAGGAGGGATCCCCCTCTGGTCCATGGCCTCCATGGCTGTGGAGGGGCGAGAGCCCCTCTGAGATCGGATCTGTCTCTCTGTCCTCTTCTGTTTCGTAATCCCCAGATCTGGCCGAAAACCATTTCTTATATTCCCGGAGGTCCGTAACTCCGATTGCGCTCATCTTTTTACACAATTTTTTCCAGATATAAGCTTCCTTGCGCCCGAAGTACATCTCCAACCCACGTACGAGGTGGGCACAACCCACCACGCCACGCCTGGCTCCTCTGGCGCACCTTGGTGGGTTGTCCCACCACGGGCTTCATTTGCGGTGATTCCAACTCCCAAAAATCACAAATATTCCAAAATAATTCTCCGTGGAGTTGCATCATGTTTGGACTTCGTTTGATATGGATTTTCTGTGATACAAAAACAGGCAACAAACAAGAACTGGCACTGGGCACTGGATAAGTAAGTTAGTCCAAATAAATCATATAAAAAGTTGCCAAAAGTATGTAAAAGGTGAATAATATTTGCATGAAACAATGAAAAATTATAGATACGACGGAGACGTATCAGCATCCCCAAGCTTAATTCCTGCTCGTCCTCGAGTAGGTAAATGATAAAAAGATAATTTTTGATGTGGAATGCTAACTAACATAAACTTGATCATATGTCTAGTCATGACATGAATATTGATACATAAGTGATTCAAAACAATAGTCTATGATTTGACATAAAGACATCAATACTTAGGCATCCAAACAAACAATCATGTCTTTCAGAATATGAAATGCTAAAGAACCTTATCCCTACAAAATCATATAGCCTTGTCATGCTCTGTCTTCTTAGCTCACAATATAAATCATGTAGTATCCCGGTGTCAGCCAAGCAATTGGTTCATACTTTTTAACGCGCTTCAGCATTTTCAACCCTCACGCAATACATGAGCGCAAGCCATGGATATAGCACTATTGGTGGAATAGAGTATGATGATAGTGTTGGGGAACGTAGTAATTTCAAAAAAATATCCTATGCACACGCAAGATCATGGTGATGCATAGCAACGAGAGGGGGAGTGTATCTTCATACCCTTGAAGATCGCTAAGCGGAAGCGTTTATCAACGCGGTTGATGTAGTCATACGTCTTCACGATCTGACCGATCCAAGTACCGAACACACGGCACCTCCGAGTTCTGCACACGTTCAGCTCGATGACGTCCTCGCCTTCTCGATCTAGCAAGACGGCGAAGTAGTAGATGAGTTCTGGCAGCACGACGGCGTGGTGACTGTGTTGGTGAAGAACAATCTCCACAGGGCTTTGCCTAAGCACTACCGAAACTATGACGGAGGATAAACTAGAGGGGACGGGGTTGCCGGCACACGGCTTGGTGTTTCTTGATGTGTCTTTGGTGCTAGCCCAGCCCCTCTATTTATATGTTGAGCCCTACGGTCGAAACTTGGAGTAAAAGCCTCCTCAAAGTCGGTTTTGCCCGAAAGGCAAGAGTCCTACACGGACTCCAGGGCTGGACGCCAGGGTTCCCGGCGTCTAACCCCTAGACGCCAGGGTTCCTGGCGTCTAACCTCTGGTCTTTGCAAAACTTCCTTTTGCACTTTCCAAAAGCCTCGTGGGCTTTCCCCTTTGGCCCAAATAACATGTTCTCGTACCCAAACATTTCGGGAAACATCAGGAACCCCTTCCGGTGAATTCCGGAACCCTTCCAGAGATCAAACACTATTATCCCATATATTAAACTTTATCTCCGGACCATTCTAGAATTCCTCGTCATGTCCATGATCTCATCCGGAACTCCGAACAACATTCGGTCACCAACATACATAACTCATATAATACTATATCGTCAACGAAACATTAAGCGTGCGGACCCTACGGGTTCGAGAACTATGTAGACATGACCGAGACACGTCTCCGATCAATAACCAATAGCGGGACCTGGATGCCCATATTGGCTCCCACAAATTCTACGAAGATCTTTATCGGTCAAACCGCATAACAACATATGTTGTTCCCTTTGTCATCGGTATGTTACTTGCCCGAGATTCAATCGTCGATATCTCAATACCTAGTTCAATCTCGTTACCAGCAAGTCTCTTTACTCGTTCCATAATACATCATCCTGCAACTAACTCATTAGTTGCAATGCTTGCAAGGCTTTAAGTTATGTGCATTACCGAGTGGGCCCAGAGATACCTCTCCGACAATCGGAGTGACAAATCCTAATATCGAAATACGCCAACCCAACAAGTACCTTCGGAGACACCTATAGAGAACCTTTATAATCACCCAGTTACGTTGTGATGTTTGGTAGCACACAAAGTGTTCCTCCGGTAAACGGGAGTTGCATAATCTCATAGTCATAGGAACATGTATAAGTCATGAAGAAAGCAATAGCAACATACTAAACGATCGAGTGCTAAGCTAACGGAATGGGTCAAGTCAATCACATCATTCTTCTAATGATGTGATCCCATTAATCAAATGACAACACATGTCTATGGCTAGGAAACATAACCATCTTTGATCAAGGAGCTAGTCAAGTAGAGGCATACTAGTGACACTCTGTTTGTCTATGTATTCACACAAGTATTATGTTTCCGGCTAATACAATTCTAGCATGAATAATAAACATTTATCATGATATAAGGAAATAAATAATAACTTTATTATTGCCTCTAGGGCATATTTCCTTCAGTCTCCCACTTGCACTAGAGTCAATAATCTAGATTACACAGTAATGATTCTAACACCCATGGAGCCTTGGTGCTGATCATGTTTTGCTCGTGGAAGAGGCTTAGTCAACAGGTCTGCAACATTTAGATCCATATGTATCTTGCAAATTTCTATGTCTCCCACCTGGACTAGATCCCGGATGGAATTGAAGCATCTCTTGATGTGCTTGGTTCTCTTGTGAAATCTGGATTCCTTCGCCAAGGCTATTGCTCCAGTATTGTCACAAAAGATTTTCATTGGACCCGATGCACTAGGTATGACACCTAGATCGGATATGAACTCCTTCATCCAGACTCCTTCATTTGCTGCTTCGGAAGCAGCTATGTATTCTGCTTCACACGTAGATCCCGCCACAACGCTTTGTTTAGAACTGCACCAACTGACAGCTCCACCGTTCAATGTAAACACGTATCCGGTTTGCGATTTAGAATCATCTGGATCAGTGTCAAAGCTTGCATCAACGTAACCATTTACAATGAGCTCTTTGTCACCTCCATAAACGAGAAACATATCCTCCGTCCTTTTCAGGTATTTCAGGATGTTCTTGACCGCTGTCCAGTGATCCACTCCTGATTACTTTGGTACATCCCTGCTAGACTTATAGCAAGGCACACATCAGGTCTGGTACACAGCATTGCATACATGATAGAGCCTATGGCTGAAGCATAGGGAACATCTTTCATTTTCTCTCTATCTTCTGCATTGGTCGGGCATTGAGTCTTACTCAACTTCACACCTTGCAACACAGGCAAGAACCCTTTCTTTGCTTGATCCATTTTGAACTTCTTCAAAACTTTGTCAAGGTATGTGCTTTGTGAAATTCCAATTAAGCGTCTTGATCTATCTCTATAGATTTTGATGCCCAATATATAAGCAGCTTCATCGAGGTCCTTCATTGAAAAACTCTTATTCAAGTATCCCTTTATGCTATCTAGAAATTCTATATCATTTCCAATCAACAATATGTCATTCACATATAATATTAGAAATGCTACAGAGCTCCCACTCACTTTCTTGTAAATACAAGCTTCTCCAAAAGTCTGTATAAAACCAAATGCCTTGATCACACTATCAAAGCATTTATTCCAACTCCGAGAGGCTTGCACCAGTCCATAAATGGATCACTGGAGCTTGCACACTTTGTTAGCTCCCTTTGGATCGACAAAACCTTCTGGTTGCATCATATACAACCCTTCTTCCAGAAATCCATTCAGGAATGCAGTTTTGACATCCATTTGCCAAATTTCATAATCATAAAATGCAACAATTGCTAACATGATTCAGACAGACTTAAGCATCGCTACGGGTGAGAAAGTCTCATCGTAGTCAATCCCTTGAACTTGTTGAAAACCTTCCGCAACAAGTCGAGCTTTATAGACAGTAACATTACCGTCAGCGTCAGTCTTCTTTTTGAAAATCCATTTATTCTCAATGGCTTGCCGATCATCGGGCAAGTCAACCAAAGTCCACACTTTGTTCTCATACATGGATCCCATCTCAGATTTCATGGCCTCAAGCCATTTTGCGGAATCTGAGCTCACCATCGCTTCTTCATAGTCTGTAGGTTCGTCATGGTCTAGTAACATAACTTCTAGAACAGGATTACTGTACCACTCTAGTGCGGATCTTACTTTGTTTGACCTACGAGGTTCAGTAACAACTTGATCTGAAGTTCCATGATCATCATCATTAACTTCCTCACTAATTGGTGTGGACGTCACAGGAACCGGTTTCTATGATGAACCACTTTTCAATAAGGCAGCAGGTACAGTTACCTCATCAAGTTCTACTTTCCTCCCACTCACTTCTTTCGAGAGAAACTCCTTCTCTAGAAAGGATCCATTCTTAGCAACGAATGTCTTGCCTTCGGATCTTTGATAGACGGTGTACCCAACAGTCTCCTTTGGGTATCCTATGAAGATACATTTCTCCGATTTGGGTTCGAGCTTATCAGGTTGAAGCTTTTTCACCTAAGCATTGCAGCCCCAAACTTTAAGAAACGACAACTTTGGTTTCTTGCCAAACCACAGTTCATAAGGCATCGTCTCAACGAATTTTGATGGTGCCCTATTTAACGTGAATGCAGCCGTCTCTAAAGCATAACCCCAAAATGATAGCGGTAAATCAGTAAGAGACATCATAGATCGCACCATATCTAGTAAAGTACGATTACGACATTCGGACACACCATTACATTGTGGTGTTCCGGGTGGCGTGAGTTGCGAAACTATTCTGCATTGTTTCAAATGTAGACCAAATTCGTAACTCAAATATTCTCCTCCATGATCAGATCGTAGAAACTTTATTTTCTTGTTATGATGATTTTCATCTTCACTCTGAAATTCTTTGAACTTTTCAAACGTTTCAGACTTATGTTTCATTAAGTAGATATACCCATATCTGCTTAAATCATCTGTGAAGGTGAGGAAATAACGATATCCGCCACGAGCCTCAACATTCATCGGACCACATACATCTGTATGTATGATTTCCAACAAATCTGTTGCTCTCTCCATAGTACCGGAGAACGGCGTTTTAGTCATCTTGCCCATGAGGCACAGTTCGCAAGTACCAAGTGATTCATAATCAAGTGGTTCCAAAAGTCCATCAGTATGGAGTTTCTTCATGCGCTTTACACCGATATGACCTAAACGGCAGTGCCACAAATAAGTTGCACTATCATTATCAACTCTGCATCTTTTGGCTTCAACATTATGAATATGTGTATCACTACTATCGAGATTCATCAAAAATAGACCACTCTTCAAGGGTGCATGACCATAAAAGATATTACTCATATAAATAGAACAACCATTATTCTCTGATTTAAATGAATAATCGTCTCGCATCAAACAAGATAATGTTCATGCTCAACGTTGGCACCAAATAACAATTATTAGGTCTAATACTAATCCCGTAGGTAGATGTAGAGGTAGTGTGCCGACGGCGATCACATCGACTTTGGAACTGTTTCCCACGCGCATCGTCACCTCAGCCTTGGCCAGAGTTCGCTTAATCTGTAGTCCCTGTTTTGAGTTGCAAATATTAGCAACAGAACCAGTATCAAATACCCAGGTGCTACTGCGAGCTCTAGTAAGGTACACATCAATAACATGTATATCACATATACCTTTGTTCACCTTGCCATCCTTCTTATCCGTCAAATACTTGGGGCAGTTCCGCTTCCAGTTACCAGTCTGCTTGCAGTAGAAGCACTCAGTCTCAGGCTTAGGTCCAGACTTGGGTTTCTTCTCCTGAGCAGCAACTTGCTTGCTGTTCTTCTTAAAGTTCCCCTTTTTCTTCCCTTTGCCCTTTTTCTTGAAACTGGTGGTCTTATTGACCATCAACACTTGATGCTCCTTCTTGATTTCTACCTCCGCAGCCTTTAGCCTTGCGAAGAGCTCGGGAATCGTCTTATCCATCCCTTGCATGTTATAGTTCATCACGAAGCTCTTGTAGCTTGGTGGCAGTGATTGAAGAATTCTGTCAATGACGCTATCATCCGGAAGATTAACTCCCAGTTGAATCAAGTGATTATTATACCCAGACATTTTGAGTATATGCTCACTGATAGAACTATTCTCCTCCATCTTGCAGCTGTAGAACTTATTGGAGACTTCATATCTCTCAATCCGGGCATTTGCTTGAAATATTAACTTCAACTCCTGGAACATCTCATATGCTCCATGACATTCAAAACGTCGTTGAAGTCCCGGTTCTAAGCCGTAAAGCATGGCACACTGAACTATTGAGTAGTCATCAGCTTTGCTCTGCCAGATGTTCATAACATGTGGTGTTGCTCCTGCAACAGGTTTGGCACCTAGCGGTGCTTCCAGGACGTAATTATTCTGTGCAGCAATGAGGATAATCCTCAAGTTACGGACCCAGTCCATGTAATTGCTACCATCATCTTTCAACTTTGCTTTCTCAAGGAACGCATTAAAATTCAACAGAACAACAACACGGGCCATCTATCTACAATCAACATAGACGAGCAAGATACTATTAGGTACTAAGTTCATGATAAATTTAAGTTCAATTAATCATATTACTTAAGAACTCCCACTTAGATAGACATCCCTCTAATCCTCTAAGTGATCACGTGATCCAAATCAACTAAACCATAACCGATCATCACATGAAATGGAGTAGCTTTCAATGGTAAACATCATTATGTTGATCATATCTACTATATGATTCACGCTCGACCTTTCGGTCTTAGTGTTCCGAGGCCATATCTGCATATGCTAGGCTCGTCAAGTTTAACCTGAGTATTCTGCATGTGCAAAACTGGCTTGCACCCATTGTAGATGGACGTAGAGCTTATCACACCCGATCATCACGTGGTGTTTGGGCACGATGAACTTTGGCAACGATGCACACTCAGGGAGAACACTTTTATCTTGAAATTTTAGTGAGAGATCATCTTATAATGCTACTGTCAATCAAAGCGAGATAAGATGCATAAAAGATAAACATCACATGCAATCAATATAAGTGATATGATATGGCCATCATCATCTTGTGCTTGTGATCTCCATCTCCGAAGCACCGTCATGATCACCATCGTCACCGGCGCGACACCTTGATATCCATCGTAGCATCATTGTCGTCTCGCCAACTATTGCTTCTACGACTATCGCTACCGCTTAGTGATAAAGTAAAGAAATTACAGGGCAATTTCATTGCATACAATAAAGCGACAACCATATGGCTCCTGCCAGTTGCTGATAACTCGGTTACAAAACATTATCATCTCATACAATAAAATATAGCATCATGCCTTGACCATATCACATCACAACATGCCCTGCAAAAACAAGTTAGACGTCCTCTACTTTGTTGTTGCAAGTTTTACATGGCTGCTACGGGCTTAGCAAGAACCGTTCTTACCTACGCATCAAAACCACAACGATAGTTCGTCAAGTTAGTGTTGTTTTAACCTTCTCAAGGACCGGGCGTAGCCACACACGGTTAAACTAAAGTTGGAGAAACTGACACCTGCCAGCCACCTGTGTGCAAAGCACGTCGGTAGAACCAGTCTCACGTAAGCGTACGCGTAATGTCGGTCCGGGCCGCTTCATCCAACAATACCGCCGAACCAAAGTATGACATGTTGGTAAGCAGTATGACTTGTATCGCCCACAACTCACTTGTGTTCTACTCGTGCATATAACATCTAGGCATAAAACCTGGCTCAGATGCCACTCTTGGGGAACGTAGTAATTTCAAAAAAAAAAGTCCTACGCACACGCAAGATCATGGTGATGCATAACAACGAGAGGGGGAGTGTATCTTCATACCCTTGAAGATCGCTAAGCGGAAGCGTTTATCAGCGCGGTTGATGTAGACGTACGTCTTCACTATCCGACCGATCCAAGTACCGAACGCACTTCACCTCCGAGTTATGCACACGTTCAGCTCGATGACATCCTCGCCTTCTCGATCCAGCAAGACGAGCGAAGTAGTAGATGAGTTCCGGCAGCACGACGGCGTGGTGACGGTGTTGGTGAAGAACAATCTCCGCAGGGCTTTGCCTAAGCGCTATGGAAACTATGACGGAGGATAAACTAGAGGGGATGGGGTTGCCGGCACACGGCTTGGTGTTTCTTGATGTGTCTTTGGTGCTAGCCCTACCCCTCTATTTATATGTTGAGCCCTAGGATCGAAACTTGGAGTAAAAGCCTCCTCAAAGTCGGTTTTGCCCGAAAGGCAAGTCCTACACGGACTCCAGGGCTAGACGCTAGGGTTCCCAGCGTCTGCCCCCTAGACGCCAGGGTTCCTGGCGTCTAGCCTCTGATCTCCGCAAAACTTCCTTTTGCACTTTCCAAAAGCCTCGTGGTCTTTCCCCTTTGGCCCAAATAACGTGTTCTCGTACCCAAACATTTCGGGAAACATCCGGAACCTCTTCCAGTGAATTCCGGAACCCTTCCGGAGATCAAACACTATTATCCCATATATTAAACTTTATCTCCGTACCTTTCCGGAGTTCCTCATGTCCATGATCTCATCCGGAACCCCGAACAACATTCGGTCACCAACATACGTAACTCATATAAAACTATATCATCAACGAAACGTTAAGCGTGTGAACCCTACGGGTTCGAGAACTATGTAGACATGACCGAGACACGTCTCCGGTCAATAACCAATAGCGGGACCTGGATGCCCATATTGGCTCCCACATATTCTACGAAGATCTTTATCGGTCAAACCGCATAACAACATACGTTGTTCCCTTTGTCATCGGTATGTTACTTGCCCGAGATTCGATCGTCGGTATCTCAATACCTAGTTCAATCTCGTTACTGGCAAGTCTCTTTACTCGTTCCATAATACATCATCCCGCAACTAACTCATTAGTTCTAATGCTTGCAAGGCTTTAAGTGATGTGCATTACCGAGTGGGCCCAGAGATACCTCTCCGACAATCGGAGTGACAAATCCTAATCTCGAAATACGCCAACCCAACAAGTACCTTCGGAGACACTTGTAGAGCACCTTTATAATCACCCAGTTACATTGTGACATTTGGTAGCACACAAAGTGCTCCTCTGGTAAACGGGAGTTGCATAATCTCATAGTCATAGGAACATGTATAAGTCATGAAGAAAGCAATAGCAACATACTAAATGATTGAGTGCTAAGCTAACGGAATGGGTCAAGTCAATCACATCATTCTTCTAATGATGTGATCCCGTTAATCAAATGACAACACATGTCTATGGCTAGGAAACATAACCATCTTTGATCAATGAGCTAGTCAAGTAGAGGCATACTAGTGACACTATGTTTGTCTATGTATTCACACAAGTATTATGTTTCCGGTTAATACAATTCTAGCATGAATAATAAACATTTATCATGATATAAGGAAATAAATAACAACTTTATTATTGCCTCTAGGGCCTATTTCCTTCAGATAGGAGTAAATATAGAGAAGACAAAAATAAGAATGTCTCACATCGACGCGGCTAACTAACGGGCTATGGAGATGCCCATCAATTGATATCAATGCAAGGAGTAGGGATTGACATGCAACGGATGCACTAAGAGCTATAAGTGTATGAAAGCTCTATATGAAACTAAATGGGTGTGCATGAAACTCTACTATGAAAAATTCCCTCTAGTATATAAAAGTGACAACATAGGAGACTCTCTATATGAAAAACATGGTGCTACTTTGAAGCACAAGTGTGGCATTTGCATGCCCCTTTTCTTTTCTTTTTTATTCAATTTTTTCCTTTTCTTTTTCTTCTTCTTTTTTTCTTTCTTTTTTTTCTTTCCTTTTAGTCCTAAGTCTCATCCCGACTTGTGGGGGAATCATGGTCTCCGTCATCCTTTTATCACTGGGGCAATGCTCTAAGAATGAATAATGATAATCATCACACTTCTATTTACTTATAACTCAATACTACAAAATATGACTCTATATGAATGCCTCTGACAATGATCTAGCATAACATGTATAAAAATGATGAACGGTGGCTGAGCCACAAATGCTATGTCAGCTATATGATCATGCAAAGCAATATGAAAATGAATGCTCAAGTTAAACGAAAGCGATGGAAGTTGCATGGCAATATATCTCAGAATGGCTATGGAAAAGCCATAATCGGTAGGTATGGTGGCTGTTTTGAGGAAGATATAATAAGGCTTATGTGTGATAGAGTGTATCATATCACGGGGTTTGGATGCACCGGCGAAGTTTGCACCACGTCTCAAGGTGAGAAAGGGCAATGCACGGTACCGTAGAGGCTAGCAAATTGCGGAAAGGTAAGAGTGCGTATAATCCATGGAATCACATTAGTCATAAAGAACTCATATACTTATTGCAAAAGTTTATTAGCCCTCGAAGCAAAGTAATACTATGCATGCTCCTAGGGGAGAGGTTGGTAGGAGTTAACCATCGCGCGCGCCCGACCTTCACACGAAGGTAGACAATGAAGGATAAATTGTGCTCCAACTTTCATAGCATAACGAGAGACTATACGTGCATGCTTCGGGAATCACAAACCTTAACACCAATATTCTTACTAACCACAACCTTTACTAGTACCTCCCACATATTATCATCTCTATATCGCAAAACTATTGCAAGGAATCAAACATATCATATTCAGTGATCCATAAGTTTTGTGTAGGATTTTATGACTAACCATGTAATTGACCAATTCCTTTTGTCTCTCTAAATAGATATAAGTGAAGCGTGAGAGTTTAATTCTTTCTACAAAATATAATGCTCTAACAAATATAAGTGAAGCAAGAGAGCATTCTATGAACATCGGTTTTCTATGTGAAGAGAAACATGTAATCCAAACTTCAAATGATATATGTGAAGCCCATGAAGCATTCTATAAAGCCACACTCAAAAGATATAAGTGAAGTGCAATGAGCATTCTATAAATGAACCATGGACTATTTCACATCAGCATGGTGCATAAAATGAAAATGAAAACTAAAAGCAAAAGACGCTCCAAGATTTGCACATATGACGCGAACGAAAAGAAACCGAAAACATACCGTCACTTGTTGAAGAAAGATGGGATGCCTTCCGGGGAATCCCCAAGCTTAGATGCTTGAGTCTCCTTGAATATTCACTTGGGGTGCCTTGGGCATCCCCAAGCTTGAGCTCTTGCCTCTCCTCCTTCTCCTCATATCGAGACCTCCTCGATCTTTGATCACTTCATCCACACAAAACACAACAGAAAGCTCGGTAAGATCCGTTAGTATAATAAAGCAAATCACTACTATAAGTACTGTTGCAAACCAATTCATATTTTGTTTTTGCATTATAGCTACTGTAATATAATTTTCCCATGGCTTATACCACCGATAGAATCGATAGTTTCATCAAAACAAGCAAAACAATGCATCAGAAACAGAATCTGTCTTAAACATGATAGTCTGTAGTAATTTGAACACTACCATACTTATGGTACACCAAAAATTCTAAAAAAATTAGGAAAAATATAAAATTTGTATAGAAAGACAGTTCAAAAAGTTTCAGAACTGTTTGACGTGCTAGTACAAAATGTCAAATTGTGCACTACAACTGAAGTTTCTGTTCTACACCGCACAAACCAACAAGCAATGTAAACATCCTAAAGGCAAATCTTAGCACATTATTTTTATAATACGATGGAATTGTACAAGGGGATAATTATTTTTGTTGAAAAGTTTCTGCAATTGAGATTCACAAAGTTTCCATGGGCATGAACAAAGTTCAAGGCTAGCTCCCACTTTCACAATGCTCGTCCCTCTCACTTTCACTTTTCTTTTAGTGAAGTTTTAAGTTTCCCCTCTATATATTTTTGTTTTAAAACTTTATAAAAGCACTCAACAGAAATAAATGACTCTCTAAAACTTCCGGGTTGTCTCCCCGGCAGCGCTTTCTTTAAAGCCATTGAGCTAGGCATAAAGTGCTCAAGTAATGGATCCACCTGGATCCCAAGGTATATCAAAGCCAATTTTAATTAACAATGATTTGGAATTTAGTAGTGATCACAAAGAAACATATATCAAGCAATGATGAATTCTAACTCTCTTACTATGCATCGGCATGTCATACAAGAACAATTCATGAACATCAAGTAAAGGCCAATACATAGCATAAGCAGTTTCTTGCAATTTTATCGTGTTGGAAACATAAAGGGGCGGAGATGTAGTTCCTCTGTAATAATAATTGCAAGTAGGAGCATCAAGCACATGCATATTACATTCATCAAAATCATCATGTGCAATGGTAAAATGCAACCCATCAACATAATCCTTAATAAGAGCAGACTTCTCCGATATAGTGTAGTTTGGAGAATTCAAAAAGATAATAGGACTATCATGTGTGGGTGCAATAGCAACAATTTCATTCTTAACATAAGGAACTTGTGACGCCCCCGATTCAATCGTACACTAATCATGCACGCAAACGTGTACGATCAAGATCAGGGATTCACGGGAAGATATCACAACACAACTCTAAAAACATAAATAAGTCATACAAGCATCATAATACAAGCCAGGGGCCTCGAGGGCTCGAATACAATTGCTCGATCATAGACGAGTCAGCGGAAGCAACAATATCTGAGTACAGACATAAGTTAAACAAGTTTGCCTTAAGAAGACTAGCACAAACTGGGATACAGATCGAAAGACGCGCAGGCCTCCTGCCTGGGATCCTCCTAACTACTCCTGGTCGTCGTCAGCGGGCTGCACGCAGTAGTAGGCACCTCCGGGGTAGTAGTCGTCTGGCTCCAGGGCTCCAGCATCTGGTTGCGACAACCAGGTAGAAGGGAAAGGGGGAAAAGAGGGAGAAAAGCAACCGTGAGTACTCATCCAAAGTACTCGCAAGCAAGGAGCTACACTACATATGCATGGGTATATGTGTAAAGGGTCATATCGGTGGACTGAACTGCAGAATGCCAGAATAAAAGGGGGATAGCTAATCCTGTCGATGACTACGCTTCTGGCAGCCTCCGTCTTGCAGCATGTAGAAGAGAGTAGACTGAAGTCCTCCAAATAGCATCTCCAAGTAGCATCTCCAAGTAGCATCTCCAGTAGCATCGCATAGCATAATCCTACCCGGCGATCCTCTCCTCGTCGCCCTGTAGAAAAGCGATCACCGGGTTGTATCTGGCACTTGGAAGGGTGTGTTTTATTAAGTATCCGGTTCTAGTTGTCATAAGGTCAAGGTACAACTCCAAGTCGTCCTGTTACCGAAGATCACGGCTATTCGAATAGATTAACTTCCCTGCAGGGGTGCACCACATAGCCCAACACGCTCGATCCCATTTGGCCGGACACACTTTCCTGGGTCATGCCCGGCCTCGGAAGATCAACATGTCGCAGCCCACCTAGGCAAAACAGAGAGGTCAGCACGCCGGTCTAAACCTAAGCGCACAGGGGTCTGGGCCCATCGCCCTTAGCACACCTGCACGTTGCGTACGCGGCCGGAAGCAGAACTAGCCCCCTTAATACAAGAGCAGGCTTACGTTCCAATCCGGCGCGCGCCACTCAGTCGCTGACGTTACGAAGGCTTCGGCTGATACCACGACGCCGGGATACCCATAACTACTCCCGCGTAGATGGTTAGTGCGTATAGGCCAGTAGCCAGACTCAGATCAAATACCAAGATCTCGTTAAGCGTGTTAAGTATCCGCGAATGCCGAACAAGGCCAGGCCCACCTGTCTCCTAGGTGGTCTCAACCTGCCCTGTCGCTCCGCCACAAAGTAACAGTCGGGGGCCATCGGGAACTCAGGCCCACCACTACCTGGATGGAGCCACCTGCCCCTTCAGCCCCCATCTCCAAACAGTATCACCAGTAATGTAATAGTGTAAAGTATATAGCATATGCCCGTGATCACCTCTCGAGGTGATCACGGCCCAGTAGTATAGCATGGCAGACGGACAAGAGTGTAGGGCCACTGATGGAACACTAGCATCCTATACTAAGCAGTAGGATAGCAGGTAATGGTAACAACAGTAGTAGCAAGGACAGACTATGCATCAGGATAGGATTAACGGAAAGCAGTAACAAGCTACACTACTCTAATGCAAGCAGTATAGAGAAGAGTAGGCGATATCTGGTGATCAAGGGGGGGGGGGCTTGCCTGGTTGCTCTGGCAAGAGAGAGGGGTCGTCAACTCCGTAGTCGAACTGGGGCATCAGCATCGTCACGGGGTCTACCGAAGAGAAGAGGGGGGACAAACAGTAAATACATAGCAAGCAAGTGCATAACAGGATAACAGGCAGAGCTAGACGTGTTCTAACGCGGTATGAGGTGATACTGGTGAAGGGGGGAAGCATCCGGGAAGTATTCCCGGGGTTCCGTGTTTTCGGGCAAAGGAGCCGGAGGGGGAAAGTTGCGAGTTTGATAGGTTAGGGGGGTGTGTCGGACGAACGGGTTGCGTATTCGGAATCGTCTCGTCGTTCTGAGCAACTTTCATGTTGAAAATATTTTAATTCGAGTTACGGATTAAAAGATATGATTTTCTAAGATTTTATTAATTTCTGGAATTTAATTAATTATTTAATTAATTCGAAAAATGGATTTATGACGTCAGCATGATGTCATGCTGACATCAGCATGCAACAGAGTTGACTTGGTCAATCTAACGTGTGGGTCCCACATGTCATACTCTGCTTATACTAATTAGGATTTAACTAATCTAATTATAGTTTAATTAATTATCAATAGTTAATTAGGTTAATTAGCCATTAGATTAATTAATCAGGATTAATTAAATTAATTATTTACTTAATTAATTAATTAATTAAATAAATAATTTTATTCATTTTTATTTTTATTAATTATATTTACTTAATTTCCTTTTTCCTTTTTCTTTTTTTTAAACGTTTTGGGGGGTGGGGCCCCCATGTCATAGGCAGGGGCCGGTCCAGCCAGTCTGGCTGACCGAGTCAACAGACCGGCCGGGCCCCTAGGGCCCACGGTTCAGTGACCCAGGGGTGGCCCCGGGTCGGCCACGTCGGCGGCCGGCGTTGGGGGACTCCGGTGGCCGTTCCGCGGCGGAGGGGGCGCCGGACCTCGCCGGAATTCGTCGTCCGGCGGTCAAAAGGGGCGCGGGCGGGTGCGTTCGAACGGGGAGACGACGACGCGCCCAACGGTGGCAGTGGCACGGCCGGACTCGGCCGGAAACGGCGCCGGCGAGCGG
>NC_041391.1:432611139-432666624 GCF_002162155.2 Triticum dicoccoides | reverse complement strand
GTCGGGGGAGAGGGGCGAGGGGATCGGGATCTCCTCCCGATCCGGATCCAAACGAGGGGAGTGGGGGAGCGAGTGGGGCGACGGGGTGGTTAGGGTTTCAGGGTGGGGGGATATGGAGGGGGAGTGGCCGGCTGGGCCTTTGCCCAGTTGGGCCGGTGGCCGAATGGGCCGGCCTGTTGGGTCGGCTGGCCCCGAGGGGGGGGCCTTTTTCCTTTTCTTCTCTTTTTTTGTTTGCTTTCTATTTTGTATTTTCTTTCTTTTATTTATTTTCTTTTCTGTTTTAAATCATTTTAAATTACTTAGGCATTTTCTAAAAATGTGTTTACTTCACCATAATTACCGATGCAATAATTGACATAGCCCGAACGTTTTTGTTTTAATATTTGAAAACTTTTGTCGTTTGACTTATTTAGGATTTAAATCTGAAACGGTTTTGAATTAACCCGAGATTAATTACAGTGACAAAGGTGACGTGGCACCATTAACGTGAGATTACTGTAGCATGATTATCCGGGCGTCACAGAACTATAGCAAGTTCATCTCCATAAGCATAATTCATATTGGCATCTTGGCCACAAGCATAACAAGCATCAAGTTCATCAAAAAGGGCTATTTCAAATGAATCAATGAGATCATAGCAGTTATCATAGCATTCATCCTTCGGTAAGAACGAAGGGGCATTAAATAATGTATGAGTTGGAGGGTTACTCTCATTAGAAGGTAGGCACGAGTAGCTAATCCGTTCTTCCTCCACTTGTTCTTCACTCTCCTCATCATCTTTTTCATCCAATGAGCTCACAGTTTCATCAATTCCTTCTTCCGTAGACTCCTACAAAATATTAGCCTCTTCTTGGACAACGGAGACTTTCTCAATAAATGCATCAATATCGGAATTGAATTTATAATTATCATAGCAATATTTAAGAATGGCAAAGTTTTCAGGCCTATAAACATCACCATAAAAATCTTCAAACTTTTTAAACAAAGATTCAATTTCATAAGCACCCTTAAAAGCAACAAATTATTCTATTCGTTCCACATCATAATAATCATATATACCTCTAGCATAAGAAGCCAAGGTTTCATTATCATTAAATTCACATGAAAAGGGAAGGTGTGGAGCATTCATCCTAGAGCAACAAGTAAAATCATATCTCAAACATAAATCTCGAGCATACCAATGCAACATATAAATTTGATCCCATAAAAGTTTCCCTTTTTGTGTCAAGCGATAATCCCTAAAGTATTCACGTTGATCCAATGTTACTCCCATTATATAGTTGAATGGGGTTTCTCAGGATTATCAAAGTAGTGCATAATATCTTTTACATAACGAGCATCAAGGGTTTTAGGAGGTTCCCCATCTCCATGAGTAGAAAGTACAACTAATTTTTTTGGTGTTTCGTGTTCCATATCCATAACTAAAGATAGAGAACAACTTAGAACAGGAAATAAAAACTACTTAGTGATAAAGCAAACAAGCACACACAAGAATATTCACCCCACACTATTGCTCCCCGGCAACGGCGCCAGAAAAAGGTCTTGATAACCCACAAGTATAGGGGATCAGTTGTAGCCTATTTTGATAATTAAGAGTGTCGAACCCAACGAGGAGCTAAAGGTAGAACAAATGTTCCCTCAAGTTCTATCGACCACTGATACAACTCTATGCATGCTTGATGTTTGCTTTACCTAAAACAAGTAAGAAACTATTTTGCGAGAATAAAACTACGAGTACTTTACGAGAATAAAACTAAGAATAAATTGCAAGGTAATAAAAGTAGATAGATTTTGTCAACAAGAAAGTCATTTGTCCCTAGGCAATCGATAACAAGTACCGGTAATCATTCTTGTAATTTTATATGAGGGAGAGGCATGAGCTAACATACTTTCTCTACTTGGATCATATGCACTTATGATTGGAACTTGCTACATCTTGAGCTTGCGTTGGTTTTCCTTGAAGAGGAAAGGGTGATGCGGCAATAGTAGCATAAGTATTTCCCTCAGTTTTTGAGAACCAAGGTATCAATCCAGTAGGAGGCTCCTTAAAAGTCCCACGCACCTACACAACAAACAAAGAACTCTCAACCAACGCAATAAAGGGGTTGTCAATCCCTTCACGGCCACTTGCGAAAGTGAGACCTGATAGAGATAGTATAATAAGATAAATATATTTTTGGTATTTTATAATATAGATGCAAAAAGTAAAGATGCAAATAAAAGTAGATTGGAAGCAAATATGATAAGAGATAGACCCGGGGGCCATAGGTTTCACTAGTGGCTTCTCTCAAGATAGCATAGGTATTACGGTGGGTGAACAAATTACTGTCGAGCAATTGATAGAAAAGCGAATAATTATGAGATTATCTAGGCATGATCATGTATATAGGCATCATGTCCGCAACAAGTAGACCGACTCCTGCCTGCATCTACTACTATTACTCCACACATCGACCGACTCCTGCCTGCATCTAGAGTATTAAGTTCATAAAGAACAAAGTAACGCATTAAGCAAGATGACATGATGTAGAGGGATAAACTCAAGTAATATGATGTAAACCCCATCTTTTTATCCTCGATGGCAACAATACAATACGTGCCTTGCTGCCCTTGCTGTCACTAGGAAAGGACACCGCAAGATTGAACCCAAAGCTAAGCACTTCTCCCATGTCAAGAAAGATCAATCTAGTAGGCCAAACCAAACTGATAATTCGAAGATACTTGCAAAGATAACTCAATCATACATAAAAGAATTCAGAGAAGATTCAAATATTATTCATATATAAACTTGATCATAAACCCACAATTCATCGGATCTCGACAAACACACCGCAAAAAGAGTTTACATCGAATAGATCTCCACAAGAGAGGGGGAGAACATTGTATTGAGATCCAAAAAGAGAGAAGAAGCCATCTAGCTAATAACTATGGACCCGTAGGTCTGTGGTAAACTACTCACAACTCATCGGAGGGGCTATGGTGTTGATGTAGAAGCCCTCCATGGTCGATTCCCCCTCCGGCAGAGCGCCGATGAAGGCTCCAAGATGAGATCTCGCGGATACAGAAGGTTACGGCGGTGGAAATTGTGTTTCGTTGGCTCCCTGGATGTTTTTGGGGTACGTAGGCTTATATAGGAGGAAGAAGTATGTCGGTGGCCGCCCAAGGGGCCCACGAGACAGGGGGAACACCCTATAGGGGGGGCTCCTATCTCGTGGAGGCCTCGGCTGCCTCTTGACTTGCACTCCAAGTCCTCTGGTTCACATTCGTTCCAAAAATCACACTCCCGAAGGTTTCATTCCGTTTGGACTCCGTTTGATATTCCTTTTCTTCGAAATACTGAAATAGGCAAAAAAATAGCAATACGGGTTGGGCCTCCGGTTAGTAGGTTAGTCCCAAAAATGATATAAATGTGTAAAATAAAGCCCATAAACATCCAAAAGGGGTAATATAATAGCATGGAACAATAAAAAATTATAGATACGTTGGAGACGTATCAAGCATCCCCAAGCTTAAGTCCTGCTCGTTCTTGAGTAGGTAAATGATAAAAAGAGAATTTTTGATGTGGAATGCTACCTAGCATAATTCTCAATGTAATTTTATTTATTGTGGCATGAATGTTCAGATCCAAATGATTCAAAATAAAAGTTCATATTGATAAAAGAAATAGTAACAATTCAAGCATACTAATCAAAGTAATCATGTCTTCTCAAAATAACATGGCAAAAGAAAGTTCATCCCTACAAAATCATATAGTTAGGCTATGCTTCATTTTCGTCACACAAAGATGTTCCCAACTTCTATACACCCGATGACAAGTCAAGCAATTGTTTCATACTTAAATAATCTCAAACTTTTTCAATCTTCACGCAATACATGAGCGTGAGCCATGGATATAGCACTATGGGTGGAATATAATATGATGATGGGGATTGTGTGGAGAAGACAAAAAAGGAGAAAGTCTCACATTGACGAGGATAATCAACGGGCTATGGAGATGCCCATCAATTGATGTCAACATGAGGAGTAGGGATTGCCATGCAACTGATGCACTAGAGCTATAAATAAATGCTCAACAAAAGAAAACTAGTGGGTGTGCATCCAACTTGCTTGCTCACGAAGACCTAGGGCATTTGAGGAAGCCCATTGTAGGAATATACAAGCCAAGTTCTATAATGAAAAATTCCCACTAGTATGAAAAAAGACAACCTATGAGACTCACTATATGAAAAACATCGTGCTACTTTGAAGCACAATATATGAGACTCACTACATGAAGAACAAGGTGCTACTTTGAAGCACAAGTGTGGAAAAGAGATAGTAACATTGCCCTTTTTATTTATTTTCTTTATATTATTTTATTTTTTTCTTTTCTTTTTTGGGCCTTTTTTTCTTTCTTTTAGCCTTTCTTCTTTTTCTTCTTCTTGTGCAATGCCCTAATAATGATGATCATCACACTTTCATTGATTACAACATATGGATTACAACTCGAAACTAGAACAAGATATGACTATATGAATGCCTTCAGTGGTGTACCGGGATGGTGCAATGAATCAAGAGTGTCATGTATGAAAATAAATGCATGGTGGCTTTGCCACAAATACGATGTCAACTACATGATCATGCAATGGCAATATGACAAAAGTAAAGTATGTCATGAAGATGATAAACGGAACGGTGGAAAGTTGCATGGCAATATATCTCGGAATGACTATGGAAATGCCATAATAGGTAGGTATGGTGGCTGTTTTGAGGAAGATAAAAGGAGGTTTATGTGTGATAGAGTGTATCATATCACGGGGTTTGGATGCACCGGCGAAGTTTGCACCAACTCTCAAGGTGATAAAGGGCAATGCACGGTACCGAAGAGGCTAGCAATGGTGGAAAGGTAAAAGTGCGTATAATCCATGGACTCAACATTAGTCAAAAGAACTCATATACTTATTGCAAAAATTTAGAAGTCATCAAAAATCAAGCACTACGCGCATGCTCCTAGGGGGGTAGATTGGTAGGAAAAGACCATCGCTCGTCCCCGACCGCCACTCATAAGGATGCATAAGCCAGGTACACTTCATGTTTCAAATTTGTTACATAACTTTAACCATACGTGCATGCTATGGGACTTGCTAACTTCGACACAAGCATTCTTTAAATTCATAATCACCCAACTAGCATGACTTTAATATCACTACCTCCATATCTCAAAACAATTATCAAGTATCAAATTGATCATAGCATCCAATTCACTTCCTATGATAGTTTTTATTATACCCAACTTGGATGCCTACCATTCTAGGACCAATTTTATAACCATAGCAAATACCATGCTGTTCTAAAAGACTCTAAAAAGATATAAGTGAAGCATGAGAGACTAGCAATTTCTACAAAAATAAGCCACCGCCGTGCTCTAAAAGATATAAGTGAAGCACTAGAGCAAAAACTATCAAGCTCAAAAGATATAGGTGAAGCACATAGAGTATTCTAGCAAATTCTAATCAAGTAGGCTTCTCCAAAAAGGTGTGTACAGCAAGGATGATTGTGGTAAACTAAAAAGCAAATACTAATATAATACACGACGCTCCAAGCAAAACACATATCATGTGTCGAATAAAAATATAGCTCCAAGTAAAGTTACCAATGAACGAAGACGACAGAGGGGATGCCTTCCCGGGGCATCCCCAAGCTTAGGCTTTTGGCTATCCTTGAATATCTCGGGGTGCCATGGGCATCCCCAAGCTTAGGCTCTTGCCACTCCTTATTCCATAGTCCATAAAAGCTTTACCCAAAACTTGAAAACTTCACAACACAAAACTCAACAGGAAATCTTATAAGCTCCGTTAGTGAAAGAAAACAAAACCACCACATAAGGTACTGTAATAAACTCATTCTTTATTTATTTTGATGTTAAACCTACTGTAATCCAACTTCTCTATGGTTTATAAACTAATTTACTAGCCATAGATGCATCGAAATAAGCAAACAACACACGAAAAACAGAATCTGTCAAAAACAGAACAGTCTGTAGAAATTTGTAACTAACGCAAACTTCTGAAGCTCTAAAAATACTACCAAAATAGGAAGTCCTGGATAATTTGTCTATTGATCAGAAGAAAAAAGAATCAAGCAAAAGCACGTTTATGTGATTTAACAAAACTAAATTTGTTCGCGCAAAGTTTCTGTTTTTCAGCAGAATCAAATCAACTATCATCATAGGTTATCCTATAGGTTCTTCTTGGCACAAACACTAATTAAAAGATAAAAACACATCTAAACAGAAGGTAGATGCAAGATTTATTACTAAACAGGAACAAAAACAAAAAATACAAATAAAATCGGGTTGCCTCCCAACTAGCGCTATCGTTTAACGCCCCTAGCTAGGCGTAAAAGCGAGGATAGATCTAAGTAGTGCCATCTTTGGCACTAAATTCCTCAATAGAGCACTTGTAATCTTTAGGGGTTTCTCCCTTTTTAGCAATGGCTGAACCTTTAGGCAAAAATTCAAGAAATTCGTTGGTAGCAAAAGGTTCCTTAACGATAGAGAGACAATTGGGATGAACACTTATGGATTTGAGATCCGCGTCTCCCTTACTAGAAGATTCACCCTTATTTTTAGGAACATAAATAAACTTGGCAGTTTTAGTGGGGGGTTTTGGAGTGTTTTTCATGGAGAAAAATGCGGAACCTAAGTTTGTAATGATATCCTCAAGTTTACCGATTCTAGCAGAGTCTAGATCTATTTTCTCATTGACTATAGGTTCTTTTTCTTTCAGATTTTTCAAAGTAACTCCAACCCTAGATCCATATTGGGTAATGTGATTATGAATCTTTTTATCCAAATTTTTCAATCAACTCAACAGTGGCAATTTTATTTTCAATAATCTCAAGTCGTTGCATAACGTGTTCTAAAGTTAAAACAGTTCCATTGACCAAAAGAGGTGGTGGGACAAACAAATCTAACATAGCATTATAAGCATCAAACGTATGGCTACTCATGAAATCGCCTCCAGCAACAGTATCAAGAACACATCTATTCCAAGGAGTGATGCCTACATAAAAATTGTGGAGAAGAACGGAAGTAGAAAGCTTCCTAGTAGATTTATATTGGGCATTGCAAATTCTATGCCAAGCATCTTTTAAATTTTCTCCCTCCCTTTTCTTAAAATTGAGAATTTAATGTTCGGGAGTAATAATAAGGATAGGAGGACTAGGCATGATGACAAGGTAAATGAACTAGCACATGGGCAAACGGAAAAAGGCAAGCGAAAGAGAGAGAGAAGGAGATTGGGAAAGAGAGGGCGAATAAAACGGCAAGGGTGAAGTGGGGGAGAGGAAAACGAGAGGCAAATGGCAAATAATGTAAATGCGAGGGAGATGAGTTTGTGATGGGTACTTGGTATGTCTTGACTTGAGTGAATACCTCCCCGGCAACGGCGCCAGAAATCCTTCTTGCTATGTCTTGAGCTTGCGTTGGTTTTCCTTGAAGAAGAAAGGGTGATGCAGCGATAGTAGCGTAAGTATTTCCCTCAGTTTTTGAGAACCAAGGTATCAATCCAGTAGGAGGCTCCTCAAAAGTCCCACGCACCTACACAAACAAACAAAGAACTCGCAACCAACGCAATAAAGGAGTTGTCAATCCCTTCATGGCCACTTGCAAAAGTGAGATTTGATAGAGATAGTATAATAAGATAAATATATTTTTGGTATTTCATAATATAGATGCAAAAAGTAAAGATGCAAATAAAAGTAGATTGGAAGCAAATATGATAAGAGATAGACCCAGGGGCCATAGGTTTCACTAGTGGCTTCTCTCAAGATAGCATAGGTATTACGGTGGGTGAACAAATTACTGTCGAGCAATTGATAGAAAAGAGAATAATTATGAGATTAGCTAGGCATGATCATGTATATAGGCATCACGTCCGCAACAAGTAGACTGACTCCTGCATGCATCTACTACTATTACTCCACACATCGACCGACTCCTGCCTGCATCTAGAGTATTAAGTTCATAAAGAACAGAGTAACGCATTAAGCAAGATGACATGATGTAGAGGGATAAAATCAAGCAATATGATATAAACCCCATCTTTTTATCCTCGATGGCAACAATACAATACATGCCTTGCTGCCCCTGCTGTCACTGGGAAAGGACACCGCAAGATTGAACCCAAAGCTAAGCACTTCTCCCATGGCAAGAAAGATCAATCTAGTAGGCCAAACCAAACTGATAATTCGAAGAGACTTGCAAAGATAACTCAATCATACATAAAAGAATTCAGAGAAGATTCAAATATTATTCATAGATAAACTTGATCATAAACCCACAATTCATCGGATCTTGACAAACACATCGCAAAAAGAGTTTACATCGAATAGATCTCCACAAGAGAGGGGGAGACCATTGTGTTGAGATCCAAAAAGAGAGAAGAAGCCATCTAGCTAATAACTATGGACCTGTAGGTCTGTGGTAAACTACTCACAACTCATCGGAGGGGCTATGGTGTTGATGCAGAAGCCCTCCGTGGTCGATTCCCCCTCCGGCAGAGCGCCGGCGAAGGCTCCAAGATGAGATCTCGTGGATACAGAAGGTTACGGCGGTGGAAATTGTGTTTCGTTGGCTCCCTGGATGTTTTCGGGGTACGTAGGCTTATATAGGAGGAAGAAGTACGTCGGTGGTCGCCTGAGGGGCCCACGAGACGGGGGGCGTGCCCTATAGGGGGGCACCCTCCTATCTCGTGGAGGCCTCGGCTGCTTCTTGACTTGCACTCGAAGTCCTCTGGATCACGTTCGTTCCAAAAATCACGCTCCTGAAGGTTTCATTCCATTTGGACTCCGTTTGGTATTCCTTTTCTTCGAAATACTGAAATAGGCAAAAAAAAAACAGCAATACAGGCTGGGCCTTCGGTTAGTAGGTTAGTACCAAAAATGATATAAATGTTTGAAATAAAGCCCATAAACATCCAAAAGGGGTAATATAATAGCATGGAACAATAAAAAATTATAGATACGTTGGAGACGTATCAGAACTCTAGCAAGCATCCGCAACTACTAAAGATCATTAAGGTCGTGAAACCCAACCATAGCATTAAGTGTCAATTCCTCTTTACTCCCATACGTCATACCCCACCTACTCGGGTTTAAGTTTCTGTCACTCTCGCAACCCACCGTAAGAGAACCATGAACATATTGCAACACCCTACAGCGGGGGGCCCTCACATTTGCGCGAGACGGAGGGAACCATAGGACAACACCATAAATAAAAAATACAATCATACCAACCAAGATCACGACTAACCCATAGGACAAAATGGATCTACTCAAACATCATAGCATAACCATAGATCATTGGGAAATAATGTATGGATCTGAGCACCATGTTTAAGAAGATATTACAGCGGGGGAAAGAGGTGTTACACCGCTGCATAGAGGGGGAGAAAGTTGGTGTTGACGGTGGCAAGGTTGTTGATGTAGATCGCCGTCACGATCCTAGCCCCAGCGGCGTTCCGGCGCCACCGGGAGAGAGGGAGAGAGAGCCCCCTCCTTCTTCTTCTTCCTTGGCCTCCCCCCTAGATGGGAGGAGGGTTCCCCCTCTGGTACATGGCCTCCATGGTTGTGGAGGGGCGAGAGCCCCTCCGAGATTGGATCTGTCTCTCTGTCCTCTTCTGTTTCGCATTCCCCAGATCTGGCCGAAAACCGTTTTTGATATTCCTGAAGATCCGTAACTCCGATTGCGCGGATCTTTATACATGATTTTTTTTCTAGATATAAGATTCCTTGCACCCGAAGTACAGCTCCAACTGACGTACGAGGTAGGCACAACCCACCACACCACTCCTGGATCCTCTAGCGCGCCCTGGTGGGTTGTGCCCACCACGGGCCTCCGTTTCGGTGATTCCAACTCCCCAAAATCACAAATATTCCAAAATAATTCTCCGTCGAGTTGCATCACGTTTGGACTTTGTTTGATATGGATTTTCTGCGATACAAAAATAGGCAACAAACAGGAACTGTCACTGGGCACTAGATAAGTAAGTTAGTCCAAATAAATCATATAAAAAGTTGCCAAAAGTATGTAAAAGGTGAATACTATTGGCATGAAACAATCAAAAATTATAGATACAACGGAGACGTATCACGCTTATAAACCACTCTCGAGGCCTCTCAGCTAGCGAGGTGGGAGTAAACATCCCACCGCACCGCGCGAGTTACAGCACAAGGCCTCTGCTTCCCGCCCTTTGGACTGACGAAAACTGACCTTTGGTCCCGGTTGGTGGCACGAACTGGGACTAAAGGTGGACATTGGTCCCGGTTGGTGCCACGAACCGGGACCAATGCTTCTTGTATATAAGCAAACACTTAGAAATTTTTCCAAAGCCATCCCTGCAGTTTCTCCTCTCCTCCGACAGCACCAACGACGCCGCTAGGATGATCTGACACCGTCCCCCCTCCCCTCTTCGCGCCCTGCCCCGAGGTCGTCGCCTCACCTCTGCCCCGCTGTCGCCATCACCTCCCTGAGCCCTGCCCCGACGTCGTCATTGTCGCGCCCTGCCCCGACGCTTCCTCACCCCACTCCCCTCACCGCACCCTGCCCCGACGCCATCGCTGCACCCCTGCCCCGACGTCGCCATCGCCGCGCCCCTACCTCGACGCCTCCCCCGCACGCCCCCTCGTCGTCGGCCGACCCTCTAGTGAGCTCCTCGCTGCATGCTCTGCTTGCTGCCGCCGCCGCACACTCTGCTTGCCGTCGCCACCACACGTTGATACAAATTTTTGTTCATATGAAGTATTATTAGGAGATATATGTAATCATTAGTTATAAAAATTTCTAATTTTTATGTATGTATGTTCATCTGCAAAAGTTACATTTAAGAAGAAAAGGAAATGTATGTATGTTCATATGCAAATAATATGCAAAAGTTAGAATTTTTTATGTTCATAGAATTTTTTTGGTGATATTGTAAAATATGAACATTTGGAATATGGATGGATGGGTGGATGTATATATATAGAAAATGTTCATATGATGTTTTTTTTTGTTCAGATAATTTTTGGCGATATTGTAGAATATGAACTTTTTTTCATAGAACTTTTTGATGGATATAGATATGTATGCATTGATATATGAGCAATGATGTTAATAGAAAGTCTTTTGTTCATAGAACTTTTCATAGAAAGTTTTTTGTCCCCGATAACTTACTAAGTTACTAAGTTAAAATGTTCATATATTCGAAGCATATCAAGTGTTGTATTTTCTCTCGAAATGTATCCTCGATAACTTTGACATGAGGGAGGACGTCGATCAACCCCCTCTCGCCCGACCAACTCTCGAGTCCACCCAAATCAGGACTGAAAAAGCATTGTCGAGGCCACCCCAAACCCTAGAAGAGTTGCCGAGGCCACCCAAATTTACCAACTTAAATGAGTTAAAAGTGCGTTGTCGAGGCCACCCCAAACCCTAGAAGAGTTGTCGAGGCCACCCAAATTTACCAAGTTCAAAGTTACTAATTTACTCCCGGTCCGCTTGCCCGACCAACTCTCGAGGCCACCCAAACCCTAGAAGAAAGAGCATTATCGATCTCCTTCCCCCTCCCGCCACTACCCGACAAACTCTCGAAGCCACCTAAACCCTAGAAGAAAGAGCGTTGTCTATCTCCTACCCCCTCCCGCCCCTACCCGACATGAGGGGGACGTCGGACATGCATGAGAGAGGCGGTACGCAACTAATCCAATGCTCATATATGCATATGATTCCTTGTTGTGATTATCTAGGTCTATGTTTGCCACTAATTAATCCATCTATCATGTTTGTATATTGCCATGTTGTAATATTTGCAGAAAATATGGAAAGAGACTTGGAACAAGAATAGTTGTTGGGGGATATAATCCTCACCGGAGGTGATCCCTTGTCATTTCTCAACGTCACTAATGGTCAGGAAGGAGAGGATGACGGCTCCGGTGGTCCAACAATGGAGGAGGAAGGAGATCATGACAACTCCGGTGACTGAATGGCGGAGGAAGGAGATCATGATGACGGCTCCGGTGACCGAACGGAGGAGGGAGTTGTTGCAAAGTTCGGCGAGGTATATATATTAATTAAGCCTGTGCTGACTTGATGCATTAATTGTTTTGGTATGTACATATATTAACGCTTCTTTCTTATTTTATAGCCCTCCGGATTGAGCCAAACTTCCGTAAGGAGACGAGCCCCAACAAAAAGGTTGCGCCAGGATGAAAAGTTCACGATCACAGAAATCGTGAATGATGGCCAACTGATTGCTCCCAATCGGACCAAGGACGCATTTGTACATCAGTGCGGAGCTATTGTTAGGGACAGCACCCCGATCAACGTCCAGCAATGGAATAAGAGTAAGGACGACCCTGAAGTTTCTTATGTCCAGGATAGACTGGAAGGTGATCTTTGGACCTTCCTGATGACAAATTTCAGCCTACCGCTAGAGGAGGATCTGAATAACCCAGCTGTAGAGCCAAAGGTCGAGAAGTTTGCTCTTAACACTACAAAAAAAGACACATCCTTGACATTTTGGGCCAAACGAATTTTTACTGTCATACTTATGACACATCTATGACGATAATTATGACAAAACCCAGTATCATCATAGATGTGGTGGGCTCCTACTTCTATGACAAAAAATCATGACAGAAAATGGGCTTTTTGTCCTAGGCGGGCCGGAGACGCATCTGCATGACATTCTTTGGTCCATCCATGACGGAAAAATTGTGGTAGAAGCGAGGGCGAGGAAAATTTCGGGGAGTTCCCGGTTACGGTGGGTGGTCGGGGCTGAGCGATGCACGGAGGTTTGCACGTTTCTCTCGTACAGGTACGTGCGTGTGTGCGAGGCATTGCGCTCTAACTGAACCCGAGCGAGGCGTTCGCCTACTAAACCCGAGCGATTGCACTAGCTACATTACTGAACCCTGATCGATCCCTTGCTATTAACCGAACCTGATCGAGCGATTCCTTCGCTAATGCTGGTAACTGAAGCCGATTGAACCTGCTGCCTCTTAATGAACAGTGAGTGTTGTTGGGTGTTGGATGAATAGGCCCCCGTGGGGGTGTAGAGGCTGTTGCCGCTGGATGAAAAGGACCCCGATCGAGCCGGTTGGGGCTGGATGAATAGGACGACCCCGTGGAGGGCTAGTTGAACAGTAGCCGGTGGAGGGCTGGGTGAACAGTAGCCCACGAAGGGGTGGTTGAACATGACCCCATGGAGAGGGCTGGTTGAATAGTAGCTGGTGGAGGAGCGGTGGAGCCTGGATGAACAGGAGCCCATGGATGAACAGTTGTAGGTGGAGGCTGGAGGAGGTCGACGGTGGATAAACAGTAGCCCGTGGAGGCTGGAGGAGGTCGACGGTGGAGATGAACAGTAGCCCGTGGAGTCTCGTTTTGCAGTACGCCACACCCCCCGATGAACAGGAACCCCATTTCGACCGTACCGCTGCAACACAAGTCCATTTCCTCCGTTTTGCGGTACGCCACACCCCTCTCGGTCAACAGGACCCTGTTTCGATCGTAGGCACTCGAACACAAGTCCGTTTCCTCTGTTTTTTGGTACACCAGACCCCTCCCAATGAACAAGATCCCATTTCGACCGTAGGCGGTCGAACACAAGGTCGTTTCCTCCATTCTGCAGTACGCCATGCCTCGTTTTGATCAGCTGTTCCGTCCAAGCCGGTTGCCTCCCGATGAACACGATCCATTCCGACCCAGTTTGTTGCCTCCCGATGAACATGACGTGTTCCGACCCACTCAGTTGGCTCCCACATTGTTTCCTGTTGGGGAACGTAGCAGAAATTAAAAAATTTCTTTGCATCACCAAGATTAATCTATGGAGTAATCTAGCAATGAAGGAAAGGGGAGGGCATCTTCATACCCTTGAAGATCGCGATGCGGAAGCGTTACAAGAACACGGATGAAGGAGTCGTACTCGTAGCGATTCAGATCGCGGTTGATTCCGATCTAAGCCCCGAACAACGACGCCTCCGCGTTCAACACACGTGCAGCTCGATGACGTCTCCCGTGCCTTGATCCAGCAAGGGGAGAGGGAGAGGTTGGGGAAGACTCCGTCCAGCAGCAGCACGACGGCGTGGTGGTGGTGGAGGAGCGCGGTACTCTAGCAGGGCTTCGCCAAGCACTACGAGAGACGAGGAGGGAGAGAGGTAGGGCTGCGCCTTGGGAGAGAGAGACTCGTGTGTTGGGCAGCCCCAAAACCTCCACTATATATAGGGGCAAGGGGAGGGGAAGGCGCCCTAGAGTTTCCCCTGGGGGGCCGGCGGCCAGGGATGAGATCTCCCCTTTGGGTGACTTGGCCCCCAAGCCAGGAGGTGGGAACCCTGGATGGGGCGCCCCAAACCCCCTGGTAACGTGGGAATAGGTGAGGGGGCGCACAACCCCTTAGTGGGCTGGTTTTCCCCCTTCCCTTGGCCCATGAATCCCCCCCAACACTTGCCGGGGCTCCCGAAACACCTTTCGGTCATGCTGGTCATCACCCGGTACCTCCGGAACACTTCCAGACTCCAAAACCCTTCGTCCAATATATCAATCTTCACCTCCGGACCATTCTGGAACTCCTTGTGACATCCGGGATCTCATCCGGGACTCCGAACAACATTCGGTAACCGCGTACATCTATTCCCTATAACCCTAGCGTCATCGAACCTTAAGTGTGTAGACCCTACGGGTTCGGGAAACACGTAGACATGACCGAGACATCTCTCCGGCCAATAACCAACAGCAGGATCTAGATACCCATGTTGGCTCCCACATGTTCCACGATGATATCATCGGATGAACCACGATGTCGAGGATTCAATCAATCCCGTATTCAATTCCCTTTGTCTAGCGGTATAATACTTGCCCGAGATTCGATCGTCGGTATCCCGATACCTTGTTCAATCTCGTTACCGGCAAGTCTCTTTACTCGTTCCGTAACACATCATCCCGTGATCAACCCCTTGGTCACATTGTGCACATTATGATGATGTCCTACCGAGTGGGCCCAGAGATACCTCTCCGTCACACGGAGTGACAAATCCCAGTCTCGATTCGTGCCAACCCAACAGACACTTTTGGATATACCCGTAGTGTACCTTTATAGCCACCCAGTTACGTTGTGACGTTTGGTACACCCAAAGCATTCCTACAGTATCCGGGAGTTGCACAATCTCATGGTCTAAGGAAATGATACTTGACATTAGAAAAGCTTTAGCATACGAACTACACGATCTTTGTGCTAGGCCTAGGATTGGGTCTTGTCCATCACATTATTCTCCCAATGATGTGATCCCATTATCAACAACATCCAATGTCCATGGTCAGGAAACTGTAACCATCTATTGATCAATGAGCTAGTCAACTAGAGGCTTACTAGGGACATGGTGTTGTCTATGTATCCACACATGTATCTGAGTTTCCTATCAATACAATTATAGCATGGATAATAAACGATTATCATGAACAAGGAAATATAATAATAATAACTAATTTATTATTGCCTCTAGGGCATATTTCCAACAGTCTCCCACTTGCACTAGAGTCAATAATCTAGTTCACATCGCCATGTGATTAACACTCACAGGTCACATCGCCATGTGACCAACATCCAAAGAGTTTACTAGTGTCACTAAACTAGTTCACATCATCATGTGATTAAGACTCAATGAGTTCTAGGGTTTGATCATGTTTTGCTTGTGAGAGAGGTTTTAGTCAACGGGTCTACAACATTCAGATCCGTATGTACTTCGCAAATCTCTAGGTCATATTGTAAATGCTGCTTCCACGCTCCACTTGGAGCTATTCCAAATGGTTGCTCCACTATACGTATCCGGTTTGCTACTCAGAGTCATTCGGATAGGTGTTAAAGCTTGCATCGACGTAACCCTTTACGGCGAACTCTTTATCACCTCCATAATCGAGAAACATGTCCTTATTACTCCAAGGACAATTTTGACCGCTGTCTAATGATCCATTCCTGGATCACTCTTGTACCCCCTTGCCAGACACGTGGCAAGGCACACATCAGGTGCGGTACTCAGCATAGCATATGTAGAGCCTACGTCTAAAGCATAGGGGACGACCTTCGTCCTTTCTCTCTCTTCTGCCGTGGTCGAGCTTTAAGTCTTAACTTCATACCTTACAACTCAGGCAAGAACTCCTTCTTTGACTGATCCATCTTTAACACCTTCAAGATCATGTTAAGGTATGTGCTCATTTGAAAGTACCATTAAGCGTTTTTGATCTATCCTCATAGATCTTGATGCTCAATGTTCAAGTAACTTAATCCAGGTTTTCCCTTGAAAAACTCCTTTCAATCAACCCTTTATGCTTTCCAGAAACTCTACAACATTTCTGATCAACAATATGTTAGCAACATATACTCATCAAAAATTCTATAGTGCTCCCACTCACTTCTTTGGAAATACAAGTTTCTCATAAACTTTGTATAAACCCAAAATCTTTGATCATCTCATCAAAGCGCACATTCCAACTCCGAGATGCTCACTCCAGTCCTTAGAAGGATTGCTGGAGCTTTGCATACTTGTTAGCATCTTTCAGGATTGTCAAAACCTTCTGGTTGTATCACATACAACCTTTCCTCAAGAAAATCGTCGAGGAAACAATGTTTTGACATCCTATCTGCAAGATTTCATAAATAATGCAGTAACTGCTAATATAATTCCAACAGACTCTTAGCATCACTACGAGTGAGAAAGTCTCATCACAGTCAACTCCTTGAACTTGTCGGAAAATATGTTAACGACAAGTCGAGCTTTCTTAATGGTGACAGTTACCATCATTGTCCGTCTTCCTTCTAAAATCCATCTGTACTCAACAGCCTTACGACCATCGGGTAGTTCTGCCAAAGTCTACACTTTGTTTTTATACATGGATCCTCTCTCGGATTTTATGGCCTCGAGCCATTTATCGGAATCCGGGCCCACAATCGCTTCTCCATGGCTCGTAGGTTCATTGTTGTCTAGCAACATGACCTCCAAGACAGGATTACCGTACCACTCTGAAGCAGTACGCGTCCTTGTCATCCTACGAGGTTCGGAAGTGACTTGATCTGAGGCTTCATGATCACTATCATCAGCTTCCACTTCAATTGGTGTAGGTGCCACAGGAACAACTTCCTGTGCCCTGCTACACACTAGTTGTAGTGACGGTCCAATAACCATATCAAGTCTCCACCATCCTCCTACTCAATTTTTGGAGACAAACTTTTCCTCGAGAAAGGACCCGATTCAAGAAACAATCCCTATTGCTTTCGGATCTGAATTAGGAGGTATACCCAACTGTTTTGGGTGTCCTATGAAGATGCATTTTATCCGCTTTGGGTTTGAGCTTATCAACCTGAAACTTTTTCACATAAGCGTCGTAGCCCCAAACTTTTAAGAAACGACAACTTAGGTTTCTCCAAACCATAGTTCAAACGGTGTCGTCTCAACGGAATTACGTGGTGCCCTATTAAAGTGAGGCGGTTGTCTCTAATGCCTAACCCATGAACGATAGTGGTAATTTGATAAGAGATATCATGGTACGCACCATATCCAATAGGGTGCAACTATGATGTTTGGACACACCATCACACTATGGTGTTCCAGGCGGTATTAATTGTGAAACAATTTCCACAATGTCTTAATTGTGTGCCAGAGCTCGTAACTCAGATACTCATCTCTATGATCATATCATAGACATTTTATCCTCTTGTCACGATGATCTTCAACTTCACTCTAAAATTACTTGAACCATTCAATAATTCAGACTTGTGTTTCATCAAGTAAATATACTCAGTATCTACCAAATCATCCGTGAAGTAAGAACATAACGATATCCACTGCGTGCCTCAGCACTCATTGGACTGCACACATCAAAATGTATTACTTCCAACAAGTTGCTTTCTTGTTCCATTTTACTGAAAACGAGGCTTTCAGTCATCTTGCCCATGTGGTATGATTTGCATGTCTCAAGTGATTCAAAATCAAGTGAGTCCAAACGGTCCATTTGCATCGAGTTTCTTCACGCATATACACCAATAGACATGGTTCGCATGTCTCAAACTTTTCAAAAATGAGTGAGTCCAAAGATCCATCAACATGGAGCTTCTTCATGCGTTTTATACCAATATGACTTACATGGCAGTGCCACAAGTAGGTGGTACTATCATTACTATCTTATATCTTTTGGCATGAACATGTGTATCACTACGATCGAGATTCAATAAACCATTCATTTTAGGTGCAAGACCATTGAAGGTATTATTCAAATAAACAGAGTAACCATTATTCTCCTTAAATGAATAACCATATTGTGACAGACATAATCAAATCATGTCTATGCTCAACGCAAACACCAAATAACAATTATTTAGGTTTAACACCAATCTTGATGGTAGAGGGAGCGTGCGATGCTTGATCACAACAAGCTTGGAAAAACTTCCAACACATATCGCCAGCTCACCTTTAGCTAGTCTCCGTTTACTCCGCAACCTTTTATTTCGAGTTACTAACACTTAGCAACCGAACTGGTATCTAATACCCTGGTGCTACTAGGAGTACTAGTAAAGTACACATTAACATAATGTATATCCAATATACTTCTATCGACCTTGCCAACCTTCCCATCTACCAAGTATCTAGGGTAATTCTGCTCCAGTGGCTGTTCCCCTTATTACAGAAGCACTTAGTCTCGGGTTTGGGTTTAACCTTGGGTTTCTTCACTAGAGCAGCAGCTGATTTGCCGTTTCATGAAGTATCCCTTCTTGCCCTTGCCCTTCTTGAAACTAGTGGTTTCACCAACCATCAACAATTGATGCTCCTTCTTGATTTCTACTTTCGCGGTGTCAAACATCGCGAATATCTCAAGGATCATCATATCTATCCCTGATATGTTATAGTTCATCACGAAGCTCTAGCAGCTTGGTGGCAATGACTTTGGAGAAACATCGCTATCTCATCTGGAAGATCAACTCCCACTCGATTCAAGTGATTGTTGTACTCAGACAATCTGAGCACAAGCTCAACGATTGAGCTTTTCTCCCTTAGTTTGCAGGCTAAGAAAATCGTCGGAGGTCTTATACCTCTTGACGTGGGCACGAGCCTGAAATCCCAATTTCAGCCCTCGAAACATCTCATATGTTTCGCGACGTTTCGAAATCATCTTCGGTGCCTCAACTCTAAACCGTTTAACATTACTGAACTATCACATAGTTATCAAAACATGTGTGTCAGATGTTCGCAACATCCACAGACGACGTTCGAGGTCCAGCACACTGAGTGGTGCATTAAGGACATAAGCCTTCTTCGAAGCAACGAGGACAATCCTCAGTTTATGGACCTAGTCCGCATAATCGCTACTATCAACTTTCAACTGAATTTTCTCTAGGAACATATCTAAACAGTAGAACTAAAGCGTGAGCTTACGACATAATTTGCAAAGATCTTTTGACTATGTTCACGATAATTAAGTTCATCTTATGAACTCCCACTCAGATAGACATCCCTCTAGTCATCTAAGGGATTACATGATCCGAGTCAACTAGGCCGTGTCCGATCATCATGTGAGACGGACTAGTCATCATCGGTGAACATCTTCATGTTGATCGTATCTACCATACGACTCATGATCGACCTTTCGGTCTCTTGTGTTCTGAGGCCATGTCTGTACATGCTAGGCTCATCAAGTTAACCTAAGTGTTTCGCGTGTGTAAATCTGGCTTACACCCGTTGTATGTGAATGTTAGAATCTATCACACCCGATCATCACGTGGTGCTTCGAAACAACGAACTTTCGCAACGGTGCACAGTTAGGGGGAACACTTTCTTGAAATTTTAATGAGGGATCATCTTATTTACTATCGTCGTTCTAAGAAAATAAGATGCATAAACATGATAAACATCACATGCAATCAAAAAGTGACATGATATGGCCAATGTCATTTTGCTCCTTTTGATCTCCATCTTCGGGGCTCCATGATCATCATCGTCACCGGCATGACACCATGATCTCCATCATCGTGTCTCCATGAAGTTGTCTCGCCAACTATTACTTCTACTACTATGGCTAACGGTTTAGCAATAAAGTAAAGTAATTACATGGTGTTGTTCAATGACACGCAGGTCATATAATAAATTAAGACAACTCCTATGTCTCCTGCCGGTTGTCATACTCATCGACATGCAAGTCGTGATTCCTATTACAAGAACATGATCAATCTCATACATCACATATCATTCATCACATTCTTTTTGGCCATATCACATCACATAGCATACCCTGCAAAAACAAGTTAGACATCCTCTAATTGTTGTTTGCATGTTTTACGTGGCTGCTATGGGTTTCTAGCAAGAACGTTTCTTACCTACGCAAAAACCACAACATGATATGCCAATTGCTATTTACCCTTCATAAGGACTCTTTTCATCGAATCCGATCCGACTAAAGTGGGAGAGACTGGCACCCGCTAGCCACCTTATGCAACAAGTGCATGTCAGTCGGTGGAACCTGTCTCACGTAAGTGTACGTGTAAGGTCGGTCCGGGCCGCTTCATCCCACAATACCGTCGAAACAAGATTGGACTAGTAATGGTAAGCATATTGAACAAAAATCAACGCCCACAACAACTTGTGTTCTACTCGTGCATAGAAACTACGCATAGACCTAGCTCATGATGCCACTGTTGGGGAACGTAGCAGAAATTCAAAGTTTTCTACGCATCACCAAGATCAATCTATGGAGTAATCTAGCAACGAAGGAAAGGGGAGTGCACCTTCATACCCTTGAAGATCGCAATGCGGAAGCGTTACAAGAACGCGGATGAAGGAGTCGTACTCGTAGCGATTCAAATCACTGTTGATTCCGATCTAAGCGCCGAACAACGGCGCCTCCGTGTTCAACACACGTGCAGCCCGATGACGTCTCCCGTGCCTTGATCCAGCAAGGGGAGAGGGAGAGGTTGGGGAAGACTCCGTCTAGCAGCAGCACGACAGCGTGGTGGTGGTGGAGGAGCGCGGTACTCTAGCAGGGCTTCGCCAAGCACTACGAGAGACGAGGAGGGAGAGAGGTAGGGCTGCGCCTTGGGAGAGAGAGACTCGTGTGTTGGGCAGCCCCAAAACCTCCACTATATATAGGGGCGAGGGGAGGGGAAGGCGCCCTATGATTTCCCCTAGGGGGGCCGGTGGCCAGGGCAGATGAGATCTCCCCTTTGGGTGACTTGGCCCCCAAGCCAGGAGGTGGGAACCCTGGATGGGGCGCCCCAAACCTCCTGGTCACGTGGGAATAGGTGAGGGGGCGCACAACCCCTTAGTGGGCTGGTTTGCCCCCTTCCCTTGGCCCATGAAGCCCCCCCCCAACACTTGCCGGGGCTCCTGAAACACCTTTCGGTCATGCTGGTCATCACCCGGTACCTCCGGAACACTTCCGGTGTCCAAAACCCTTCATCCAATATATCAATCTTCACCTCCGGACCAGTCCAGAACTCATCGTGACATCCGGGATCTCATTCGGGACTCCGAACAACATTCGGTAACCGCGTACTTCTATTCCCTATAACCCTAGCGTCATCGAACCTTAAGTGTGTAGACCCTACGGGTTCGGGAGACACGTAGACATGACCGAGACAACTCTCCAGCCAATAACCAACAATGGGATCTGGATACCCATGTTGGCTCCCACATGTTCCACGATGATCTCATCGGATGAACCACGATGTCAAGGATTCAATCAATCCCGTATTCAATTCCCTTTGTCTAGCGGTATAATACTTGCCCGAGATTCGATTGTCGGTATCCCGATACCTTGTTCAATCTCGTTACCGGCAAGTCTCTTTACTCGTTCCGTAACACATCATCCCGTGATCAACCCCTTGGTCACATTGTGCACATTATGATGATGTCCTACCGAGTGGGCCCAGAGATACCTCTCCGTCACACGGAGTGACAAATCCCAGTCTCGATTCGTGCCAACCCAACAGACACTTTTGGAGATACCCGTAGTGTACCTTTATAGCCACCCAGTTACGTTGTGACATTTGGTACACCCAAAGCATTCCTACGGTATCCGGGAGTTGCACAATCTCATGGTCTAAGGAAATGATACTTGACATTAGAAAAGCTTTAGCATACGAACTACACGATCTTTGTGCTAGGTTTAGGATTGGGTCTTGTCCATCACATCATTCTCCTAATGATGTGATCCCGTTATCAACGACATCCAATGTCCATGGTCAGGAAACCGTAACCAACTATTGATCAACGAGCTAGTCAACTAGAGGCTTACTAGGGACATGGTGTTGTCTATGTATCCACACATGTATCTGAGTTTCCTATCAATACAATTATAGCATGGATAATAAACGATTATCATGAACAAGGAAATATAATAATAATAACTAATTTATTATTGCCTCTAGGGCATATTTCCAACATTTCCTCCGTTCTAACCCAGCCGGTTAGCCGAAGATGAATAGGACAATGTCGTTGTCGTCCGTTGCCTCTCCATGTACATGAGATCTGGTCATCCGTATGCGCGAGTATGCATTTTGAGCCCCCGCTCATATGTACGTACGTGACCGTATTTTTTGGCGTGTGGCTGTATGTACGTGTATATGGTTTAGATGGGACAACCTGAACTGCTACGCGGGAGGCTCTACTATGACATGTGCCGCTACTTACTCGGCCACGGTTCATCATTGCAGAGCGACCGATCGACCAGTATGTACGCACACCTTCGCGACAAGACCGACAACGCTACGTACGCTTTGACCGGGTGGGTCCCAGCTGTCAGGGAGGATAAGGATGCACTTCCTTGCGTGCAAAGATATAGCTGCTGGGTCCCAGCTATCAAGGGGGAATCATTTTTTTTGCCCGTAATAAGGACACACTTCCTTGTGTGCGAGGATGTAGCTGGTGGGTCCCAGCTGTTAGGGGGAGAAACATTATTTTTCACGGTAAAAAGGATGCAGTTGCATGCATGCGTCCATGGGCATGGTGTGTCCCCACTGTCAGCCTCTCACGTACAGTCATCTTCTGACGACTCTCGTTTGTTGACCACGTTGACCACACCATGCCGAGCGCACCAAGGCCGGTGGACGACACCGAGGCCCCAGACTGGAACGACCCGAAGATGGGGAAGACGCGGCAGTGGAGTCACATATGGAGAGGAGTGGGAAACTTGACTAGTTCGGGTGCGTGGCAGCACTGCTGCCCACAGGAGACAAGAGCAAGAACAAAGGTTGAAGAAGCAGCATGACCGGCCACGGTAGGTGGTAGCAGGCGGTACCACCGGCGGTGATTTGGGCGGCTGAAGCATGAATCTCCGAGATTGAAGAAGCACCACAACCGTTAGATGAACATCCAACGACCACCGCTAATAGAATATAGAATCGTGTGTTGACTATAAGTTTTTTTTGAGGGATGTGTGTTGACTATAAGTTGACAAAGCCTTACGTATGCGTCAACTTAGTAGGCCCACAAGTGACCATCACATATGTGGCAGAGAACATATAGCCCATTTTTGATTTGTATTTTTAATTGTAATGGAATTTACTCAGCCCATTTACTGTTTGTTAAAATCACAACCCATTTTCTATCCAGGACTTTGTTAATAATTTCAGCCAACCGCTCAAAAAAATCAACAAAATTTCCAACATTTTGATGGGATCCAAAAGATTTTTTAACCCGAAATTTAGAGTCAGATTAAATAAAATTTCAAAATAAATTTGTATTAGGTAAAAACCCAACGAAATTTTGTGCACGCAACAAGTAATGAAATTAAAAAATTACCTTTTTCAAGAAGAATAAAAAATGTACCTGTTCGGTGCATTTTTTATATTTACAACCAATTTTTTAATTACAGCCCATATATTATTTCTTAAAGCCCATTTTCTTGGCAAGTCTAGTGCGGCCCGGAGGATTATCGTCAAGCTAGTTTTCATCACGCCCATATGATTCGCGTTCGGTACTTTGATAATTTGATATGTGGGTGGACCGGTGCTTGGGTACTGCCCTTTCTTGGACAAGCATCCCACTTATTATTAACCCCTATTGCAAGCATCCGCAACTACAAAATAAGTATTAAGCTAAACCTAACCATAGCAAGAAACTAGTGGATCCGAATCAGCCCCTTAGGAAGCAAAGCATAAACTAGGGTTTCAGCTTCTGTCACTCTAGCAACCCATCATCTACTTATTACTTCCCAATTCCTTCCTCTAGGCCCAAATAATGGTGAAGTGTCATGTAGTCGATGTTCACATAACACCACTAGAGGAAATGACAACATACATGTCATCAAAATATCAAACGAATACCAAATTCACATGACTACTAATAGCAAGAATTCACCCATGTCCTCAGGAACAAACGTAACTACTCACAAAGCATATTCATGTTCATGATCAGAGGAGTATTAATATGCATTAAGGATTTGAACATATGATCGTCCACCAAGTAAACCAATTAGCATCAACTACAAGGAGTAATCAACACTACTAACAACCCACAGGTACCAATTTGTGGTTTTGATACAAGATTGGATACAAGAGATGAACTAGGGTTTTGAGAGGAGATGGTGCTGGTGAAGATGTTGATGGAGATTGACCCCCTCTCGATGAGAGGATCGTTGGTGATGACGATGGTGATGATTTCCCCCTCCCGGAGGGAAGTTCCCCCGGTAGAACAGCTCTGCCGGAGCCCTAGATTGGTTCCACCTCATGACGGCGGAGTTTCGTCCCGTAAGCTTGCTTCTGATTTTTTTCCAGGGTAAAAGCCTTCATATAGCAGAAGATGGACATCGGAGGGCCACCAGGGGGCCTAGGAGACAGGGGGCGCGCCCAATAAGAGGGGGCCGCACCCCCACCCTCCTAGCCAGGGTGTGGGCCCCCTCTCGTATTTTCTTCGCTCAATAATTCTTATTAATTCCAAAAGTGTCTTCCGTGGAGTTTCAGGATTTTTGGAGCTGTGCAGAATAGGTTTCCAATATTTGCTCCTTTTCCAGCCAGAATTCCAGCTGCCGGCATTCTCCTCTTCATGATAAACCTTGTACAATAAGAGAGAATATCCATAAGTATTGTGACATAACGTGTAATAACAACCCATAATGCAATAAATATTGATATAAAAGCATGATGCAAAATGGATGTATCAACTCCCCCAAGCTTAGACCTCGCTTGTCCTCAAGCGGAAGCCGATATCGAAAAATATGTCCACATGTTTAGATATAGAGGTGTCGATAAAAATAAAATACGGACATGAGGGCATCATGATCATTCTTATAACAACAACATATATAGATTTTGTCATATGATTCCTTATGCTCAAGTAACAATCTGTTCACAATGTCAAGTATGGATCATAAACTTCATTGAGAACTAGCAAACTATAATCTCAATCATTGAAGCAATTGCAATTTATCATAACATCAGAAAGAGTCAAGAATAGAGCTTTTCAGCAAGTCCACATACTCAACTATCATATAGTCTTCTACAATTGCTAACACTCACGCAATACTTATGGTTATGGAGTTTTAATCGGACACTGAGAAAGATAGGGGCTTATAATTTCTCCTCCCAACGTATTCACCTTTGGGTGATGTCAACAATAATAGCTCATGCTAACTTACATCCAATTGGATATATATATCAGGATCTTTCCAACACGAGGTGCTTGCAAAAGGATAAAATGAAAAAGAGAGAGGTGAAAGATTACCTTGACTCTTGCACAATGTAAAAGACATAAAGTAAAAGATAGGCCCTTCGCAGAGGGAAGCAGAGGTTGTCATGTGGTTTTAGGGTTGGATGAACAAAATCTTAATGCAAAAGAATGTCACTTTATATTGCCACTTGTGATATGAACCTTTATTATGCAGTCCGTCGCTTTTATTACTTCCATATCACACGATCGTATAAAGCTTATTTTCTCCACACTAATAAGTCATACATAATTAGAGAGCAATTTTTATTGCTTGCAACATGACAACTTACTTGAAGGATCTTACTCAATCCATAGGTAGGTATGGTGGACTCTCATGGCAAAACTAGGTTTAAGGATATTTGGAAGCACAAGTAGTATCTCTACTTGGTGCAAGGAATTTGGCTAGCATGAGGGGGAAAGGCAAGCTCAATATGTTTGAATGATCCATGACAATATACTTTAACTAAGATGTGAGGAAACATAAACCATTACGTTGTCTTCCTTGTCCAACATCAACTCTTTAGCATGTCATACTTTAATGAGTGCTCACAATCATAAAAGATGTCCAAGATAGTATATTTATATTTGAAAACCTCTCTCTCTTTATTACTTCCTATTAATTGCAACGATGACCAAAACTATGTTTGTCAACTCCCAACAACTTTTAAGCCTCATACTCTTTATATGTGAAATCATTACTATTCATAAGATCAATATGAACTCTTTTATTTCTTTTTATTCTTTCTAATTTCACAAGATCATAGCAAGATAGCAAAGCCCTTGACTCAACACTAATCTTTATTATATAGCTCACGGACTCGATTACATAGAGGGATCACAAAGCAAAACTCAAAACTACTTCATACCAAAACTTCAATCTACTAGATCAAGATATTACTAAAAGGATCGAACTAAGAAAAACGGTAAAGATAGGAGTGTGATGGTGATACGATATCGGGGCACCTCCCCCAAGCTTGGCAGTTGCCATGGGGAGTGCCCATACCCATGTGATTATGTCCTCGGAGGTGATGAAGGAGTTGTTTATGATGTAGGCTTGTTCCTCAATTTACGCTTGAGGACAACATTTTGCTCTTTTAGATCATCAATCTCCTGCTCAAGACTTAATATCCTTCTGCATAGTTCCTGTTTGTTTTCCTACAAGAGACGAAAAGGGATAAACTCAATCTTTGGCTTCTTTGCTCTATCAGGGAGGCTTGACTTTTTAAACTCCACATGCATGTCCCCAGGTTGAGGTAATGGGGCTTCATCTTCGTTTGAGCTCGTCTCCTCCTTTCCCTTAGGCTCATAGTCTTCCTCTTCCTCAGTGGTCCAGCCACCATGTTCCAAGTCCCCGTAGACCTTAGGGTCTGCATGGAAATCAGCCACATAGCTTTCTCCCTCCGAATCCTGGGACGACATATTGCTCTAACCTGCGGCAGAAACAGCTCGAAACGAAAATAGAAGATTTTTGCGTGATACGGTGGTCAAAACCTTGGGGAGATTATATAATGATTTTTTACCGACCAAGAGAAGTAACATGCAAGAAAACAGAGTCCAGGAGGCACATGAGGTGCCCACGAGACAGGGGGTGCGCCCAGTAAGGGTGGGCGCACCCTCCAGCCTCGTGGAGGCCTCGTGTCCTTCCCGGATTACTTATTGCTTTCCAAAATTCTTAAATATTCCAAAACGGAGAAAAATTGCCATTAGAATTGTTTTGGAGTCGGTTTACTTACTGTACCACATACCTATTCCTTTTTGGAGTCTAAAACGTTCTGGAAAGTGTCCCTTATGTATTCCTCCGGGGTTACGGTTTCAATAATATTAGTTTCAACATTGATAGGATGACCTGAGATATAATGTTTAATTCTTTGACCATTTACCACCTTCGGATTTGTGCCTTCGAAGTTGTTGATTTTTATGGCACCGGAACGATAGACCTCCTCAATAACGTAAGGACCTTCCCACTTAGAGAGAAGTTTTCCTGCAAAAAATCTTAAACGAGAGTTGAATAGCAAAGCATAATCACCTATGTTAAATTGACGCTTTTGTATTCTTCTGTCATGCCATATTTTAATTTTTTTTCTTTGAACAGCTTGGCATTCTCATATGCTTGGGTTCTCCATTCATCAAGTGAGCTAATATCAAATAACCTCTTCTCACTGGCAAGTTTGAAGTCATAGTTGAGCTCTTTAATAGCCCAATATGCTTTATGTTCAAGTTCAAGAGGTAAGTGACACGCTTTTCCATAAACCATCTTATACGGAGACATACCCATAGGATTTTTATATGCAGTTCTATAGGCCCATAATGCATCATCAAGTTTCTTGGACCAATTCTTTCTAGATCTATTAACAGTCTTTTGCAAAATTAATTTGAGCTCTCTATTGCTCAACTCTACTTGACCACTAGACTGTGGGTGATAAGGAGATGCAATTCTATGATTAACATCATACTTAGCAAGCATTTTACGAAAAGCACCATGAATAAAATGTGAACCACCATCAGTCATAAGATATCTAGGGACTCCAAACCTCGGAAAAATAACTTCTTTAAGCATCTTAATAGATGTGTTATGATTAGCACTACTAGTTGGAATAGCTTCTACCCACTTAGTAACGTAATCAACATCAACTAAAATATGTGTATATCCATTAGTGGCAGGAAAAGGTCCCATATAATCAAAGCCCCAAACATCGAATGGTTCAATAACAAGAGAATAGTTCATAGGCATTTCTTGACATCTACTAATATTACCAATTCTTTGACATTCATCACAAGACAAGACAAACTTACGAGTATCTTTGAAGAGAGTAGGCCAATAAAAACCGGATTGCAATACCTTATGTGCAGTTCTATCTCCAGCATGGTGTCCTCCATATGGTTCGGAGTGACACTTGCGTAGGATCTGTTCCTTTTCATGCTCGGTTACACAACGTCTAATAACACCATCTACTCCTTCTTTATAAAGGTGTGGGTCATCCTAGAAGTAATGTCTTAAATCATAAAATAACTTTTTCTTTTGCTGGTATGTGAAACTAGGTGGTATAAATTTAGCAACAATGTAATTAGCATAATCAACATACCATGGAGCAGTACGAGAAGCATTAATGTCCGCTAATTGTTCATCAGGAAAGCTATCATCAATAGGAAGTGGGTCATCAAGAACATTCTCTAACCTAGACAAGTTGTCTACAACGGGGTTCTCATCTCCCTTTCTATCAATAATATGCAAATAAAATTCTTGAAGCAAGAGAACCCATCTAATAAGTCTAGGCTTAGCATCTTTCTTTTCCATAAGATATTTAATAGTAACATGATCAGTGTGAATAGTTACTTTAGAATCAACAATATAAGGTCTGAACTTATCACATGCAAATACTACTGCTAAGAATTATTTTTTAGTAGTAGCATAATTTCTCTGGGCGGTATCAAGAGTTTTACTAGCATACGGGATAACATTTAATTTCTTATCAACTCTTTGCCCTAGAACAACACCTACAACATAATCGCTAGCATCACACATAATTTCAAAGGGTAAATTCCAATCAGGTGGCTGAACAATAGGTGCAGTGATCAAAGCTTTCTTAAGTATTTCAAATGCTTCTACACAATCATCATCAAATATCTTTTTGCAATAAATTAGTCAGAGGCCTAGAGATTTTAGAAAAGTCCTTAATGAACCTCCTATAAAACCGGCATGACCAAGGAAACTTCTTATACCTTTTATATCCTTGGGACATGGCATCTTTTCAATAGCATCAACTTTAGCTTTATCAACTTCAATACCTCTCTCAGAAATCTTATGCCCCAAGACAATGCCTTCATTAACCATAAAGTGGCACTTTTCCCAATTCAAGACGATACTAGTGTCTTCACATCTCTGCAAAACTCGATCAAGGTTGCTCAAGCAATCATCAAAAGAGGATCCACAAATGGAGAAATCATCCGTGAATACCTCACAAATATTTTCACAAAAGTTAGAGAATATAGCCATCATGCATCTTTGAAAGGTAGCAGGTGCATTACATAAACCAAAAGGCATACGTCGATAAGCAAAAGTACTGAAAGGGCAAGTAAAAGTAGTTTTTGATTGCTCCTCCGCTGACACAGGTATTTGAGAGAAACCAAAATAACCATCTAGAAAGCAGAAATGTGTATGTTTGGATAGTCTTTCTAGCATTTGATCAATAAAAGGTAAAGGGTAATGATCTTTCTTAGTAGCTTTATTTAATTTACAGAAATCAATTACCATCCTATAACCTGTAATAATTCTTTGCGGGATCAATTCATCTTTATCATTAGGAACAATAGTAATACCTCACTTTTTAGGAACGCAATGGACAGGACTTACCCAATCACTATCTGCAACGGGATAAATTATACCTGCCTCAAGGAGTTTTAGTATCTCCTTTCTTACCACTTCTTTCATCTTCAGGTTTAACCATCGTTGAGGATCTCTAACTGCTTTAACATCTTTCTCCACTTTTATTTTGTGTTGGCATAGAGTGGGACTAATGCCCTTGAGATCATCCAGAGTATATCCAATAGCAACATGGTGCTTCTTCAGAGTTTTCAATAATCTTTCCTCTTCTTGCACTGAAAGGTTAGCACTAATAATAACAGGATATATCTTCTTTTCATCAAGATAAGCATATTTAAGATTATCAGGTAAAGGTTTGAGCTCAAACATGGGATCACCCTTGGGTGGAGGGGGATCCCCTAGGATTTCAACAGGCAAGTTGTGCAGAATAGGACCCTGTTGAAGGAATACTTCATCTATTTCCCTTCTTTCATTCATAAACATATCATTTTCATGGTCTAGCAAATATTGTTCTAATGGATCAGTAGGAGGCACGACAGTAGAAGCAAGACCAATAATTTCATCCTTACTAGGCAGTTCTTTATCATAGGGTTGCCTACGAAATTTAGTAAAATTAAACTCATGTTTCATATCCCCCAAGCCAATTGTAACAACATCCTTTTTGCAATCAATCTTAGCATTGACAGTATTCAAGAAGGGTCTACCAAATATAATGGGATAAAAGCTATCTTGTGAGGAACCAAGAACAAGAAAATCAGCAGGATATTTAACTTTCCCAAATGGCTTAATAGTATCCTATTGGCAAGCTTAATTGTAACATCAATATCTTCTAACTCAGCGGGCGCAATATCATGCATAATTTCTTCATATAAGGAAAAAGGTATTGCACTGGCACTAGCACCCATATCACATAAGTGATGATAACAATGATCTCCTATTTTGACAGAAATAACAGGCATGCCTACAACAGGTCTATGTATCTTAGCATCTGGTCTAGCAATATTAGCAGTTTCACCACAGAAGTAAATAACATGCCCATCTATATTATCATCCAAGAGATCTTTAACCATAGCAATACTAGGTTCAACTTTAATTTGCTCAGGAGGTGTATATGTTCTAGTATTACTCTTACGAACCACAGTTGAAGCTTTAGCATGATCCTTTATTCTAACAGGAAAACGTGGTTTCTCAACATAAGTAGTAGGAACAATAGGATCATTATAAGTGATAGTCTTTTATTCAACTAAAATAGGTGCAACTACTTTTACTTCAGTGGGAGGATTATATTTAAACCACTTCTCCTTAGGGAGATCAACGTGAGCAGGAAAAGATTCACAGAAAGAAGCTACTATCTCAGAGTCAAGTCCATATTTAGCGTTAAATCCACGAAAAGCATCGGTATCCATAAAAGATTTAACACAATCAAACTTAGGTGTCATACCTGACTCCTTACCATCGCCGGAACCCCAATCTTCAGAGTTGCGTTTAATTCTTTCCAATAAATCCCACTTGAATTCAGTAGTCTTCAGCATATAAGAACCAACACATGAAGTATCAAGCATGGTGCGATCATTGAGAGAAAGCCGAGCATAAAATTTTTGAATAATCATTTCTCTTGAGAGCTCATGATTGGGGCATGAATATAACATTGACTTAAGCCTCCCCCAAGCTTGAGTGATACTTTCTCCCTCACGAGGCCAGAAATTATATATGTAATTACGATCACGATGAACAAGATGCATAGGATAGAACTTCTGGTGAAATTGCAACTTCAATCATTTATAGTTCCAAGATCATGTATCATCACATAGCCTATACCATGTCAATGCATCTCCCTTCAAAGATAAAGGGAAGACCTTCCTATTAAAAACATCATCGGGAATACCTGCAAGCTTAAATAATCCACAAACTTCATCCACAAAGATAAGGCGTAAATCGGGATGCAATGTTCCATCTCCTGCAAAGGAATTAGCTAGCAGTTTCTCTATCATACCCGAAGGAATTTCAAAGTAAACATTTTCAGTAGGTTCAGTAGGTTGAGGAACAACTCTTTGCTCTACTGGTCGGTGTGAAGATACCCCGAACAAGCCCCTCAAAGGATTATTTTCCATAGTAACAAGTGACAGAAAATTTCAGCACACTATATAAATGTTTCCTTACCAAGTTCCACTCACCAAAGGCGCTTCACTCCCTGGCAACGGTGCCAGAAAAGAGTCTTGATGACCCACAAGTGTAGGGGATCTATCGTAGTCCTTTCGATAAGTAAGAGTGTCGAACCCAACAAGGAGCAGAAGGAAATGACAAGCGGTTCTCAGTAAGGTATTCTCTGCAAGCACTGAAATTGTAGGTAACAGATAGTTTTGTGATAAGATAATTTGTAACGAGTAACAAGCAATGAAAGTAAATAAGGTGGAGCAAGGTGGACCAATCCTTTTTGTAGCAAAGGACAAGCCTGGAAAATTTCTTATAATGAGAAAAGCGCTCCCGAGGACACATGGGAATTATCGTCAAGCTAGTTTTCATCACGCTCATATGATTCGCGTTCGGTACTTTGATAATTTGATATGTGGGTGGACCGGTGCTTGGCTACTACCCTTTCTTTGACAAGCATCCCACTTATGATTAACCCCTATTGCAAGCATCCGCAACTACAAAAGAAGTACTAATGTAAACCTCACCATAGCATGAAACTAGTGGATCCAATCAGCCCCTTACGAAGCAATGCATAAACTAGGGTTTAAGCTTCTGTCACTCTAGCAACCAACCATCTACTTATTACTTCCCAATGCCTTCCTCTAGGCCCAAATAATGGTGAAGTGTCATGTAGTCGACGTTCACATAACACCACTAGAGGAAAAGACAACATACATCTCATCAAAATATCGAATGAGTACCAAATTCACATGACTACTAATAGCAAGAATTCAACCAAGTCCTCAGGAACAAATGTAACTACTCACAAAGCATATTCATGTTCATGATCAGAGGAGTATTAATATGCATTAAGGATCTGAACATATGATCTTCCACCAAGTAAACCAATTAGCATCAACTACAAGGAGTAATCAACACTACTTGCAACCCACAGGTACCAATTTGTGGTTTGGATACAATATTGGATACAAGAGCTGAACTAGGGTTCTGAGAGGAGATTGTGCTGGTGAAGATGTTGATGGAGATTGACCCCCTCCCAATGAGAGGATCATTGGTGATGACGATGGTGATGGTTTCCCCCTCCCGGAGGGAAGTTCCCCCGGCAGAACAGCTCCGCCGAAGACCTAGATTGGTTCCACCAAGGTTCCGCCTCGTGGCGGTGGAGTTTCGTCCCGTAAGCTTGCTTCTAATTTTTTCCAGGGTAAAAGCCTTCATATAATAGAAGATGGGCACCAGAGGGCCACCGGAGGCCCAGGAGACAAGGGGGCGCGCCCCCACCCTCCTGGCCAGGGTGTGGGCCCCCTCTGGTATTTCCTTCGCTCAATAATTCTTATTAATTCCAAAAGTGACTTCGGTGGAGTTTCAGGATTTTTGGAGCTGTGCAGAATAGGTTTCCAATATTTGCTCCTTTTCCAGCCAGAATTCCTGCTGCCGGCATTCTCCCTCTTCATGATAAACCTTGTAAAATAAGAAAGAATAGCCATAAGTATTGTGACATAACGTGTAATAACAGCCCATAATGCAATAAATATTGATATAAAAGCATGATGCAAAATGAACGTATCACCCGCAACCTCGGCTTCAACTAGCTTCAACTTTAGGTCATACCTGCTCACAAGATCTGTGCGAGCCTTGGACATGCGGGGTCGACCTCTTCCTGGACTTGGGCCTCGCGTGCGTTGATGGCGTCCTATGCTTGAGCGACCTCGCGCTCCCTCGTCTCCAACCGCTCCTCGGCGGCCTCCAGCGTTAGTGCTTCCTCGCGCTTCCGGAGCTCCTCCTCCTCGACAGGCATCCCCCTCAGGGACGCAAGGGTGGATTGGTGCAACTCCACTTGCTGCTCTAGGGAGGCGCTCCAGGCTTGGAGCTCCCATGTGCGCTTCTCCGCAATCTCGCGATGACAATCTGCTTCCCGGGCCTCCTTCAAAGCTCGGAAGCAGGCCTCTCGTGAGGCCGCAAGGGACGCCTCGGCCTTCGCATTGTCAAGCTCACGCTGGTGGCGCACGAAGTTGATGGCCACCCTCAGCTTATGTCACTCCTCGGTCAGCCGTAGGCCCTCAGCTTCAAGGCGCGCGTCTACGTCCGCAAGCTCTCCACCAAGCTGGCCCATCACGTCCATCGCCTTTGGAAGAACTTGTGGCAGACGATGTTGCATTCACGCGCAAGCTTGAGCACGCTGCTGATGTTGTCTCCCATCGCTGGCGCCGTCGGTGGGATCTGAGGCGGTTCGCCCCCTCTCGGTAGGGGGCTGGGGGCTGGAGCCCCCATGGTCGCTGGCCAGGCCCCGGAAGGGACCCGGACCGGCGCAAGCTCGCCACTTGAAGAGGAGCCTAGGATTGACGCCAACCATTTGCCGTCCACGACCAGAGGAGGAACCCTGGGTAGGCTGGCCGTGATCGAGGCAAGGTTGCGAAGGAAAGATGGCAAGGGCACGGGCTCAAGGCACCTTGCTAGCAGGCTTGCTTCTCCGACTAACCCCGTGTCAGGGTCGGCATGCACGCTTGGGGCGCTCAAGGCTAGCGACGAAGGCAAGGCCAAAGGGAGCTACTTCTCGGGAGACTCCGCAGGCTTGGCAGGAGGGACCCTAAAGAGCCCCAATCAGGAAGGGAAGTAATGATTGGGGAGTTACAAGGATAAGGTACTTACTCGTCTATGGCAATGTACTTTCTATGTTTCAACGGCCGGATGGTGCCACTGCCGCAGCTCGAAGACTCCTTCCTCTTGCGGAGCACGGCGAAGTCCACGCGGAACTGACCTAGGCGTTGGATGTGGGGGGCAGCGCGAGACGTGGCTGGAGAAGCACCCAAGTGGTCGACCTCAGGAGTGCCGAGCTAGGAAGAGCAATTAGGCTCCGCCTCATGCTGGCTTGCTGAGGCCTCAGGAGCTCCGGCCTCGGGAGCCACCGGCTACATCTCCCCCTCAACAACCGCCTCAGGGCGAGCCTCACGAGTTCTGGAGGATGACGCCTCGGGAACCCCAAGCGGCATCGGCACCTTGACATCCGCGCCTCCGGCCTCAAGCGATGCTTGCCTCCCTGCACCTACTCTTGGGGCAAGCTCGGTGCTGGCGATAAGGAGGGGAGCCACGACGACAGGGTTCTCGCGAGGCCCCGTAAGGCCAACTGGGCGCAGCCCCCATTCGTCGAAGGAAGGCATCTATCCCGCAAACTCAACCCTGTTCGAGCATAGATACAAGAGGCAACCCTCTTGCGGCATATCGCCTGGCAACGGGTTGCCAGTCAAGGCTTCAAGCACCATCCTCTGCGCTTCGGGCGAGAGCCCCGACTCCTGAATCCTCATGTGATCCTGGTCACCGGTCAGGGCTTACATCGGCCGGGAATGGTGTTGGAGAGGGGCAATGCAACGCTCGAGGAACTCCTTCACCACCTGGGGTGCAGTCATGCCAAGGTCCCTCAACCTCTTCAACCGGAGCCAGACGAAGGAAAGGCGAGGGCTCGCGAGCCTCATGTGGCCCCAGCCGGAGTTGGGGATGGCGGGCGACGTCGGAGGCGAGAGAGGGGGCTGAGCACTCCGACATCCACGTACACCCACCGCGTCCGGAACCCGCTCGTGGATGGCGGGAGATCAAAATCAATCCCTGAGGAGGCCGTCTCTGCCACAGCCTGGAAGCTCAGGCACCTCGAGCACTGCAAGGGGTCGGTCAGATGCAGCGAGAAGAAATGTCGCAAGAGGGCGATGGAAGGAGCAATGCCCATCATGGCCTCGCAAACAAAGGCGAAGATGGTGAGGAGGGTAATGGATTGGGGATCAAGATGCAGCATGTGAATCTGGTAATGGGAAAGCATTGCGTTGAAGAAGGCGGAGAAAGGGGGAACCAGGCCAGACCACAGGGCGTCGATGAAGAACTGAACCTTAGTGGCTGTCCTGTCAATGGAGGCCCAGGACGCAGGCCAAGCCACCGTCCCTCCCCACTCGTTGAAGCTAGAGGCAAGCGCAGGGCAGACCTTGCCCATGGCCTCCAGGTTGAGCACCCGCGACCGGCTGACGGTGGGCTCGATTGTCAGGGGCGGGTTGGCTAAGGACAGAGGCTTCTTCCCCTTCTCCGTGCTAGTCGGCACCATGGCAATGGAGGGGGCAGAGTTCAAGTCGGATTGGGAGCGGAAGCAGGGGCTCGAGGAAGAAGGGAGAAAAGGAAGCACTCCGCCTGCGAGGAGGAAATAACCGTGTAGGGTGTCGTGGCCGCCTAGCCAGGCGGATATTGGGGCAGCATGGGGAAGCGGAGATGCCCACGTCCAATCAGTCGCCATGCGTCGACCAAGGCCGCAGGCTGTTGGGGCCCATGGTGCTCCGCACTTGCCCTTTGGCTTCGCCGCTAAGCCAAGTCCGAGCACGCCTTGGGCCTGGGGGCTACTGTCGGCGTTCTGGGAATGGGGGTCCCCAGACTTGCTTGCCTACGGCCTGTGGCGTGGCTCCACCAGTGGCCCAGTACGACCCGTCTTTGTCAACCAATACTCAAGACCCTCGCGAGGGGCCAAGCCTCGCGGGGCGGATGACACAAGGCCTCCTCAGGAGCAGCCTCACCATGCAGGCTCGCAAGGGAGGCGGACAGATCAAGGCAAGGGGTACCTCGCGAGGTTCCTGTGATGCAAGCCATGACAACCAAGCCCAGGCGGGTGCCAGCCCGTGCAGTGTCCTCGTTTCCCCTTTGGTGCTAAGGGGGAAAGTGCAGGCGCAGAGTACTGAGGCATCAGGCAAAGGTTTCCATATTGGTGCAACAAGACCAAGACCAGTAGGATGGCAGGACGGAGGTCATCGTGGAGCCCAAGACGGCGTCACCATCAGCCCCTTTGGCAGGCAGAGACCACCTTTAGTTAGGATAGCTTGTACTAGCTATCCCCTTTCGAAATGGCCGTTATTGGATCCCTTCCCGCTCAATATTTGGGGAGAGGACTAGGGCCTCTATAAATAGGGCTAGCCACCACAGTAGAAGGGGACCAAAACAAGAACAAGTAGAACACCGCACCAAGCACAAGAACACCTCTCCTCAGGAGGCTGTTCTTCCCTTGTACTGTTCATCATCAGCCCAAGAGGCAATCCACCACCAAACATAGGAGTAGGGTATTACACCACAACAGTGGCCCAAACCTGTATAAATCTTGTGTCTCTTGTATTGTGAGTTCATCGTGCTAGCTTAGAGATCGCGGCGAGGCTGAGGGCATGTTTCGGTAGGGGGAAACCTTCGTGCGCACCCTAGTGTTCAAACCTGAAGGGTTTTGCCGGAACCCGATATCCGACATAAACCTTAAGTTTGATTGTGTTAAACTCTTTATGGATACCGATGCTTTTCATGAATTTAGCACTAAATATGGTCTTGACTCTGAGATAGTAGCTTCTTTCTGTGAATATTTTGCTACTCATGTGATCTCCCTAAGGTGAAGTGGTTTAAATATCATCCTCCCATTGAAGTGAAAGTTGTACAACCTATTAGAGTTGAAGAAGAAACTATTACTTATAATGTTGATCCTATTGTTCCTACTACTTATATTGAGAAACCGCCCTTTCCTGTTAGAATAAAGGATCATGCTAAAGCTTCAGCTGTGGTTCGCAAGAGTAATACTAGAATACCTACACCCCCTGAACAAATTAAAGTTGAACCTATTATTGCTATGGTTAAAGATCTCTTGGTTGATAATATTGATGGGCATGTTATTTATTTCTGTGATGAAGCTGCTAGAATTGCTAAACCTGATATTAAAGATAAACATAGACCCGTTGTTGGCATGCCTGTTGTTTGTGTTAAAATAGGAGATCATTGTTATGATGGCTTATGTGATGTGGGTGCTAGTGTGAGTGCAATTCCTTTTACTTCATATCAAGAAATTATAAATGTGTAGGACCTTGAAGTATGTCTAGAGGGGGGGGGGGTGATTAGACTACTTGACCAATTAAAAACTTAACCTTTTCCCAATTTTAGAGTTTGGCAGATTTTAGCTATCTTAGGACAAGTCAAGCAATCATCACACAATTCAAGCAAGCATGCAAATAGTATATGAGCAGCGGAAATTAAAGCATGCAACTTGCAAGAAAGTAAAGGGAAGGGTTTGGAGGATTCAAACGCAATTGGAGACGCGGATGTTTTTGGCGTGGTTCCGATAGGTGGTGCTATCGTACATCCACGTTGGTGGAGACTTCAACCCACGAAGGGTAACGTCTGCGCGAGTCCACGGAGGGCTCCACCCACGAAGGGTCCATGAAGAAGCAACCTTGTCTATCGCACCATGGCCGTCGCCCATGAAGGACTTGCCTCACTAGCGGTAGATCTTCACGAAGTAGGTGATCTCCTTGCCCTTACAAACTCCTTGGTTCAACTCCGCAATCTTGTCGGAGGCTCCCAAGTGACACCTAGCCAATCTAGGAGACACCACTCTCCAAGAAGTAACAAATGGTGTGTTGATGATGAACTCCTTGCTCTTGTGCTTCAAATGATAGTCTCCCCAACACTCAACTCTCTCTCATAGGTTTTGGATCTGGTGGAAAGAAGATTTGAGTGGAAAGTAACTTGGGGAAGGCTAGAGATCAAGATTCATATGGTAGGAATGGAATATCTTGGCCTCAACACATGAGTAGGTGGTTCTCTCTCAGAAATGGTAACTTGGAAGTGTAGGTTTAGTCTGATGGCTCTCTCCACTAATGAAGAGGAGGTGGAGGGGTATATATAGCCTCCACACAAAATCTAACCGTTACACACAATTCACCAAACTCGGTGGGACCGATTCAACAGACTCGGTCGGACCGATTTAGTAAACCTAGTGACATTAGTGATTTTCGGTGGGACTGACATGCAACTCGGTGAGACCGATTCGGTTAGGGTTAGGGCATAACGTAATCTCGGTAAGACCGATTACAGAAACTAGGTGAGACCGATTTTGGTAATAAGCTTTCCAGAGAGTTGGTCAGGTAAACTCGGTGGGACCGATTTGCTCTTTTCGGTGAGACCAAAATGTTACAAAAGGGAAACAGAGAGTTTACATTGCAATCTCGGTGGGACCGATCGCTCACTTTGGTTAGACCGAAATGTTACGAAGGGAAACAGAGAGATTACAATCCCATCTCGGTGAGACCGAGATCCCTATCGGTAAGACCGATTTGCTTAGGGTTTGTGGCAGTGGCTATGACTTTTGAAATCGGTGGCGCCGGATAGGAAGAATCGGTGTGACTGATTTAGGCTTTAGGTTTAGGTCATTTGTGGATGTGAGAAAGTAGCTGAGGGTTTTGGAGCATATCACTAAGCACATGAAGCAAAAGGCTCATTAAGAAACACCTCATCCCTCCTTGATAGTATTGGCTTTTCCTATAGACTCAATGTGATCTTGGATCACTAAAATATAAAATGAAGAGTCTTGAGCTTTTGAGCTTGAGCCAATCCTTTGTCCTTAGTATTTTGAGGGATCCACTTTCATCATCCATGCCATGCCATTCATTGAGCTTTCCTGAAATAATAGTCTTGGAATAGCGTTAGCTCAATGAGCTATATGTTGTTATGAATTACCAAAACCACCTAGGGATAGTTGTACTTTCAATCTCCCCCTTTTTGGTAATTGATTACAACATATAGAGCAAAGCTTCGACAAATGATAATAAGATTAAAAACATCGTCGCTTTGAGAAGTATGTGATAAGCAAGAGCTCCCCCTAAATTTGTGCATAGTTTAAGATTTGCTTTGGACTGCAAATGCACAAGGAATTTGGCTCATGGGTTACTCTTCCATGTCACATACATCTTGGTGGAGCGCTCAAAATGATAAAGATTGAATACATGCACTCATCACCAAGCAAAGTGAATGATCACATAGGATAGATAAGATAATATCATCAAACATGCATAAGTGTAGCTTATGATCAAACACATGATCATCAATGTCTCACAAGAATAGCATAGTATCTCAAGCAATCAAAAGCAAACAAGTTTAACCACCAAATCAAGAGAGAACAAAAGCAACACTCTCTCTCTCTCGAAGCCTATGATCTATACATTTTTCTCCCCCTTTGGCAACAAGTTACCAAAAAGTTCATAGAAAATGCATAGTGCTAGATCGACTCTCAGGCTTGATCTTCAGGTGGTGGTGTCCGGATAACTCCAAGAACGAAGGCTTCAGTTGAAGTAGAGGGTGCTGGAGTTGATGCTGGAGCTGGTTGCACTGGAGCTGTAGCTGGTGCAGATGATGTTGCTCTAGTGTCTGTCACAGGCACTGCAACTGACATCTGGGCTCTAGGCACTCTGGCAAAAACATTAGTGGTAGTCTTGCCCTGCCTCTCCTGCATGTCATCCTGAAGTTGCTCCATAACAGACTGAATCTCAGTTACTTTGACATCAAGATCATGAAATTTGAGTTCCATGATTCTTTCCAAGCTCTCCTGATTTTGAGTGAGGGTGGCCAATCCCTTCTCAATCCTCAGTGTTGATGCTATTAAGTAACCAAGCTGCTCCTGCTTGTTCTTCAAGAAATACTCAAATGCCTCCTCTTGAGTTGGCATCTTGGCAGCCTTCTCCTTCCTTGCCTTCTCCTTCTTCTCTTGAGCATGTACAGATGATGGATCATTCTCATTCATGACAACCTCATTGTCCTCAAAGTCTGGATAAAGTGGAAAATGTTCCTTATCCAATAGATATTTGCCTGTTCCCATCTTTGAGTTTATCAACTCCTGAATCTGAGGGGCATATCCACAACTCCTCTTATGATCTGCTACAATCCTCTTAATGGTTTCAACCATAAGGCTCATGACCTTGAATTTCTGTGGCACATCAAACAAATGCAACATGTTGATTGCATGCCCTCTAATCATCTTGTGATCACTAGACTTAGGCAATAGAGTGTGCCTTAGGATGCAGTTAATTGTGGGCAGCCCTGACAGAAGGAAGTGGACTGACCCAAACTTATGTGTCTCAACATATTTGTCTGGGATCTCCTTGTACATGTGTGCCATGGAATTGTGGTCCATATTCTTCTTGGCATATACATCCAGGTCATCATCATTTTCCTTTGGGGCATTGATCAGTCTTGCCCATTCCTCAACAGTGGACTGGTACCTTGTACCTTCAGACATCCAAACTATCCTCCCATCTGGATAGAAGTGTGTCGTGGAGTAGAATTGCATGATAAGTTCATCATTCCAGTTGGTGAGCTTTTGCCCAACATAATCTGCAACTCCACAAGCAACAAAACTATCTTGCACTCCAGGATAGTGCTCTTCATTTTCCTTAATATAGGTCCAGTCGACCCACCTCATATCACACACTATGGGCTTCTTGTCCAACAAGATTGTCTCATAAAAGTCCTGCTGTTCCTTTGTATGGAACCTGTAATCAACAACAATTCTTCTCCTTGTGGCATATGGATCTGTCATCCTCCATAGCCTCAACCCTGAGTCTCTTCTGATGTTCATGTCCTCAGCCACATGATGGGCATCATTATGGTCTGGTATCTTGGGCTTGAGCTTCCTCAGAACCTGTCCTTCTTCATCTTCCTCATCAGCAACATTAGGCACTGGGGCCTTGTTCTTCTCAGCAGCTGGAATACTCCTGGTATTCCTCTTTGGTGCAAGCTTGGCCTTGGGGGCAGCTTTGGGTGCTTCCTTGGGCTTAGATGCTGCAGCCCCTGATCTAATAACATCACCCATAAGCTTTGGTGCCTTGGGTGCTGGTGCAGCAACCTCTTCTTCCTCTTCAAAATCTCTTCTCATTGAGGGCTTTCCAAGAACCTGGGCAGTAGTGGTTCTGGCTCTCTTCTTCTTCTTACCCTGAGCAGCTTCATCCTCTGATTCAATGGTAAACTTCATAGTTTCTCCAGTGGGAACTTTCTTGGGTTTGGAAGTGGTGTCTTTCTTTGCAGGTGCCTCTTTGGGTTCAGTTTGTTCTCGCACTTGAGTGGACCTTCTGACCTTGGGCATAGGTGTCCTCTTGGCAGGAAACTTCTTGTTCAGTCCAGGCTTAGTGCTATGTGCTGAGCCATACTCCTTTTTGAGCACTACTTTCTCAGAAGTAGCCTCATCTTGTTCAGCTCTATAGTCCTCATCCTCTGAGTCTGAGGTTCTCTTCCTCCTTTGCATGATAGCAGCCTTAGGCAGATTGCTAGGAGTGCTTCTGCTGCCTTCATCTGAAGTGCTGGAGAGACTAGTGCCCTGACTCATGTCAATCTACTCTTCTGACTTGTTCTAGCTGTCACTCTGGTCTAACATGCTGCAAACACTGACTGCTGACCTCGTGAAGAGTTATAGATGAGATAGAGTGGATGAGCATCACAAAATGCAGAGATTTTTGCAAAAGAATGATTCAAAAATTCAGTTTTAGTTTTTCATAGAAAGCATTCCGGATCAATCGATTTTCAAACTCGGTGATACCGAAGCAGTTTTGGAACCTAAACTGATGAACTCGGTTGGATCGAGTCACAGTTCGGTGGCACCGAGACTGCTAGGGTTTCACAAAGTCCTAAAATCGGTCTCACCGATTAGCAATTCTCAGTCAGACCGAGAGTTACTAGTGCAATGGCATAAGCCAAATCGGCGGGACCGAGTTTTTCAACTCGGTGGGTCCGAGATGGTTTCGGCGGAAACCTAACCCTAAAATTTTGAATCTCATCTAATCTACGGATTGCATTGACTGGATAGGAGTGTTTCAATCGTGGCAAGAATCAATAAGAACACAATGTGCTAGGAATCATACGAGGATAGCACAGTGATCGAGTCCATACCCTAGCTCGACGATGAACTCGCTATGACAGCAATGACGGGGTTGAATTCCGTTGACGGCGGCGGAGACCAGCGACAGGAGGCGGCTGGCGACGAGGAGACGATCCAGAGACCTTGGAGGCAGAGAGAGCTATTGCGCGGGCGAAGTGGTTCGGAGAAATTTCCAAAATTTTGCCCATGACTATATATAGCCCGACCCTGTCGGTGTGACCGAGTGGAACAACTCGGTGGCACCGAGATGCATAACTATGTACAGTTACAGCAACTCGGTGTGACCGAAAAGTTCAAATCGGTTGCACCGAGATCGAAAACTCAGATCGACTTAATGATATCGGTAGGACCGAAATGGAGGAATCGGTCAGACCGAGAATCACAAAGAAGTTTTGGAAGTTTAATTCTATGACGAATCGGGGACTCCGAGTGCTCCTCACACAGAGTGGTTCGAATCTGACTTGATCAAATTTTGTGATGTAGCATGAATAGAGTTTGAGACGAGAAAAACATAGATAGCTAGAGAAGGTTCTTAAGCATTCTTGTCCATCCACTTGGCAAAAAGAAAAGAAACTCAAACAATCAAAGCAACAAGTGGATGTCCTCGAATGAGTAAAATATGCACCAACATGCTCACACAATAAGATGGCAAATGAAATATGTGGCAAAGCATTCACAACCAATTCTAGCATCTATCAAACAATTGGCGATGACTAGGTCATCTATATATGAGTATATTGACTTAGGAGTCAAATGAAAACATTTGATCATAGGTCATACTCATCGTTTAAGCTCAAGTGGGGTTACCACTTTTACATAATGCATTGATGTGTTCACACCATTAGAGTTGCTTTGACTCAATTCTTAGAGTTAATCTCCCCATAGATGTGAGATCCCCCCTTAGAGGGATGAACTAACCTTGGGTTTTGTCGATGATGACTTCATGTAGGTGTTGAAGATTTGGATGCTCAATGTTGATGTAGATCATTTGGAGCAATCCTTTGGAGTGAGTTGCACTTTCAACTTACCTACATGGGTTAGTCCCACAAGGAACAAACAAGAATATCCATAGACATAGAGTGATGCACACACACAAGATGATGTCCATGAAATCATTAGGTTACCTTGTCCCTTGCCTTACCAACATGAGGGTTTGTGACTCCTTGAACTAGTGCAAGATGTGGAAGTTGATTGCACTCGTTCTTGCCATAATGATATGAGTGAAGAATGTTGGCGGAGTCACCCTCAAGAACTCTCTAGTTCTTCTTCTTCGGGATCCACATCATCTTGATGGGAATCCTTGGAGTTGTAGTTGTACTTGATGAAGTAGAACTTGACGTAGTCTTGGGAACCCACTTGAACAAGGCCTTAGGTGCTTCTTCAAATGCATCAATCTCTTCTTGAAGCTTGTCCTTGCCTTTGTTCTTGTGGTCTTATGGTGGAAGATCATCTTGTGCTTGTGTTCCCTTGAAGGAAGTAGGATCATACTTCTCTTGTTGAGGAACAAACTTCGTCTTGGGGTATTGATCTTCTTCCCACTCAACTCCATTGGCATTGAACTTTCGTTCAAAACCAACACCTTGATTCTTCCGGTGCCTTCCTTGCTTGCGTACAATTTCCTCGAATTGCTTACTCCCGGCAAGGCTCTTGTAAACACCTTTCTCTATAATTCCCTTCAATAAGCTATTTTCTTGCTCAAGTGTAACTTGGCTAAGAGAATCATTAGTGGAATCAAGAGAACTACTAGAAGCAACAATATTGGATTTGACATTATTATTGTTACTACTAGAGGAAGGATCTTTCTTGTACTTGTTACTACACTTGACTTGAGGCATGTAAGTAGATAAGAGTAAACGCTTGGCAATGTAAGAAGAGCTTTTCTTACGGAGATCATCATTGATTGCTTTTAAGAACTCATGCTCTTGCTCAAGATTGAGCTTTTCAAAGCGTAACTTCTCATGAGGCCTTAAAAGTTCTTGATGATCTTTGAAGATAGTTTCATGAGCCAACTTAAGAGTGTTTAGTTCTTTAGTTAGAAGCTCAATCTTCTCCTTATCATTGTCATTCGTTTTATCTTGATTAGCATGATTAATTGACGTTTCATCATAGTATTCATCACTAGAGTTGTCAACAAGTAAATCATCATCCACAAGCAAGTCATCTTCATCACTATTGGAATCAACATACTCAGGATGTGTTACCTTTGGACCTTTGGCCATGAAGCATCTTACAATTCCTTAATTTGGTGAATCAAATATGTCGTAGGAGTTAGTTGACACAAGTGCTAGACCGGCAACACCTTCATCTTGAGTATATTCGGAGTTGGAGTGATAGCTTCTCTCGGAGTGATTGCCGGAGTCGGAGCCGGATACCCATTCACCAACATGAGCTTGATGTCTTCGTTTTGTGTAGCTCCTTGATGACTTGTCCTTCCTTTCTGAATCCTTGCTTCTCCGTGAGGGTCTTCGTTCATAACGATCATCTCTACTCCTTCTCTCTCTTGGTGGTGATTCTTCTCTTTTGCTTCTTCTTCTTGGAGAATCTTCTCTTCTTTTGTAGGGTGTCGTACAATCATTGGAATAGTGTCCGAGTCTCCCATAATTGTAGCAATTGCGCTCTCGACTAGAAGATCTTTTGTCATTGTAAGACCTTGACTTGGAGCTTCTTTCTTTGCTTCTACTCTTGTAGAATTTGTTGAAGTTCTTCACCATTAAGCTCAATTCTTCATTAAAGGTTTGTTTCTCACTTGATGATGTGGGGGCTTCACTTGAGGCTTTGTAAGCACCACTTGACTTGTTGTGAAGTTCCTCCTTATCCTTGAGTGACATCTCATGAGCAACAATTCTTCCAATGACTTCTGTTGGCTTGAGATCTTTGTAGTTTGGCATCATTTGGATCAATGTGCACACGGTATCATACTTTCCATCCAATGCTCTTAGGATCTTCTTGATGATGAATCTGTCGGTCATCTCTTCACTCCCTAAGCCGACAATCTCATTTGTAATAAGAGCAAGTGTTGGTGTCAAACCGGCGGATCTCGGGTAGGGGTTCCCGAACTGTGCGTCTAGGCGGATGGTAACAGGAGACAAGGGACACGATGTTTTTACCCAGGTTCGGGCCCTCTCAGTGGAGGTAAAACCCTACTCCTGATTGATTAATATTGATGATATGGGTAGTACAAGAGTAGATCTACCACGAGATCAGAGAGGCTAAACCCTAGAAGCTAGCCTATGGTATGATTGTTGTTCGTCCTACGGACTAAAACCCTCCGATTTATATAGACACCGGAGAGGGTTAGGGTTACACAGAGTCGGTTACAATGGTAGGAGATCCTCATATCCGTATCGCCAAGCTTGCCTTCCACGCCAAGGAAAGTCCCATCTGGACACGGGACGAAGTGTTCAATCTTGTATCTTCATAGTCTAGGAGTCCGGCCAACAGTGATAGTTCGGCTATCCGAACACCCCCTAATCCAGGACTCCCTCAGTAGCCCCTGAACCAGGCTTCAATGACGACGAGTCCGGCGCGCATATTGTCTTTGGCATTGCAAGGCGGGTTCCTCCTCTGAATACTTCATAGAAGATTTTGAACATAAGGATAGTGTCCGGCTCTGCAAAATAAGTTCCACATACCACCGCAGAGAGAATAATCTTTACACAAATTTAATCTGCTGACGTATTTTGTGGTGTGACGTCACATCACGACCAAGCCTTTATTGGAATTATTTTTACTGTCCCACCTCAGCGTGTTTAGCGAGGCGGTTTCCTTGGCACGTCTTGTCAAAGCAGAGATCGTGTCCCCTTATTCTGGGATTCTCATCAATACGGGCGTGGGTAACCCAACCGCGCCATTGATTACGGTGCTTGGGAGATAAGCGAGTTTTATCAGGCCGGTAGGGACGCATAGTTCCGTCCGTCCATATAAGGGGATAAGGATCCACCTTTTTACCTACGCCTTCTTCCTCCTTTGCTTATCCATTTTCGTGCACTAGAGCTCCAGCGCCCAAGTCCGCACATCCCGCCTCAACCTTCCCCAGCCATGTCCGGAGCGGGAGGCAAGTGGATGGTTTCCTCCGTAACGGAGGAACAAGTCAAAAAGCTGCGGAAGGCCGGATACTTGTCCAGCGACATCGCACATCGGCTCCCCAACAAGGGGCAGCTCCTTCCTACCCCCAGGCCCCATGAGAGGGTGGTGTTCCTCACCCACTTCCTCCGCGGACTAGGTTTTCCACTTCACCCATTTGTCCGGGGGCTCATGTTCTACTATGGCCTAGATTTCCACGATCTGGCCCCGAATTTCATCCTCAACATCTCGTCGTTCATCGTCGTGTGCGAGGCCTTCCTATGCATCCAGCCCCACTTCGGCTTATGGCTGAAGATTTTTAACGTCAAGCCGAAGGTAGTGGGCGGCCGCCAAGCGGAGTGCGGAGGTGCCATGGCGGGCCGGATGGCCAACGTCCTATGGCTCGAGGGCTCCTTTGTGGAGACAATAAAGGGGTGGCAATCGGGGTGGTTCTACATCACCGAGCCGCGCGACCCCAAATGGGCGACGGCCCCCGAATTCCGATCTGGTTTCCCCAGACGGCTTACCTCCTGGAAAGAGACGGGCCTAACATGGGGTGATTCGGAAGAGCTGACCGGAATCCAAGCCTGCGTCCAAAAGCTGGTGAACAAGAATCTCAAGCTTGTCAGCGTGGTCCAGGTCATGCTCATACGCCGGATCCTCCCGTGCCAACAACGGGCTTTCAAATTGTGGGAGTTTGATCTGGCACAGCACCAAACCTTGAGCAGGCTCTTCGACACTACGTACGAAGATGCCTGGAAGGTGCTGTTCAAGGGCGCCGAGGCTCCCGCATCCGCTACCGAAGATCGTGGATTCATCTCGCGGCGTAAAGCCGGCGAGGTAAGTTATTTTATCCTTTATAGGACACTTTTTCATAGTTTGATACTATGCGGGATCTATACTCCCTCACCTTTGACAGGACTGGCTGAAGAAGGCCGAGCAGGCTAACTGTCCGGCTCCTTTGCCAGAAGACCCAGCGGACGCCCGCTTAGCGGGGCTGCTGGTTCCGGCACCCCACATGGTGCCGGAGAAGAAGGCCAAGAAGAAGGCCACGGGAACTCGAAAGAGTTCCCGGCGTCAGGTGTTATCGGACTCATCGTCCGATGACTCCGAGGCGGACTCCTTCCGCAAAGGCGAGGAGGAGAAGAAAGAGGCTTCTCCCCCAACGGGGGGAGAGAAGAAAAGGAAGGCCTCCCCCACTGGGGAGGCCGGAGGGTCCAAGAAGGGAAGGACCCTCCCTCCGGACTACTCCGCCAACGCCGACGACGGCGAAGAGGAGTGGCCTTTGAGGGCCAAGCCCCTGGCGAGATCGTAAGTGTCCGGATTCCAGAATAACTCATGATTTTTATTTGTCGCATAATGTCTTCTAACGCCGAATACAACCATGCAGCCCGCCCAAGGATGAGCTTCCCGCTTCGTCGAGCGGCTCATTGGGTTCGCCGGATGTGAACAACACTTCTCTTTCGACGGCCTCCTCCCCTCACGACGCAGAAGACACCGCGATGGAGTCCCAAAAGGGGCCCAACCAGGAGGAGGTGGTCCTGGAGGCGCCACAAGGCGACCTCCTGGACTCCGGGCACAAAGGGGGTAAAACCCTAGAGGGCTCTAAGTCCGGCCCTGTGCCGGACTCCGTACCGGAACCTTCAGTGGTTCCGGAGTCCGGCAGGCAGCCCCTTCGCAAGAAGGGCGAGACTGCGACGCTGGTGGCCTCCGTCCAACCGGAGGCGCCGGATAATCTGCTGGAGGCGCTTAACGGCGCCTCCATCGACGAGGAGCACCGCACTGTTATGAGTGCGGTGATCCAGAAAGTTCAGTCCGCCAAGAGCGGGCTGACTGAAGCCTGTACCAGCCTTCTAACAGGCTTTGAGGTAAGTTTTTAAGATATGTAAGAATATTACCGCATGGACAGTAGCCCCTGATGCTCAGTTTGGTGTTCGGAAAGAAAAGCCAAGCTGAGGACCTAAAAAGATATACGCAGGAGTCTAACATAAATATGTCAATATGAGAATGCAGGCTGCACTTCTGACCTCTACCGCGCTAAATGCGGAGGTCAATGCATTGAAGCAGAGCCTCGAGCGGTCCGAGAACGAGCTCGGCCTTGCCAAGAAGCAGCTCGAGGACAAGGAAGGTAAGTAATACCTCATTAAAGTATCACCTTATAAAAAAGGATTTGGTTGCAAAAAATGACATGAATAACGTTGGTATTACAGGTGCCACGAACGAGGTGGCGACCCTGAAGGAAGCGGTGTCCAAGGCCGAAAATAGTGCGGCCTTGGAGCGCACCGAGCGAGAGAAGCAGGAGGCGTGGGTGGCGGAGGTGCGGCAAGATCTCCAGGCTCTCGTGGAAAAACACGAGGGTTTGGAGCGTGACTCGAAGACTCGAGAGTCCGAGCTTGCCTTGGCTCTTGAGAGTGCCAAAACTGCTAATGCCGAAGACCAGAAGGCCCTCTAGGAGATCGAGGCGATGAAGAAGATAGTGGCGGGTAAGGCATTCTTTATGCAAAGCAAGCATATAGAAGTGAATTATCTGTTACTTACCTGGATCCGGAGCTCTCTAGGAGCGTTCGCCGATCTGCCCCGTAGTGTGTCTGATGCTGCCGCGTTCTACCGAGCCGAGGAGGGGAGCTCTACGGAAAAGGTGTTCCGGTCTCAATATGCTGAGGCCGGACATCCGGTGCCCCTGAGCGACCAGCTGAAGCAGCTGGTCGAGCTCCACAAGGTGGCTGAACAGGCCATGAAGGGCCTCATAGTTCGGCTGTGGCCTAAGGAGGCCGTGCTTGGGAGCTACTTCGGTCTGGTGCGGCGGCTGGTGGACGCCTGTCCATGGATTGAGGTCATCAAGCACTCCGCCTGCATTCAAGGTGCCCGTCGGGCCCTTGCCCGTGCTAAAGTGCAATGGGGCAAGATGGATGCTGAGAAGCTTGTGACGGACCCGCCGCCACCGGGCAAGGAGTATCGCAAGCCCAAGATGTATTATAAGGGCCTCCTAAAGGGTGCCCGCATTATAGCGGGTGAATGCTCTAAAGATGTAATTTTTGAGTAGACTCGCATTTGTTATCCTGTACGCTGAAAATTTTGTTCATATGCGCTAAGCAATGCTTGTTAATTTAAAATATTACCTTCTGTGTGGTCGTTTATCAAATTTGAGAGATGGCGAGTCGTTGGCTTCAGCCCCCATGCCACGAGTGCTGGGGTGTTCGGGATAAACTTGAGTGCTCTTGTTCCCATTCTTGGGTCCTTTCGAGGGAGGCGTTCAACACAACGAACGAGGCAACCGGACTATAATGCTTGAACACTCTCACTTAGCCATAGAATTCTATAATTTTATATTTCGGCGAAGCCCCTGGTATTCGGAAGATCGAGTTCGGGGCGCTATCCACGCCTTTGGACGGACAATGCCGACTCCTCACTCTAAGCGGCATGAGTCTTTAGGGACCCAAAAAACCTCTCGAACAGCGACCGGCTCTCGCCCTATCATGACAGTCAGTTTTAGCTTTCTCCACTGAGGTGCTCAACCCAGCTCAACCGGGGCACAATCGCAGTGGTTCTCCCAGCGCTACCTTAGCCGATATAGCGGAACGTAAGGTACCAAAACATGGGAGCCGGGCAAACCCAACTATTGACCCAAGACATGATTCAGAGCCGATTCATATAATGCTATAAGTTCGGAGTGCCGCGCTTGTGAAAGTGTTCGGACTTATCACACCATGTTTTGGGGTACTTAAGCCCCTGGTGTATTATCCGTACCAAATTGTACGGGTGCAACATGTCATAGATGAACATTTATAAGGAAAAAGGAAAAAGCAATAATGAGCAGAAGCTATGTATTGTTTATTATAAAAGTGGAACAATACAAATAGTGCAATAAGTAAGGGATGGGACTATTTAACATGTCCCCCTCCAGGGGTAAGCTACGGGATGGTATGTAAAACAGGTATACTGCTTGTGATAGAGACCACCTGGACACTCAACGTAGTTTTTCTACTTCCCTGGCTGTTGCATCGTGAGTTTGGCGTTTCTACTGCCGGTCAGGGCTTCTGGAAAAGGAGTCCTGTGAATAAGAAGAGAGGAAAAAAAAAGAAAGGCACCATTGGGAGCCCCTTGTGCGGTTGAACCGCATTCTGGGCATGCCGTGGTTGTGCCCCTTCCCCTATGCCCATGGTATCTCCAGAGCGTAGTTATGTACGCGTGGTACTGGTCTCGCGATTTCGCGAGGGCTGGGGTTGGCGCCGCATTGCTATGCGTGCTCGGAACGTGCCAGGCGGTCTTGTTGTAGGTTACTCCAGGCGCACTTGACGGTGTCCGGACGTTTAGTAGTCGGACTCGAGAATTGCCTTAATAGGCTGCTTTGTACTTCCGCCGCGAGGGCCGCCGTGTGCTCCTCCGTCCGGAGAGAGCGTTCGGTGTTTCCGTTGACTGTGATTACTCCTCGAGGGCCTGGCATCTTGAGCTTGAGGTATGCTTAGTGCGGCACCGCATTGAACTTTGCAAATGCGGTTCGTCCGAGCAGTGCGTGGTAGCCGCTGCGGAACGGGACTATGTCGAAGATTAATTCCTCGCTTCAGAAGTTATCCGGGGATCCGAAGACCACTTCAAGTGTAATTGAGCCTGTACAATTGGCCTCTATACCTGGTATGACGCCTTTAAAGGTCGTTTTTGTGGGTTTAATCCTTGAGGGGTCTATGCCCATTTTGTGCACTGTATCCTGGTAAAGCAGGTTCAGGCTGCTCCCGCCATCCATTAGGACTCTAGTGAGGTGAAATCCGTCAATGATTGGGTCAAGAACCAATGTGGCGAATCCGCCGTGGCGGATGCTAGTGGGGTGGTCCCTTCGATCAAAGGTGATCGGGCAGGAGGACCATGGGTTGAACTTTGGGGCGACTGGCTCTATCGCGTATACGTCCCTTAGTGCATGCTTCCGCTCCCTTTTGGGTATGTGGGTTGCGTATATCATGTTCACCATCCGCACTTGTGGGGGAAAGCCCTTCTGTCCTCTATTGTTTGGTGACCGGGGCTCCTCCTCGTCATTGCTATGTAGCCCCTTGTCGTTGTGTTCGACACTTAACTTGCCTGCCTGCTTGAATACCCAACAATCCCTGTAGGTGTGGTTGGGTGGTTTTTCGGGGGTGCCATGTATCTGGCATAAGCGATCGAGTGTGCGGTCCAAATTGGATGGGCCCTGAGTATTTCTTTTGAACGACTTCTTCCACTGACCGGGTTTGGAGCCTCTAAATCCGGCGTTGACTGCCGTATCTTCAGTATTATCGCCGTTAATGCGGCGCTTGTGCTTGTTGCGACGCGACCTACCATTGCTATCCTTGGTATCCGAACTACCAGGGTTTTTGGTCAGGTTATGACTGCGAGCTAGCCAGCTGTCCTCTCTCGCGCAGAAGCGGGTCATGAGTGATGTGAGGGCTGCCATGGATTTCGGCTTTTCCTGTCCTAGGTGCCGGGCAAGCCACTCGTCGCGGATGTTATGTTTGAAGGCTGCAAGGGCCTCTGCATCCGGACAGTCAACAATTTGATTTTTCTTGGTTAAGAACCGTGTCCAGAATTGTCTGGCCGATTCATCTGGCTACTGAATTATGTGGCTTAGGTCATCTGCGTCTGGTGGTCGCACATATGTGCCTTGGAAGTTATCAAGGAACGCGGCTTCCAGGTCTTCCGAACAACCAATCGACTCTGCTGGCAGGCTATTGAGCCAATGCCGAGCTGGTCCTTTAAGCTTGAGTGGGAGGTATTTGATGGCGTGTAGATCATCACCACGGGCCATGTGGATGTGAAGGAGATAGTCCTCAATCCAAACCACATGATCTATTGTGCCATCGTATGATTCAATGTTTATGGGTTTGAAACCCTTGGGGATTTGATGATCCATTACTTCGTCTGTGAAGCATAGTGGGTGTGCGGCGCCTCTATATTGGGCTATATCACGACGTAGCTCAAATGAGCTTTGTCTACTGTGTTCGACCCGGCCGGAATTGCTGTATCCGGCGTGACAGTTGTCATCACGTGTTGTGGGGCGCCCACGCGATCCGTAGATCGATCTTATTTGCCTTGCCTTATCCTCCAATATGTCTCGCAAGTCCGGCGCGTGTCCCCGCGGCTTTGTACTTTTTGAGCGACGCCGGGGTGCGGCTTTAGTGGAGGGCCTAGAGGCCTCTCTGTAGCGGCCACGAGGTGGCCGGTCGGCCGCGTCATGCGCTGGTGATGTAGGTTTGGGTGCTTCCACCTCTAATTGGGGTAGCAGCCTGCGTTTTGGGTAGCTCTTGGAGGGGCGATCGAGTTTATACTCTTCGGCTGCGAGGACTTCGATCCATCTGTTCGCTAGCAAGTCTTGGTCAGCTCTAAGATGCTACTGCTTTTTTTGAGGCTGCTTGCCGTGGCCATGAGCCTGCGTTTGAAACGCTCTTGTTCAACCGGATCCTCGGGCACGACAAATTCATCGTTGTTGAGGCTTACTTCGTCTTCGGAGGGAGGCATATAATTATCGCCCTCCACCTCTCTGTCTGCCGCTCTATCATGAGGGCTGGCTTCTCCTTCCTCCTGTGCTGAATCCTGCTAGAGGGGGTTGTCTTCGGCACTGTCTGGGGTGTTATTATCTCCCATGCCGGAATCACCATTTTTGCTATGGCGGGTTTTAGAGCGGTGCCGCTGACACCGGCGCTTGGGCTGTTTCTTGGAGGGGTCATCCTCCGCTGTTCCATTGCCATTCCCATCTTTTGGGGTGTCCACCATGTATATGTCGTATGACGAGGTGGCCTTCCAGTGCCCTGTAGGCGCTAGTTCTTGGATGTCTCCTGCATCGTCGTCCATATCGTCGATGTCTTCGGAGTCGAAGTCAAGCATGTCGGTTAAATCATCTACAGTGGCTACAAAATGGGTGGTGGGTGGGTGTTGAATTTCTTTGTCGTCCGCATCCCAACCTTCCCGGCCACAGTCCGGCCAGGGCTCTCCTGAAAAGGCGAGAGACTTTAGCAAATTCAGGATGTCGCCAAAGGGCGAGTGCTGAAAGATGTCCATGGCAACGAATCCATAACCGGCGCCCAATCTGATTTGATTGGTAGGGGTGCGGAGGTTCGGAGTCCAGAGAGGAGTGCGGCACCTCAGAGTCACGGTCTTTGCAAAGGACAGGGATGGTGTTCGGCTCAATCGCCGTAGAGATCGTAGCCCCCGAGGCGGTGGCCAACCACTCGTCCTCGATCGGTGAAGTCAGCTCCGAGCTAAGGGTTGGAGTGGACGTTGGTGCGGCCTCCAGGACGCTGTTCGGCGGCAGAGCTAGATCATACCCATCGAGACAGTGCGGCGCGCTTGGCTGTGGCTCAATCCGTCGAAGATCAAGTCTCCGCGGATGTCAGCCGTGTAGTTCAAACTCCCAAATCTGACCTGATGGCCAGGGGCGTAGCTTTCGATCTGCTCCATATGGCCAAGTGAATTGGCCCGCAGTGCGAAGCCGCCGAATACAAAGATCTGTCCGGGGAGAAAAGTCTCACCCTGGACCGCGTCGTTGTTGATGATTGAAGGAGCCATTGGGCCTAAAGGTGACGACACATAGGAACTCTCAATGAAAGCACCAATGTCGGTGTCAAAACCGGCGGATCTCGGGTAGGGGTTCCCGAACTGTGCGTCTAGGCGGATGGTAACAGGAGACAAGGGACACGATGTTTTTACCCAGGTAAGGGCCCTCTTAGTGGAGGTAAAACCCTACTCCTGCTTGATTAATATTGATGATATGGGTAGTACAAGAGTAGATCTACCATGAGATCAGAGAGGCTAAACCCTAGAAGCTAGCCTATGGTATGATTGTTGTTCGTCCTACGGACTAAAACCCTCTGATTTATATAGACACCGGAGAGGGTTAGGGTTACACAGAGTCGGTTACAATGGTAGGAGATCTACATATTGGTATCGCCAAGCTTGCCTTCCACGCCAAGGAAAGTCCCATCCGGACACAGGACGAAGTCATCAATCTTGTATCTTCATAGTCTAGGAGTCCGGCCAACGGTGATAGTTCGGCTATCCGGACACCCCCTAATCCAGGACTCCCTCAGCAAGCCTAGAGTACATTTCAGCGACACCTTCACCATCCTTCATTTTGAACTTGTCAAGCTGACTTTGGAGCACATCCAACTTGGATTCATTGACAGATTCGGTACCTTCATGCATATTAATCAAAGTATCCCAAATTTCCTTTGCATTCTCAAGACGGCTGATTTTGTTGAATTCTTCGGGGCACATTCCATTGAAGATGATATCACAAGCTTGAGCGTTGTATTGCATCATCTTCAGTTCTTCCGCATTAGCTTCACGGTTCGGCTCTCTCCCATCAAAGAATTCACCTTGCAAGCCAATACAAATAATTGCCCAAACGGCGGGGTTATGTCCGAGAATATGCATTTTCATCTTATGCTTCCAACTAGCAAAATTAGTACCATCAAAGTAAGGACCTCTACGGTGATAATTTCCCTCGCTAGACGCCATACTCTCCTAGGTTGTGAAACCAAGGCTATGACCACCAAAAGCTATGGAAATCAAAGCAAATGGAGACCAA
>NC_041391.1:432601824-432610689 GCF_002162155.2 Triticum dicoccoides | reverse complement strand
GGGGGGTGATTAGACTACTTGACCAATTAAAAACTTAACCTTTTCCCAATTTTAGAGTTTGGCAGATTTTAGCTATCTTAGGACAAGTCAAGCAATCATCACACAATTCAAGCAAGCATGCAAAGAGTATATGAGCAGCGGAAATTAAAGCATGCAACTTGCAAGAAAGTAAAGGGAAGGGTTTGGAGGATTCAAACGCAATTGGAGACAGGGATGTTTTTGGCGTGGTTCCGATAGGTGGTGCTATCGTACATCCACGTTGACGGAGACTTCAACCCAGGAAGGGTAACGGCTGCGCGAGTCCACGGAGGGCTCCACCCACAAAGGGTCCACGAAGAAGCAACCTTGTCTATCCCACCATGGCCGTCGCCCACGAAGGACTTGCCTCACTAGCGGTAGATCTTCACGAAGTAGGCAATCTCCTTGTCCTTACAAACTCCTTGGTTCAACTCCACAATCTTGTTGGAGGCTCCCATGTGACACCTAGCCAATCTAGGAGACACCACTCTCCAAGAAGTAACAAATGGTGCATTGATGATGAACTCCTTGCTCTTGTGCTTCAAATGATAGTCTCCCCAACACTCAACTCTCTCTCATAGGTTTTGGATCTGGTGGAAAGAAGATTTGAGTGGAAAGTAACTTGGGGAAGGCTAGAGATCAATATTCATATGGTAGGAATGGAATATCCGTTGGAAATATGCCCTAGAGGCAATAAAAAATCGATTATTATTATATTTCCTTGTTCATGATAATTGTCTTTTATTCATGCTATAATTGTATTATTCGGAAATCGTAATACACGTGTGAATACATAGACCACAATACGTCCCTTGTAAGCCTCTAGTTGACTAGCTCGTTGGTCAACAGATAGTCATGGTTTCCTGACTATGGACATTAGATGTCATTGACAACGAGATCACGTCATTAGGAGAATGACGTGATGGACAAGACCCAATCCTAAGCATAGCACAAGATCGTGTAGTTCGTTTTGCTAAAGCTTTTCCAACGTTAAGTATCTCTTCCTTAGACCATGAGATCGTGTAACTCCCGGATACCGTAGAAGTGCTTTGGGTGTACCAAACGTCACAACGTAACTGGGTGACTATAAAGGTGCACTACAGGTATCTCCGAAAGTGTCTGTTGGGTTGACACGGATCAAGACTGGGATTTGTCACTCCGGATTACGGAGAGGTATCACTGGGCCCACTCGGTAGTGCATCATCATAATGAGCTCAAGTGACCAAGTGTCTGGTCACGGGATCATGCATTATGGTACGAGTAAAGTGACTTGCCGGTAACGAGACTGAATGAGGTATTGGGATACCGACGATCGAGTCTCGGGCAAGTAACATACCGTCTGACAAAGGGAATTGTATACGGGGTTGTTTGAATCCTCGACATTGTGGTTCATCCGATGAGATCATCGAGGAGCATGTGGGAGCCAACATGGGTATCCAGATCCCGCTGTTGGTTATTGCCCGAGAGCCGTCTTGGTCATGTCTACGTGTCTCCCGAACCCGTAGGGTCTACACACTTAAGGTTCGGTGACGCTAGGGTTGTATGAATATGAGTATGCAGCATATCGAATGTTGTTCGGAGTCCCGGATGAGATCCCGGACGTCACATGGAGTTCCGGAATGGTCCGGAGGTGAAGAATTATATATAGGAAGTGATATTTTGGCCATCGGGAAAGTTTCAGGGTCACCCGGTATTGTACCGGGACCACCGAAAGGGTCCCGAGGGTCCACCGGGTGGGGCCACCCATCCCGGAGGGCCCCAAGGGCTGAAGTGGGGAGGGGAACCAGCCCATAGTGGGCTGGTGCGCCCCCCTTGGCCCACCCCCTGCGCCTAGGGTTGAAACCCTAGGGTGGGGGGGGGGGCGCCCCACTTGCCTTGGGGGGTACTCCACCCCCCTTGCCCGCCGCCCCCTTGGGAGTTTGGATCTCCCAGGGCCGGCGCCCCCCCTGGGGGCCTATATAAAGGGATGGGGGAGGGGGGCAGCCGCACCCTGAAGTTCTGGCGCCTCCCTCCCCCTGCTACACCTCTTCCTCCTCCGTCACGTGCTTGGCGAAGCCCTGCCGGAGTGCTGCTGTTCCACCACCACCACGCCGTTGTGCTGCTGCTGGAGCCATCATCATCAACCTCTCCTTCCCCCTTGCTGGATCAAGAAGGAGGAGATGTCATCCGCTCCGTACGTGTGTTGAACGCGGAGGTGCCGTCCGTTCGGCGCTAGGATCTCCGGTGATAGGATCACGACGAGAATGACTACTTCAACCCCGTTCTTTTGAATGCTTCCGCTCGCGATCTACAAAGTGGTATGTAGATGCATCTCCCATGACTCGTTGCTTAGATGAACTCATAGATGGATCTTGGTGAAACCGTAGGAAATTTATTTAATTTTCTGCAACGTTACCCAACAGTGGTATCAGAGCTAGGTCTATGCGTAGTTCTCTATTGCATGAGTAGAACACAATTTTGTTGTGGGCGTAGATCTTGTCAACTTGCTTGCCGCTACTAGCCTTTTCTTGCTTCAGCGGTATTGTGGGATGAAGCGGCCCGGACCGACCTTACACATACGCTTACGTGAGACAGGTTCCACCGACTGACATGCACTAGTTGCATAAGGTGGCTAGCGGGTGTCTGTCTCTCCTACATTAGTTGGAGCGGATTAGATGAAAAGGGTCCTTATGAAGGGTAAATAGAAGTTGACAAAATCACGTTGTGGTTATTCGTAGGTAAGAAAACGTTCTTGCTAGAACCCAATTGCAGCCACGTAAAAGATGCAACAACAATTAGAGGACGTCTAACTTGTTTTTGCAGCAATTGTCATGTGATGTGATATGGCCAGAAGTTGTGATGAATGATGAATGATATATTGTGATGTATGAGATCATGTTCTTGTAATAGGAATCACGACTTGCATGTTGATGAGTATGACAACCGGCAGGAGCCATAGGAGTTGTCTTTATTTTTTGTATGACCTGCATGTTATTGAAGAACGCCATGTAAATTACTTTACTTTGTTGCTAAATGCGTTAGCCATAGAAGTAGAAGTAGTCGTTGGCGTGACAACTTCATGAAGACACGATGATGGAGATCATGATGATGGAGATCATGGTGTCATGCCGGTGACAAGATGATCATGGAGCCCCGAGGATGAAGATCAAAGGAGCTATATGATATTGGCCATATCATGTCACTACTTTATATAATTGCATGTGATGTTTATTATGTTTTATGCATCTTGTTTACTTAGAACGACGGTAGTAAATAAGATGATCCCTTATAATAATTTCAAGAAAGTGTTCCCCCTAATTGTGCACCGTTGCTAAAGTTTGTCGTTTCGAAGCACCACGTGATGATCGGGTGTGATAGATCCTTACGTTCACATACAACGGGTGTAAGACAGTTTTACACATGCATAAACACTTAGGGTTAACTTGACGAGCCTAGCATGTACAGACATGGCCTCGGAACACAAGAGACCGAAAGGTCAAACATGAGTCGTATGGAAGATACGATCAACATGGAGATGTTCACCGATGATGACTAGTCCGTCTCACGTGATGATCGGACACTACCTAGTCGACTCGGATCGTGTAACACTTAGATGACTAGAGGGATGTCAAATCTGAGTGGGAGTTCATTCTATAATTTGATTAGATGAACTTAATTATCATGAACTTAATCTAAAACCTTTGCAAATATGTCTTGTAGATCAAATGGCCAACGCTCATGTCAACATGAACTTCAACGTGTTCCTAGAGAAAACCAAGCTGAAAGATGATGGCAGCAACTATACGGACTGGGTCCGGAACCTGAGGATCATCCTCATAGCTGCCAGGAAACAATATGTCCTAGAAGGACCGCTAGGTGACGCTCCCGTCCCAGAGAACCAAGACATTATGAATGCTTGGCAGTCTCGTGCTGATGATTACTCCCTCGTTCAGTGCAGCATGCTTTACAGCTTAGAACCGGGGTCCAAAAGCGTTTTGAGCAACACGGAGCATATGAGATGTTCGAGGAGCTGAAACTAGTTTTCCAAGCTCATGCCCGGGTCGAGAGATATGAAGTCTCCAACAAGTTCTATAGTTGTAAGATGGAGGAAAATAGTTCTGTCAGTGAGCATATACTCAAAATGTCTGGGTTGCACAACCGCCTGTCCCAGCTGGACATTAACCTCCCGGATGAGGCGGTCATTGACAGAATCCTTCAGTCGCTCCCACCAAGCTACAAGAGCTTTGTGATGAACTACAATATGCAGGGGATGGTGAAGACCATTCCTGAAGTATTTTCAATGCTGAAGTCGGTAGAGGTTGAAATCAAGAAAGAACATCAAGTGTTGATGGTCAATAAGACCACTAAGTTCAAGAAGGGCAAGGGTAAGAAGAACTTCAAGAAGGACGGCAAAGATGTTGCCGCGCCCGGTAAGCCAGTTGCTGGGAAGAAGTCAAAGAATGGACCCAAGCCTGAAACTGAGTGCTTTTATTGCAAGGGGAAGGGTCACTGGAAGCGGAACTGCCCCAAATACTTAGCGGACAAGAAGGCCGGCAACACTAAAGGTATATTTGATATACATGTAATTGATGTGTACCTTACCAGTACTCGTAGTAACTCCTGGGTATTTGATACCGGTGCCGTTGCTCACATTTGTAACTCACAGCAGGAGCTGCGGAATAAGCGGAGACTGGCGAAGGACGAGGTGACGATGCGCGTCGCGAATGGTTCCAAGGTCGATGTGATCGCCGTCGGCACGCTACCTCTACATTTACCTACGGGATTAGTTTTGAACCTCAATAATTGTTATTTAGTGCCAAGTTTGAGCATGAACATTGTATCTGGATCTTGTTTGATACGAGATGGCTACTCATTTAAATCCGAGAATAATGGTTGTTCTATTAATATGAGAGATATGTTTTATGGTCATCCCCCGATGGTCAATGGTTTATTCTTAATGAATCTCGAATGTAATGTTACACATATTCATAGTGTGAATACCAAAAGATGTAAAGTTGATAACGATAGTCCCACATACTTGTGGCACTGCCGCCTTGGTCACATTGGTGTCAAGCGCATGAAGAAGCTCCATGCTGATGGACTTTTAGAGTCTCTAGATTATGAATCATTTGACACATGCGAACCATGCCTCATGGGCAAAATGACCAAGACCCCGTTCTCTGGAATAATAGAGCGAGCAACCAACTTGTTGGAAATCATACATACCGATGTGTGCGGTCCAATGAGCGTTGAGGCTCGCGGAGGATATCGTTATGTTCTCACTCTCACTGATGACTTGAGTAGATATGGGTATGTCTACTTGATGAAACACAAGTCTGAGACCTTTGAAAAGTTCAAGGAATTTCAGAATGAAGTAGAGAATCAACGTGACCGAAAGATAAAATTCTTACGATCGGATCGTGGAGGAGAATATTTAAGTCACGAATTTGGTACACACTTAAGAAAATGTGGAATCATTTCACAACTCACGCCGCCTGGAACACCTCAGTGAAACGGTGTGTCCGAACGTCGTAATCGCACTCTATTGGATATGGTGCGGTCTATGATGTCTCTTACCGATTTACCGCTATCATTTTGGGGATACGCTCTAGAGACAGCTACATTCACTTTAAATAGGGCACCGTCTAAATCCGTTGAGACGACACCGTATGAATTATGGTTTGGGAAGAAACCTAAGCTGTTGTTTCTAAAAGTTTGGGGATGCGATGCTTATGTCAAGAAACTTCAACCTGAAAAGCTCGAACCCAAGTCGGAAAAATGCGTCTTCATAGGATACCCTAAGGAAACCATTGGGTATACCTTCTACTTAAGATCCGAGGGCAAGATCTTTGTTGCCAAGAACGGATCCTTTCTGGAAAAAGAGTTTCTCTCGAAAGAAGTAAGTGGGAGGAAAGTAGAACTCGATGAAGTACTACCTCTTGAACGGGATAGTAGTGCAGCTCAGGAAGATGTTCCTGTGATGCCTACACCAACTGAAGAGGAAAATAATGATGATGATCAAGGTACTTCGGATCAAGTTGCTACTGAACTTCATAGGTCCACAAGGACACGTTCCGCACCAGAGTGGTACGGCAACCCTGTCCTAGAAATCATGTTGTTAGACAACGGTGAACCTTCGAACTATGAAGAAGCGATGGCGGGCCCAGATTCCAACAAATGGCTTGAAGCCATGAAATCCGAGATAGAATCCATGTATGAAAACAAAGTATGGACTTTGACAGACTTGCCCGATGAACGGCGGGCAATAGAAAACAAATGGATCTTTAAGAAGAAGACGAACGCGGATGGAAATGTCACCATCTATAAAGCTCGACTTGTCGCTAAGGGTTATCGGCAAGTTCAAGGGATTGACTACGATGATACTTTCTCTCCCGTAGCGAAGCTTAAGTCCGTCGGAATCATGTTAGCAATTGCCGCATACTATGATTATGAGATATGGCAGATGGACGTCAAAACGGCATTCCTTAACGGTTATCTTAAGGAAGAGCTGTATATGATGCAGCCGGAAGGTTTTGTCGACCCTAAGAATGCTAACAAAGCATGCAAGCTCCAGCGATCCATTTATGGGCTGGTGCAAGCATCTCGGAGTTGGAACATTCGCTTTGATGAGATGATCAAAGCGTTTGGATTTATGCAGACTTATGGAGAAGCCTGCGTTTACAAGAAAGTGAGTGGGAGCTCTGTAGCATTTCTCATATTATATGTAGATGACATACTCTTGATGGGAAATGATATAGAACTTTTGGACAGCATTAAGGCCTACTTGAATAAGTGTTTTTCAATGAAGGACCTTGGAGAAGCTGCTTACATATTAGGCATCAAGATCTATAGGGATAGATCGAGACGCCTCATAGGTCTTTCACAAAGCACATACCTTGATAAGATTTTGAAGAAGTTCAAAATGGATCAGTCCAAGAAAGGGTTCTTGCCTGTATTGCAAGGTGTGAGATTGAGCTCGGCTCAATGCCCGACCACGGCAAAAGATAAAGAAGAGATGAGCATCATACCCTATGCCTCAGCCATAGGATCTATTATGTATGCCATGCTGCGTACCAGACCTGATGTAAACCTTGTCATAAGTTTGGTAGGAAGGTACCAAAGTAATCCCGGCAAGGAACACTGGACAACGGTCAAGAATATCCTGAAGTACCTGAAAAGGACAAAGGACATGTTTCTCGTTTATGGAGGTGACGAAGAGCTCGCCGTAAAGGGTTACGTAGACGCTAGCTTTGACACAGATCTGGATGACTCTAAGTCACAAACCGGATACGTGTATATGTTGAATGGTGGAGCAGTAAGCTGGTGCAGCTGCAAGCAGAGCGTCGTGGCGGGATCTACGTGTGAAGCGGAGTACATGGCAGCCTCGGAGGCAGCGCATGAAGCTATTTGGGTGAAGGAGTTCATCACTGACCTAGGAGTCATACCCAATGCGTCGGGGCCGATCAAACTCTTCTATGACAACACTGGAGCTATTGCCCTTGCCAAGGAGCCCAGGTTTCACAAGAAGACCAGGCACATCAAGCGTCGTTTCAACTCCGTCCGTGAAAATGTTCAAGATGGAGACATAGATATTTGCAAAGTACATACGGATCTGAATGTCGCAGATCCGTTGACTAAACCTCTCTCGCGAGCAAAACATGATCAACACCAGAACTCTATGGGTGTTCGATTCATCACAATGTAACTAGATTATTGACTCTAGTGCAAGTGGGAGACTGTTGGAAATATGCCCTAGAGGCAATAATAAATGGATTATTATTATATTTCCTTGTTCATGATAATTGTCTTTTATTCATGCTATAATTGTATTATCCGGAAATTGTAATACACGTGTGAATACATAGACCACAATACGTCCCTAGTAAGCCTCTAGTTGACTAGCTCCTTGGTCAACAGATAGTCATGGTTTCCTGACTATGGACATTAGATGCCATTGACAACGGGATCACGTCATTAGGAGAATGACGTGATGGACAAGACCCAATCATAAGCATAGCACAAGATCGTGTAGTTCGTTTTGCTAGAGCTTTTCCAATGTCAAGTATCTCTTCCTTAGACCATGAGATCGTGTAACTCCCGGATACCGTAGAAGTGCTTTGGGTGTACCAAATGTCACAACGTAACTGGGTGACTATAAAGGTGCACTACAGGTATCTCCGAAAGTGTCTATTGGGTTGACATGGATCGAGACTAGGATTTGTCACTCCGGATTACAGAGAGGTATCACTGGGCCCACTCGGTAGTGCATCATCATAATGAGCTCAAGTGACCAAGTGTCTGGTCACGGGATCATGCATTACGGTACGAGTAAAGTGACTTCCCGGTAACGAGACTGAACGAGGTATTGGGATACCGACGATTGAGTCTCGGGCAAGTAACATACCGTCTGACAAAGGGAATTGTATACGGGGTTGTTCGAATCCTCGACATCGTGGTTCATCCGATGAGATCATCGAGGAGCATGTGGGAGCCAACATGGGTATCCAGATCCCGCTGTTGGTTATTGCCCGAGAGCCGTATCGGTCATGTCTACGTGTCTCCCGAACCCGTAGGGTCTACACACTTAAGGTTCGGTGACGCTAGGGTTGTATGAATATGAGTATGCAGCATATCGAATGTTGTTCGGAGTCCCGGATGAGATCCCGGACATCACGAGGAGTTCCGGAATGGTCCAGAGGTGAAGAATTATATATAGGAAGTGATATTTGGGCCATCGGGAAAGTTTCAAGGTCACCCGGTATTGTACCGGGACCACCGAAAGGGTCTCGGGGGTCCACCGGGTGGGGCCACCCATCCCGGAGGGCCCCAAGGGCTGAAGTGGGGAGGGGAACCAGCCCATAGTGGGCT
>NC_041391.1:432562177-432601487 GCF_002162155.2 Triticum dicoccoides | reverse complement strand
CTTGGGGGGTACTCCACCCCCCTTGCCCGCCGCCCCCTTGGGAGATTGGATCTCCCAGGGCCGGCGCCCCCCCTGGGGGCCTATATAAAGGGATGGGGGAGGGGGGCAGCCGCACCCTGAAGTTCTGGCGCCTCCCTCCCCCCTGCTACACCTCTTCCTCCTCCGTCACATGCTTGGCGAAGCCCTGTCGGAGTGCTGCTGTTCCACCACCACCACGCCGTTGTGCTGCTGCTGGAGCCATCATCATCAACCTCTCCTTCCCCCTTGCTGGATCAAGAAGGAGGAGACGTCATCCGCTCCGTACGTGTGTTGAACGCGGAGGTGCCGTCCGTTCGGCGCTAGGATCTCCGGTGATAGGATCACGACGAGAACGACTACTTCAACCCCGTTCTTTTGAATGCTTCCGGTCGCGATCTACAAAGTGGTATGTAGATGCATCTCCCATGACTCGTTGCTTAGATGAACTCATAGATGGATCTTGGTGAAACCGTCGGAATTTTTTTAATTTTCTGCAACGTTACCCAACAATATCTTGGCCTCAACACATGAGTAGGTGGTTCTCTCTCAGAAATGGTAAGTTGGAAGTATAGGTTTAGTCTGATGGCTCTCTCCACTAATGAAGAGGAGGTGGAGGGGTATATATAGCCTCCACACAAAATCTAACCGTTACACACAATTCACCAAACTCGGTGGGACCGATTCAACAGACTCGGTCGGACCGATTTAGTAAACCTAGTGACCGTTAGTGATTTTCGGTGGGACTGACATGCAACTCGGTGAGACCGATTCGGTTAGGGTTAGGGCATAACATAATCTCGGTAAGACCGATTAGACAAACTCAGTGAGACCGATTTTGGTAATAAGCTTTCTAGAGAGTTGGTCAGGTAAACTCGGTGGGACCGATTTGATCTTTTCGGTGAGGCCGAAATGTTACAAAAGGGAAACAGAGAGTTTACATTGCAATCTTGGTGGGACCGATCGCTCACTTCGGTTAGACCAAAACGTTACGAAGGGAAACAGAGAGATTACAATCCCATCTCGGTGAGACCGAGATCCCTATCGGTAAGACCGATTTGCTTAGGGTTTGTGGCAGTGGCTATGACTTTTGAAATCGGTGGCGCCGGATAGGAAGAATCAGTGTGACTGATTTTGGCTTTAGGTTTAGGTCATTTGTGGATGTGAGAAAGTAGTTGAGGGTTTTGGAGCATATCACTAAGCACATGAAGCAAGAGGCTCATTAAGCAACACCTCATCCCTCCTTGATAGTTTTGGCTTTTCCTATAGACTCAATGTGATCTTGGATCACTAAAATATAAAATGAAGAGTCTTGAGCTTTTGAGCTTGAGCCAATCCTTTGTCCTTAGTATTTTGAGGGATCCACTTTCATCATCCATGCCATGCCATTCATTGAGCTTTCCTGAAATAATAGTCTTGGAATAGCATTAGCTCAATGAGCTATATGTTGTTATGAATTACCAAAACCACCTAGGGATAGTTGCACTTTCAAAATGATATTGCATCTGCTAAGATAGAAGATATTGATGTTACTATTAAGCTTGCCAATAGAGATACTATATCACCAATTGGGTTTGTTATATATGTTGAAGTTTTGTGTGAGAAAATAAAATACCGTACTGATTTCCTTGTTCTTGATTCCCCACAAGATGATTTTGTCCCATTATATTTGGTAGACCTTTCTTGAGCACTGTTAATGCTAAGAAAGACTGTGAGAAAGAAATTGTTACGTTAAGCTTTGGTGATATGTCCCATGATTTTAATTTCTCTAAATATCGTAGACAACCCCATGATAAAGAATTGCCTAGTAAGGATGAAATTATTGGTCTTGCTTCTATTGTCGTGCCTCCTACTGATCCTTTAGAACAATATTTGCTAGACCATGAGAATGATATGTTTATGAATGAAAGGAAGGAATAAGATGAAATATTCTTTAACGAAATGCCTGTTTTGAAACACAATTTGCCCGTTGAAATCCTTGGGGATCCCCCTCCACCCATGGGTGACCCCGTGTTTGAGCTTATACAATTACCTGATACTTTGAAATATGCTTATCTTGATGAAAAATAAGATATATCTTGTTATTATTAGTGCTAACCTTTCAGAGCATGATGAAAAGAAATTATTGAAGCCTCTATGCACTCAAGTAAACAAGTTTTCCCCGGCAGGCTATCCTGCCGGTACCCTCTGTTTGCTGCCGCAGAGCTAGGCCTGCCGGGCGCGAATCGCAAAGAGGGACCAGGCCTCCGCCAAACCTTTTCGCCAAAGGCCACAACAACCATCCTGACAGAAGCAACATTCGAGTCAAGGGATGGGAGCACCTAAGTTTCGAAGGTGGCAAGGTTTTCATATGCACATGTCTCTACTTACAGAACACATATGGATAAGAGAGAAAACTTATCTGCTTGGCTTGTCAGGGAGCACAATGTAGGATTGTCTTCTCTTCTCCTCTTCGAGACCAAGTCCACGGTAGGAGCCTGCAGTTTAGTGCAGATGAAAATGATGCCACATGCAATCTTATCTACATGAACATGCTATGCTCATGATATGCTTATGCATGCATGCAATTTGTCGGGGGGCCCCAGCGCTTCATGTATTTCTCTGTTGCTCAGGGTCTACGCCTGGCTTTGTACAAGGGGTTACATGCAATAGCGGCAAGGCCTGTACAAAAGGGTGGTTGCCGGGCAGGGCCCGACAGCCGCGCCTTACGGGTAGAACTTACGGAGATGCTCAATGTTCCATGAGTTTTGCAACTGAATGCCATCTCCGGTCTCCAGACGGACTACGCCAGGTCTGGTGACTCGTGCTACCCGGTTAGGGCCTTCCCACTTCGTCATCAACTTGTTTGTACCCTTGGCGGACTGAACGCGCCTAAGGACAAGGTCGCCTTCCTCAAAACTCCGGGTATGAACCCTACGGCTGTGATAGCGACGCAAGGCTTGCTGGTAGCATGCAGCACGCGTAGCAGCCCAGAGACGGTTCTCCTCGAGTAGCATAGCATCGTCACGCTGATGCTGTTCTTGCCCTACTTCATCGTAGGCAAGCACTTGAGGTGACCCGTAAATGAGTTCCATGGGGATAACTGCTTCTGCCCCATAGACTAGGGAGAAGGGAGTCTGCCCGGTAGCTCGATTTGGTGCCGTTCTGAGGGACCAAAGAACCACCGGCAGCTCGTCGACCCATCGCCTGCCACACTTCTGCAATTTAACAAATGTCCTTGTCTTGAGTCCTCGCAACACTTCAGCGTTCGCCCTCTCAGCTTTCCCGTTGCTCCTTGGATGAGCAACAGAGGCGAATGAGATCTTGCTTCCAAGGGCGTGAACGTATTGCATGAAGTTGTGGCTTGTGAATTGGGTGCCATTGTCGGTGATGATTTGGGCAGGGACCCCGAAGCGGCACACCAATCCTTTCAAGAACTTCATAGCTGAATGAGTAGTCACCTTTCTCACAGGCTCTACTTCCGGCCACTTTGTAAACTTGTCGATTACAACAAACAAGAATTCAAAGCCCCCGGTAGCACGGGGGAAGTGGCCCAAGATGTCGAGCCCCCAGATTGAAAACGGCCATGATAAAGGGATTGTATGAAGAGCTTGGGTAGGCAGATTGATATTCTTGGAATGGAACTGGAAGGCTTCACATTTTGTGACCAACTCAACTGCATCTTGGAGGGCTATGGGCCAGTAAAATCCTTGCCGGAAGGCTTTTCCCACCAGAGCCCTCGATCCAATGTGTGCGCCGCACATACCCTTGTGTATCTTTGCCAATAGTTCCTTTCCTTCTTTCCAGAAAATGCACTTCAATTTCACACCATTGGGCCTTCTTCTGTATAGCATGTCATCAATGAACTGATACATAATGGCCCTCCGGGCTACTCTTTTAGCTTCTTCTTGCTCTTCAGAATTTTCTCCAGTTTGGAGGAAATGGACTATGTGTCGCGCCCAAGTTGGAGCCTGAGGCTCGGCAATGAGGACTAGCGGCACCTCCTCATTCGTGGGGCACAACTCGATCGTGGGGATCGGTGGTCTGGCGGGAGGGGGTAGCTCAGCGACCGAAGGTTAGTTGTTCCCACCAAGCTCTCTGTCGGGAGCCTCAGGAGGTTCTACCTAGAGAGGCCTACCGAAGTCCAGTTTCCTCCTCTTTCTGGCCATTGTTGCCGGGGATTCGGAGGGCTGAGTCAAACGGAGAATAAAAGTCTCTGGTTCCACATGGAGTTTTTGCACAGTGCACTTTGTTAGATGATCAACAATGTTGTTTTCCGCACGGGGTACGTGCTCTGTTTGTAATCCGTCAAAGCGCTCCTCCAACTTTCTCACTTAGTGTATGCCTCCATCAATGGACTTTGGTAATCCTTGCTCACTTGTCTCACCACAAGTTGCGAGTCTCCGCGGATGATCAGCTTCTTGATCCCCAATTCTCTTGCAATCCTGAGCCTGGCAAGGAGCCCTTCATACTCGGCAGTATTGTTGGTAGCCTTCTCTCGGGAAAATGCATCTGGACGACATACTTAAGGTGTTCCCTAGTGGGAGCAACGAGAAGCACGCCAGCCCCTGCACCTTGTAGGGAGAAGGCACCATCGAAATACAGAATCCGTTCTTGGGGTGCTTCCTTGCCGGGAATAATTGTCTCCAACACTTCTTCATTAGGGGTTGGCGTCCACTGTGCAATAAACTCCGCCAGTGCTCTGTTCTGAATAGTTGATGTGCTCTCAAACTCAAACCAAAGCTAGATAACTCCAAGGCCCACTCCACTATCCTGTCGGTGGCCTCGGGGTTTCTGAGTATTCATTGTAGAGGAAAGCAGGTGACAAGTGTGATCTCGTGGGCTTGGAAGTAGTGGCACCATTTCCTTGAGGCCATAACGAGGCCAAAAATCAACTTTTGCACAGTAGATCACCTTGATCTAGCCCCTGCAATAGGGAGCTGACGAAGTACACCGGGCGCTGCACCACCTGCTTCCTTGCCGCAACTTTGGGACTGTCCCCGCTGCCTTACTCTCCCTTGTCTGGAACTGCATCTGACCTTGTTAGGACATGTTCGCTTTCCTCCCTAGAGGAGACAATGGATGTGGCTGCCGCTTCATCCACTTCCCGCTGCGCCACCAGTGTTGCACTAACCACTTGACTAGTTGCTCCTAAGTATAATAACAACAACTCTTGTGGTTTGGGAGCGACCAAAGTGGGCACAGAGGAAAGGTAGGTCTTGAAATATTGTAGCGCGGCGTCTGCCTCCAGGTTCCATTCCACTATTCTTGCCTTCTTTAAGATATTTAAGAATGACAAGGCACGCTCGACAGACTTGGAAATGAATCTACTAAGCGTGGCAACACATCCATTCAAACGCCTCTTGTCCTTAACTGTCTTGGGTGCCTGAATCTACTCGATAGCCTTGATCTTGTCGGGGTTGGCCTCTATCCCTCGATGGGACACAAAGAAGCCAAGTAGCTTGCCGGAAGGAACGCTAAGCACACGCTTCTCTGGGTTCAGCTTCAAGTTGATCTTGCGCAGATTAGCAAACGTCTCTTCCAAATCCTGAATGAGGGTTGATCTGTCCTTGGTCTTGACCACAATATCATCCATGTAAGCTTCAATGTTTCTATGCAGCTGGGACTCAAAATCAATCTGGACTGCCCTTGCAAAAGTGGATCCAGCGCTCTTCAACCCAAAGGGCATCCGTACAAGGCAGTACTTGCCACATGGGGTTATGAACGCGGTCTTCTCTTCGTCTTCCTTGGACATAAAGATCTGATGGTATCCAGAGTAGGCATCCAGGAAAGAAAGCAGGTCACACCTGGAGGTGGAATCCATAATCTGGTCGATGCGCAGCAAGGGAAATGGGTCCTTCGGGCACGCCTTGTTCAGATCCGTAAAATCTATGCAAAGCCTCCATTTCCCATTAGCCTTGCGCTCCACCACATGATTTGCTAACCACGTGGGACGAAGTACTCCTCTAACCAAACCAGCTACCTCAAGTTTCTTGATCTCCTCGGCAATGAACTGTTGCCGTTCCAAAGCTTGCTTCCGGACCTTCTGCTTGATGGGTCGGGCATGTGGGCAGACATCAAGGTGGTGCTCGATTACCTCCCTGGGAACACCGGGTATATCAGATGGTTGCCACGCAAACACATCGATATTTGCCCGTAGGAAGGCAATGAGCGCGCTTTCCTATTTGTCATAAGGGGTGCACTACTTCAGGATGCTGCTAGCGCGACACTACGATCAGAGACCCTTCGACGAAATTGTGTGTGATGCATTAATCGCAAACGGTGATGTAAAATAACCGTCAAAAAAGGTGCAAAATGTTTGTGATGGCGGGTACATCAAACACGGTTCAGATTTTACTTGCGTGTGCGATGATGGGCATACGGTTGATCCAGACGAACTATTTGCGATTATACAGAACAACAAAATAGGTCAGCCATATCAATGTGTGTGCGATATACGGCACACATTTCGCTCCGATGAACTGTTTGCTATTTGGGAAAGCAACAGAAATGGTCAGCCAAATCAAGGTGTCAGTGATATACGACATATAGTTCACTCGAATGAACTGTTTGGGTTAGGAAAGAGAACATCAATGGTTCAAGTTAATAAGATGTGTGTGATACGTGACAAACAGGCTTGGAGGCTAATTTGAGAACAAGTACACAAAGGTTAATTTGTGTGTTCAAAAAACAAAAATTATCAAAAAGTAACTAGATAGACCTTCTTCAAGCCAATCAACATGTGAAAACAAAAAATTACAAAAATTACAAAACAAAGACCTTGATATTAACTAGATGGATAGGTCACTTCAAAGGTTTATAATAAACCTTTGCAGTTACCCATCCAGCTAGTTAATATTGAGTCCACTTCCCATCCGGTCACCCATCTCATGACTACTCCATCCTCAACACAGTTAACTTGGGAGTTCTGTTGGATGAGCTATCGGTAGGGAAGCTGGACCTTGCTAATGTAGACCCCACTTTGCAGCCTTTATTGCACAACACAATGGAAATGGTTCAACTGAACAAGATGTGTGTGATACGCGGCAAACAGGTACGTGATCAGAAATGTGTGTGAAGACCAATAATAAAACATACGATTGCTGCTAATAAGCCGTGTGATTTGCTCTGTCTACAGAAGAATAATGTGTATATATATAACAGAAATAAACATCCAATTACATAAGTGACTATACAAATCATTTGCACACACCTCAATAAACAATTGCATGCATTCTAAAGTAGGAGAAATGATCGTCTAGTCATCTACTTCTTATGACGCTCCCGCCACTGCTCTGTGGCTTGATCCCTCATCTGGGGCATGAAGAAGACACTTCCTCATGTTAACGATCCACCTGTACATCTGGTAGCTTGTGTATGCGTCCTTGGCCGCGTACTTGACGTGTTGTTCATCTAGTCTCTCATGCCAAACACTATGCCAGGCTTTCTTGTCCTTCTTGCTCTCATCCTTCATCTTCATGTAGTAGGGGTCGATGATGGCCGAGGCGAGGTCAACCAGGGAGTTCAGTTTGTTGTTGTTGCTGCCCTAGACCTTGTAGTGGTCCTGGATGTTGACAAGATTCCGGCATTTCAAGACCGAAACCTTGAGCCCTTTTAGATTGTTGGTGGTGTCCACCATAGTGAAACTGTAGTTGAAGTTGTTGATAAACCTAGAGAAACGCTCGCAAGGCCTTGTGACCAGGTGGTAGTGGTAGACGAGGACATCATGTTGCACACACAACTGGGCGACGGCAACCTTCTGATCGTGCCCGGCATGTCCGGTGGTGTACTCGAGGTCGAAGCCGACAACTTAGTACTTGTCCTCGGCAAGGAACTGCTCCATAGTTTGGATGGAGCTCTCCACCGACACCGAATCATTCGTGTACACCACTGAGAGGGCCTTCCCCCTCACGTGGGTGTCCACTACGTGATGCTTGGTGAACTGCTCGCTATTGTCGTCGTCGACCACTGGGAGCACCGTTGGAGCCATGGGGACCGCCCTTGGAACCGCTGGATGTCCTCTCTGTATGTGTTGTCATGGGTGTGCTTATTGTGTCATGTGACATGAGAGATGAAGGTAAATGGCTGCAGGAATAAATAGGGGCCGGGCGGCCTGGATTCTCGGTGCGTCCCCATCGTAGTTTTTGCAGCGGGTAATGATAACCCACAAGTATAGGGGATCAATTGTAGCCTCTTTCGATAAGTAAGAGTGTCGAATCCAACGAGGAGCTAAAGGTAGAACAAATATTCCCTCAAGTTCTATCGACCACCGATACAACTCTATGCACGCTTAACCTTCGCTTTACCTAGAACAAGTATGAAACTAGAAGTACTTTATAGGTGTTGTTGGATAGAATTGCAAGATAAAAAAGAGCATGTAAATATAAACTAGGGGCTGTTTAGAGAAAAAAGCAATAAAGTAAATATAGCGAGTGTGGAAAAGTGGTGGTAGGAGTTGTGAAATTGTCCCTAAGCAATTGACTACTTTACTAGACCGATAGCAAGTTTTGTGTGGGAGAGGCATAAGCTAACATACTTTCTCTTCTTGGATCATAGGCACTTATGATTGGAACTCTAGCAAGCATCTGCAACTACTAAAGATCGTTAAGGTAAAACCCAACCATAGCATTAAAGCATAAAGTCCCCTTTATCCCATACGCCACAACCCCCTTACTCGGGTTTATGCTTCTGTCACTCAGGCACCCCACTATAAGCGAATCATGAACGTATTGCAACACCCTATAGTGGGAATACCTCACGCTTGCGTGACATGGTGGGCACAATAGGACAGCAACATAACCACAAGCAAATTAAACCAATCATAGCTATTCATCAATCACCGATAGGACAATGAAAATCTACTCAGACATCATAGGATGGCAACACATCATTGGATAAGAATATGAAGCGTAAAGCACCATGTTCCAGTAGAGGGTACAGCGAGTTGCGGGAGAGTGGGCCGCTGAATATAGATGGGGGGAGGTGATGGAGATGTTGGTGAAGATGATGGAGGTGTTGGTGTAGATTGTGGTGATGATGATGGCCCTCGGCAGCGTTCCCCAACTTCTTCTTCTTCTTCCTTGACCTTCTCCCTAGATGGGAGAAGGGTTTCCCCTCTGGTCCATGGTCTCCATGGCATGGGAGGGGCGAGAGCCCCTCCGAGATTGGATCTGTCTCTCTGTCTCTCTCTGTTTCTGCGTTCCCCTCTTTTGCCTTTTCACCGTTTCTTATATATCCGGAGATCCATAACTCTGATTGGATTGAAACCTTCGCCAAGATTTTTCTCCGAAAATTAGCTTTCTTGCAACAAAAGAAGAGTATCAACCGCCTTCCGAGGTGCCCACGAGGGTCAGGGGCGCGCCCCCTGCCTCGTGGCCCCCTCGGACACCGTCTCGCGTTGATTTTTCTTCCAGAAAATCATAAATATTCCAAAAATATTCTCCATCCGTTTTATCCCATTTGGACTCCGTTTGATATGGGGTTTCTGCGAAATGTAAAACATGCAACAAACAGGAACTAACACTGGGCACTGGATCAATATGTTAGTCCCAAAAATAGTATAAAAAGTTGCCCAAAGTATATCAAAGTTGAATAATATTGGCATGGAACAATAAAAAATTATAGATACGACAGAGACGTATCAGCATCCCCAGGCTTAATTCCTGCTCGTCCATAAAAAAGATATTTTTTGATGTAATGCTACCTAGCATAATATTGATCATATATCTAATCATGGCATGACTATTTAGACACAAGTGATTCAAAGCAATAGTCTATCATTTGACATAAAAACGATAATACTTCAAGCGTACTAATAAAGGAATCATGTCTTTTCAAAACAACATGGCCAAAGAAAGTTATCCCTACAAGATCATATAGTCTGGCTATGCTCCATCTTCACCACACAAAGTATTTAAATCATGCATAACCCCTGTTTTAGGAAAGCAATTGTTTCATACTTTAGTATTCTCAAACTTTTTCAACTTTCACGCAATACATGAGCGTGAGCCATGGATATAGCACTATAGATGGAATAGAATATGATGGTGGTGGTTATGTGGAGAAGACAAAAAAGGAGAAAGTCTCACATCGATGCGGCTAATCAACGGGCTATGGAGATGCCCATCAATTGATGTCAATGTGAGGAGTAGGGATTGCCATGCAATGGATGCACTAAGAGTTATAAGTGTATGAAAGCTCAAATTGGAAACTAAGTGGGTGTGCATCGGACTTGCTTTCTCATGAAGACCTCGGGCATTTGAGGAAGCCCATCATCGGAATATACAAGCCAAGTTCTATAATGAAAATTCCCACTAGTATATGCAAGTGACAATATAGGAGACTCTCTATATGAAGAACATGGTGCTACTCTGAAGCACAAGTGTGGTAAAAGGATAGTAACATTGCCCCTTCTCTCTTTTCTCTCTTTTTTTGATAGGCTTCTTTGGCCTCCCTTTTTTTAGTTAGGCTTCTTTGGCCTCTCTGTTTTTTTAATAAAGTCTGGAGTCTCATCCTGACTCGTGGGGGAATCATATTCTCCATCATCCTTTCCTCACTAGGGCAATGCTCTAATAATGATGATCATCACACTTTTATTTACTTACAACTCAATATTACAACATGATATCTAGAACAAAGATATGACTCTATATGAATGCCTCCGGTGGTGTACTGGGATGTGCAATGATCTAGCGTATCAATGACATCACAAAATGGACAAGCCATGAAAACATCATGCTAGCTATCTTACAATCATGCAAAGCAATATGACAATGAATGCTCAAGTCATGTGTATGATGATGATGGAAGTTTCATGGCAATATATCACGGAATGGCTATGGAAATGCCCTGATAGGTAGGTATGGTGGCTGTTTTGAGGAAGATATAAGGAGGCTTATGTGTGATAGAGCGTATCGTATCACGGGGTTTGGATGCACCGGTGATGTTTGCACCAACTCTCGAGGTGAGAAAGGGCAATGCACGGTACCGAAGAGGCTAGCAATGATGGAAGGGTGAGAGTGCGTATAATCCATGGACTCAACACTAGTCATAAAGAACTCACATACTTATTTTAAAAATTTACTAGCCATCAAAACAAAGTACTACATGCATGCTCCTAGGGGAAGGGTTGGTAGGAGTTAACCATCGTGCGATCCCGACCTCCACACAAAGGATGACAATCAAAAAATAAATCATGCTCCGACTTCATCACATAACGGTTCACCATACGTGCATGCTTCGGGAATCATAAACCTCAACAAAAGTATTTCTATTAATCCACAGTCACTCACTAGCATGACTCTAATATCACCACCTTTATATCTCAAAACTATTGCAAGGAATCAAACATATCATATTTAGTGATGGGATAATTAGATTTATGCCCCTAGTTGTGTCCCACTCGTCTGTTTTACCCCTAATTCCCAAAAGTCACCGGTTTTGTCCAAGTCACTTTGCTCCTCTTATGCTTTTGCCCTTTGACCGTTTGACTGTCAGTTTGAAAACTTCGTAACTAATTCATACTAAATCAGAAAAATGCAAATAAGATACCAAAATGTTCAGAAAAACATCACCTATATGTCAGTGTCATTTGCATTCATGAAAAAAGTGTTGGAAAGTGCCCATCCGAGTTTTAGCTCTTATGCTACCACCATGAATAGTGAAATCTAAAAAAGTTCAAAAAAATAAAAAAAAAATTGGTGGCAAAGAATGACAAATGTTTTAAGTGCCTACCAAGTTTCATCAGGGAATAACATTCATGGGTGCCGCGGCAAAAAAACAATCAACACTCCAAAATAGATTATTATTTTGCCACGACTTCCATGAATGTCATTCCCTAATGAAACTTGGCAAGCACTTAGAACATTTGTCATACTTTGCCACCATATTTTTTTTTGATTTTTTTTGAATTTTTTTAGAGTTTACTATTCATGGTGGTATTAAAAGAGCTAAAACTCGGATGTGCACTTTCCAACACTTTTTTAATGAATGCAAATGACACTGACATATACGTGATGTTTTTCTGAACATTTTGGTATCTTATTTGCATTTTTCTGATTTAGTATGAATTAGTTATGAAGTTTTCAAACTGACAGTCAAACGGTCAAAGGGCAAAAACATAAGAGGAGCAAAGTGACTTGGATAGAACTGGTGACTTTTGGGAATTAGGGGTAAAACAGACGAGTGGGACACAACTAGGGGCATAAATCTAATTATCCCTTTGGTGATCTACAAGTCTTATGTAGGATTTTATGACTAACCATGTGAATGACCTATTCCTGTCATCTCTCTAAATTGATATAAGTGAAGCAAGAGAGTGTAATTCTTTCTACAAAAGATATGCCCATGCTCTAACAAATATAAGTGAAGCAAAAGAGCATTCTACAATGGCGGTTTTCTATGTGAAGAGAAACAGGCAATCCAAACATCAAATGATTTAAGTGAAGCACATGAAGCTTTCGTTCGATAAAGCCATACTCAAAAGATTTAAGTGAAGTGCAATGAGCATTCTATAAATCAACCAAGGACTATCTCATACCAGCATGGTGCATAAAAGAAAAGTGAAAACTAAATGCAAAAGACGCTCCAAGACTTGCACATATCGCATGAACGAAATGAATCTGAAAACATGCTGATACTTGTTGAAGAAAGAGGGGATGCCTTCCGGGGCATCCCCAAGATTAGACGCTTGAATATTTACTTGGGGTGCCTTGGGCATCCCCAAGCTTGAGCTCTTGCCTCTCCTCCTTTTTCTCATATCGAGACCTCCTCAATCAAACGCTTCATCCACACAAAACTTCAACAGAAAACTCGGTAAGATCCGTTAGCATAATAAAGCAAATCACTACTCTAGGTACTGTTGCAAACCAATTCATATTTTGTTTTTGCATTGTGTCTACTGTAATATAACTTTTCCATGGCTTAATCCACTGATAGAAATTGATAGTTTCATCAAAACAAGTAAACTATGCATCAAAAACAGAACCTGTCAAAAACAGAACAGTCTGTGGCAATTTGAACATTCACCATACTTCTGGTACCCCAAAATTTCTACCAAAATTAGGAAAAATAAACAATTTGTATAGAAAGACAGTGCAAAAAGTTTCAAACCCGTTTGACATTCCAGTAAAAAAGTAAAATCGCGCACTATAGCCAAAGTTTCTGTCTTGCACCATACAAACCAACAAGCAATCTAAACATCCTAAAGGCAAACCTTGGCACATTAATTTTATAATGTAATGGGATTTACAAGGGGATAATTATTTTTGATGAAAAGTTTCTGTAATTAAGATTCACAAAGTTTCCGTCAGCATGAATAAAGTTCAAGGAGCCCCCCCACTTCAACAATGCTTGTCTCACTCACTTTCACTTTCCTTTTTGAAAAGTTTTGGGTTCGCCTCTTTATTTTTTCATTTTTAGACTATATAAAAGCACTCAACAGAAATAAATGACTCTCTAAAACTTCCGGGTTTTCTCCTGGCAGCGCTTTCTTTAAAGCCATTAAGCTAGGCATATAGTGCTCAAGTAATGAATCCACTCGGATCCCAAGGTATGTCAAAGCCAATTTTAATTAACAATGATTTGTGATTTAGTAGTGAGCACAAAGTAACATATATCATGCAACAACGAAGTCTAACTCTCTTCCTATGCATCGGCATGTCATAAAAGAACAATTCATGCACACATAGTAAAGGCCAATGCATAGTATAAACAGTTTCTTTCAATTTTATCATATTGGAAACATAGAGAGGTGGAGATATAGTTCCTCTCTCATAATAATTGCAAGTAGGAGCAGCAAGCACATGCATATTATATCTACCAAAATCATCATGTGTAGTAGTAAAAGGCAACCCATCAATATAATCCTTAATAAGCACAAACTTCTCCGATATAGTGTAGCCAGGAGAATTCAAAAAGATAATAGGACTATAATGCGTGGGTGCAATAGCAACAATTTCATGTTTAACATAAGGAACTATAGCAAGTTCATCTCCATAAGCATCATTCGTATTGGCATCTTGGCCACAAGCATAGCAAGTATCATCAAAAAGGGATATTTCAAACGAATTGAAGGGATCATAGTAATTATCATAGCAATCATCCTTCGGTAAGCACGAAGGGAAATTAAACAATGTATGAGTTGAAGAGTTACTCTCATTAGAAGGTGGGCTCGGGTAGCTAATCCGCTCTTCCTCCTTTTGTTCTTCGCTCTCCTCATCATCTTTTTCATCCAATGAGCTCATAGTTTCATCAATTTCTTCTTCCATAGACTCCTGCAAAATATTAGTCTCTTTTTGGACAGGAGACTTTCTCAATAAATGCATCAATATTGGAATTGTATTCATAATCCTCATAACAATATTTAAGTATATCAAAAAATTTAGCTCTGTAAACAGCATCATCAAGATTTTCACACTCTTTAAACAAAGATTCAATCTCATTAGCACCCATAAAAGCAACGAATTCTTCTATTTGTTCCACATCATAGTAATCATATATACCATTAGCATAAGAAGCCAAGGTTTTACTATCATTGGATTTGCATGAAAAGGGAAGGTGTGGAGCCTTCATCCTAGAGCAACAAGTATAATCATATCTCAAGCATAGGTCCCGAGCATACAAATGCAACATATGAATTTGATCCCATAATAGTTTCCCTTTTTGTGTCAAGCGATAATCCCTAAAGTATTCACGTTGATCCAACATGTCTCCCATAACATAATTGAATGGAGTTTTCTTAGGATTATCAAAGTAATACATAATATTTTTCACATAACCAGCATCGAGGGTTTTAGGAGGTTCCCCATCTCCATGAGTAGCAAGTACACCTAATTTTTTTGGTATTTCATGTTCCATATCCATAACTAAAGATAGAGAACAATTTAGAACAGCAAATAAAAATTACTTAGTGATAAAGCAAACAAGCACACACGAGAATATTCACCCCACGCTATGACTCCCTGACAACGGCGCCAGAAAAAGGTCTTGATAACCCACAAGTATAGGGGATCAATTGTAGCCTCTTTCGATAAGCAAGCGTGTCGAACCCAACGAGGAGCTAAAGGTAGAACAAATATTCCCTCAAGTTCTATTGACCACCGATACAACTCTACGCACGCTTAACGTTCGCTTTACCTAGAACAAGTATGAAACTAGAAGTACTTTGTAGGTGTTGTTGGATAGAATTGCAAGATGAAAAAGTGCACGTAAATATAAACTAGGGGATGTTTAGATAAAGAAGCAATAAAGTAAATATAGCGAGTGTGGAAAAGTGGTGGTAGGAGTTGTGAAATTGTCCCTAAGCAACTGACTACTTTACTAGACCGATAGCAAGTTTTATGTGGGAGAGGGATAAGCTAACATACTTTCTCTTCTTGGATCATATGCACTTATGATTGGAACTCTATCAAGAATCCGCAACTACTAAAGATCATTAAGGTAAAACCCAACCATAGCATTGAAGCATCAAGTCCCCTTTATCCCATACGCCACAACCCCCTAACTCGGGTTTATGCTTCTGTCACTCAAGCAACCCACTATAAGTGAATCTTGAATGTATTGCAACACCCTACAGCGGGAATCCCTCACGCTTGCGCGACACGGAGGGCACAATAGGACAACAACATAACCACAAGCAAATTAAACCAATCGTAGCAATTCATCAGTCACCGATAGCACAACGAAAATCTACTCAGACATCATAGGATGGCAACACATCATTGGATAATAATATGAAGCATAAAGCACCATGTTCAAGTAGAGGGTACAGCGGGTTGCGGGAGAGTGGACCGCTGAACATAGATGGGGGGAGGAGATGGAGATGTTGGTGAAGATGATGGAGGTGTTGGTGTAGATCGCGGTGATGATGATGGCCCCCGGCGGCGTTCCGACGCCACCGGAAGCAAGGGGGAGAGAGCCCCCTTCTTCTTCTTCTTACTTGACCTTCTACCTAGATGGGAGAAGGGTTTCCCCTCTGGTCCATGGTCTCCATGGCGTGGGAGGGGTGAGAGCGCCTCTGAGGTTGGATCTGTCTGTCTGTCTCTCTCTTTTTCTGCGTTCCCCTCTTCTGCCTTTTCACCGTTTTTTATATATCCGGAGATCCGTAACTCCGATTGGATTGAAACCTTCACCGAGATTTTTCTCTGAAAATTAGCTTTCTTGCAGCAAAAGAAGAGCATCAACTGCCTTACGAGGTGCCCAGGAGGGTCAGGGGCGCGCCCCTGCGTCGTGGCCCCCTCGGGCACCGTCTCGCATTGATTTTTCTTCTGGAAAATCATAAATATTCCAAAAATATTCTCCGTCCATTTTTATCCCGTTTGGACTCCGTTTGATATGGGGTTTGTGTGAAACATAAAACATGCAACAAACAAGAACTGACACTGGGCACTGGATCAATATGTTAGTACCAAAAATAGTATAAAAAGTTGCCAAAAGTATATGAAATTTGAATAATATTGGCATGGAACAATCAAAAATTATAGATATGACGGAGATGTATCAGGTAACTGTATTGTCGCGCCGCGCCCGGCGCAACCACATGCACACGAACGTGCGTGATCATGCACCGGCCCCAAACACTGGCAGCACCAGTGGAGTGATGAGGGCAGAGCACTCGGAGGGATGCGAGAGCAGAGCACGCCGCGGCCGCCTCAACCGCAAGCAACCACACGCATAGAGCAGTTGAACACGCAGGAAATGGTCGCCTACAAGCCGGCCGACACTTGGATCGTTGCGTAGAAAGCGGCCGTGTGCTACTACCTCCGTCTTGGTCTACAGTCCCCTTTATATTCTATGCCATACTTTGCCCTCAAATTTAACCAACAAAATGTTAATGCATGTTATAAAAATTATATAATTGGAAACTATGTTCAAATACGAATCCAAATATATAATCTTTGGCAACATGCATTCATATTTTATTTGTTAAATCCTACTTATAAACCAGGACAGGGTTATAGTAGGTAATTAAATCGCAAAAGTTTTTTTATTAACCATATGTGTATGTGGCCTTTCGTCCTCCTCTCGCTCGTCTTGTCACACCGCTATCGCAGTAGGCGTACAACGCAAGCTTGTGCAACGCGCGGGGGCGTTCTTTTGGCCAAACGGTGGTGCCAATGAATCGTCAGTGAGCTCATTCCCTGCGTAACCTCACAGGTTCCTGCGCGAGTTTCCCACCCGACTCGGTGAAATCACCAAAAATCCAATACTTACAGGCCTACTATATAAACCCTCACGGCTCGCGAGTCCTGCGTCGCATTTTCCCCTCCCTCCCTGTAGCTTATCTCGTCTACTTCTCCCATAATCACCAATGGCGCTGGTCCATCGTGGTCGCTCAGCCACACCCCGTCATCAGACAACAACTCCAGCTGGGAGGCTACATCGGCGGCGCACTACCCGGCATAGTATAGTGCGCGTGGCATCCCTGTTGGGTGTGCGCAGAACACCCACCACACGCTCCGTCGCCGCTGCCCGTCGGCAGCTGTTGCCGGCCGCTGTTTCCGCCTCATACGTCTTTGTCGTATCTATAATTTTTGATTGTTCCATTCCAATATTCTTCAACTTTAATATACTTTTGGCAAATTTTTATACTATTTTTGGGACTAACATATTGATCTAGTGCCCAGTGCCAGTTCCTGTTTGTTGCATGTTTTATGTTTCACAGAAACCCCATATCAAATGGAGTCCAAACGGGATAAAAATAGACGGAGAATATTTTTGGAATATTTGTGATTTTTGGGAGGAAGAATCAACGCGAGACGGTGCCCGAGGGGGCCACGAGGCAGGGGGCGCGCCCCTGACCCTCGTGGGCACCCCATAAGGCGGTTGACGCTCTTCTTTTGCCGCAAGAAAGCTAATTTTCGGAGAAAAATCTGGGCGAAGGTTTCAACCCAATCGGAGTTATGGATCTCCGGATATAAAAGAAACGGTGAAAGGGCAGAATCTGGGAACGCAGAAACAGAGAGAGATAGAGAGATAGATCCAATCTCGGAGGGGCTCTCGCCCCTCCCATGCCATGGAGATCATGGACCAGAGGGGAAATCCTTCTCCCATCTAGGGAGAAGGTCAATGAATAATAAGAAGAAGGGGGGCTCTCTCCCCCTTGCTTTTGGTGGCGCCGGAACACCGCCGGGGGCCATCATCATCACTGCGATCTACACCAACACCGCCGTCATCTTCACCAACATCTCCATCACCTTCCCCCATCTATATTCAGCGGTCCACTCTCCTGCAACCCGCTGTACCCTCTACTTGAACATGGTGCTTTATGCTTCATATTATTATCCAATGATGTGTTGCCATCCGATGATGTCTGAGTAGATTTTCGTTATCCTACCGGTGACTGGTGAATTGCTATGATTGGTTTAATTTGCTTGTGGTTATGTTGCTGTCCTATGGTGCTCTCCGTGTCACGCAAGCGTGAGGTATTCCCGCTGTAGGGTGTTGCAATACGTTCATGATTTGCTTATAGTGGGTTGCTTGAGTGACAGAAGCATAAACCCGAGTAAGGGGGTTGTGGCGTATGGGATAAAGGGGACTTGATGATTTAATGCTATGGTTTTGTTTTACCTTAATGATCTTTAGTAGTTGCGGATGCTTGCTAGAGCTCCAATCATAAGTGCATATGATCCAAGAAGAGAAAGTGTGTTAGCTTATGCCTCTCCCACATAAAACTTGCTATCGATCTAGTAAAGTAGTCAATTGCTTAGGGACAATTTCACAACTCCTACCACCACTTTTACACACTCCCTATATTTACTCTATTGCTTCTTTATCTAAACAGCCCCTACTTTTATTTACGTGCTCTTTATTATCTTGCAAACCTATCCAACAACACCTACAAAGTACTTCTAGTTTCATACTTGTTCTAGGTAAAGCGAATGCCAAGCATGCGCCAGAGTTGTATCAGTGGTCGATAGAACTTGAGGGAATATTTGTTCTACCTTTAGCTCCTCGTTGGCTTCGACACTCTTACTTATCAAAAGAGGCTACAATTGATCCCCTACACTTGTGGGTTATCAAGACCTTTTTATGGCGCTGTTGCCGGGGAGTCATAGCGTGGGGTGAATATTCTCATGTGTGCTTGTTTGCTTTATCACTAAGTAATTTTTATTTGTTGTTTTAAGTTGTTCTCTACATTTAGTTATGGGTATGGAACACTAAATACCAAAAAAATTAGGTGTACTTGCTACTCATGGAGATGGGGAACCTCCTAAAACCCTCGATGCTGTTTATGTGAAAAATATTACGTACTACTTTGATAATCCTGTGAAAACCCCATTCAATTATGTTATGGGAGACACGTTGGATCAACGTGAATACTTTAGGGATTATTGCTTGACACAAAAAGGGAGACTATTAGGATCAAATTCATATGTTGCATTGGTATGCACGTGAACTATGCTTGAGATATGATTATACTTGTTGCTCTAGGATGAAGGCTCCACAGCTTTCCTTTTCATGCAAATTTAATGATAATAAAACCTTGGCTTCTTATGCTAATGGTATATATGATTACTATGATGTGGAACAAATAGAAGAATTCATTGCTTTTATGGGTGCTTATGAAATTGAATATTTGTTTAAAACGTGTGAAAATCTTGATGATGCTATTTACAAACCTGGAAATTTTGCTATACTTAAATATTTCTATGAGAATTATGAATTCAATTCCGATATTGATGCTTTTATTGAGGAAGTCTGCGCTGTCCAAGAAGAGACTAATATTTTGCAGGAGTCTATGAAAGAAGATAATGATGAAACTGTGAGCTCATTGGATGAAAAAGATGATGAGGAGAGCGAAAAAAAGAGGAAGAGCAGATTAGCTATCCGTGCCCACCTTCTAATGAGAGTAACTCTTCAACTCATACATTGTTTAATTTCCCTTCGTGCTTACCGAAGGATGATTGCTATGATAATTACTATGATCCCATTGATTCTCTTGAAATATCCCTTTTTGATGATGCTTGCTATGCTTGTGGCCAAGATGCCAATATGAATGATGCTTATGGAGCTGAACTTGCTATAGTTCCTTATGTTAAACATGAAATTGTTGCTATTGCACCCACGCATGATAGTCCTATTATCTTTTTGAATTCTCCAAACTACACTATATCGGAGAAGTTTGTGCTTATTAAGGATTATATTGATGGGTTGCATTTGACTACTACACATGATGATTTTGATAGATATACTATGCATGTGCTTTCTTCTCCTACTTGCAATTATTATGAGAGAGGAACTATATCTCCACCTCTCTATGTTTCCAATATGATAAAATTGCAAGAAACTGTTTAGACTATGCATTGGCCTTTACTATGTGTGAATGAATTGTTGTTTTATGACATGCCGATGGATAGGAAGAGAGTTAGACTTCGTTGTTGCATGATATATGTTACTTTGTGCTCACTATTAAATCACAAATCATTGTTAATTAAAATTGGCTTTGATATACCTTGGGATCCATTACTTGAGCACTATATGCCTAGCTTAATGGCTTTAAAGAAAACGCTGTCAGGGAGACAACCCATAAGTTTTAGAGAGTCATTTATTTCTGTTGAGTGCTTTTATATAGTCTAAAAACAAAAAAAAATAAAGAGGGGAACCCAAAACTTTTCAAAAAGGAAAGTGAAAGTGAGAAAGACAAGCATTGTTGAAGTGGGAGCTAGCCTTGAACTTTGTTCATGCTCACAGAAACTTTGTGAATCTTAATTAAAGAAACTTTTCAACAAAAATAATTATCCCCTTGTATAATTCCATTGTATTATAAAAATAATGTGCCAAGGTTTGCCTTTAGGATGTTTACAATGCTTGTTGGTTTGTACGGTGCAGGACAGAAACTTTAGCTGTAGTGTGCGATTTTACATTTTTTACTGGAACGTAATATGGTTCTGATTCTTTTTGCACTGTCTTTACGTACAAATTGTTTATTTTTCCTAATTTTTGTAGAATTTTTGGGGTACCAGAAGTATGGTGAATGTTCAGATTGGTACAGACTGTTATGTTTTTGACAGATTCTGTTTTTGATGCATAGTTTACTTGTTTTGATGAAACTATCAATTCCTATCAGTGGATTAAGCCATGGAAAAGTTATATTACAGTAGACATAATGCTAAAATAAAATATGAATTAGTTTGCAATAGTACTTATAGTAGTTATTTGCTTTATTATACTAACGAATCTTACCGAGTTTTCTGTTGAAGTTTTGTGTGGATGTAGTGTTTGATCGAGGTGGTCTCGATATGAGGAAAAGGAAGAGAGGCAAGAGCTCAAGCTTAGGGATGACCAAGGCACCCCAAGTAAATATTCAAGGAGACTCAAGTGTCTAAGCTTGGGGATGCCCCAGAAGGCATCCCCTCTTTCTTCAACAAGTATCGGTATGTTTTCGGTTTCGTTTCGTTCATGCGATGTGTGCAAGTCTTGGTGCGTCTTTTGCATTTAGTTTTCACTTTTATTTTATGCACCATGCTGGTATGAGATAGTCCTTGGTTTATTTATAGAATGCTCATTGCACTTCACTTAAATCTTTTGAGTATGGCTTTATAGAATGCTTCATGTGCTTCACTTATATCATTTGAAGTTTGGATTGCCTGTTTCACTTCACATAGAAAACTGCCATTTGTAGAATGCTCTTTTGCTTCACTTATATTTGTTAGAGCGTGGGCATATCTTTTTGTAAAAATAATTAAACTCTCTTGCTTCACTTATATCTATTTAGAGAGATGACAGGAATTGGTCATTTAGATGGTTAGTCATAAAATCCTACATAAACTTGTAGATCGCTAAATATGATATGTTTGATTCCTTGCAATAGTTTTGCGATACAAAGGTGGTGATATTAGAGTCATGCTAGTGGGTGACTGTGGATTAGTAGAAATACTTGTGTTGAGGTTTGTGATTCCCGTAGCATGCATTTATGGTGAACCGTTATGTAACGAAGTTGGAGCATGTGATATTTTTTGATTGTCATCCTTTGTGTGGAGGTCGGGGGCGCGCGATGGTTAACTCCTACCAACCTCCCCCCCTAGGAGCATGCGTGTAGTACTTTGTTTCAATGGCTAATAAATTTTTGCCATAAGTATGTGAGTTCTTTATGACTAATGTTGAGTCCATGGATTATACGCACTCTCACCCTTCCATCATTCCTAGCCTCTTCGGTACCGTGCATTGCCCTTTCTCACCTCGAGAGTTGGTGCATACTTCGCCGATGCATCCAAACCCCGTGATACGATACACTCTATCACACATAAGCCTCCTTATATCTTCCTCAAAACAGCCACCATACCTACCTATCATGGTATTTCCATAGCCATTCCGAGATATATTGCCATGCAACTTCCATCATCATCATATACATGACTTAAGAATTCATTGTCATATTGCTTTGCATGATTGTAAGATAGCTATCATGATGTTTTCATGGCTTGTCCATTTTTTGATGTCGTTGCTATGCTAGATCATTGCACATCCCGGTACACCGCCAGAGGCATTCATATAGAGTCATATCTATGTTCTAATATCGTTGTAATATTGAGTTGTAAGTAAATAAAAGTGTGATGATCATCATTATTAGAGCATTGCCCCATGAAAAAAAGAGAAAAAAAGAGAGGCCAAATAAGCGTAAATAAAAAAAGGGGGCCAAAGAAGCCCGCCAAAAAAAAGAAAAAAAAAGAAAAGGGGCAATGTTACTATCCTTTTACGACACTTGTGCTTCAAATAGAACCATGTTCTTCATATAGAGAGTCTATTGAGTTATCACTTTCATATACTAGTGGGAATTTTTCATTATAGAACTTGCCTTGTATATTCCAACGATGGGCTTCCTCAAAATGCCCTAGGTCTTCATGAGCAAGCAAGTTGGAAGCACACCCACTTAGTTTTAGTTTGAGCTTTCACACACTTATAGCTCTTAGTGTATCCGTTGGATGGCAATTCCTACTCCTCACATTAACATCAATTGATGGGCATCTCCATAGCCCGTTGAATAGCCGCGTCGATGTGAGACCTTCTCCCTTTTTGTCTTCTCCACATAACCTCCACCCTCATATTGTATTCCACCCATAGTGTTATATCCATGGCTCACGCTCATGTATTGTGTGAGAGTTGAAAAAGTTTGAGAATACTAAAGTATGAAACAATTGCTTGGCTAAAATCGGGGTTGTGCCTGATTTGAATATTTTGTGTGATGAAGATGGAGCATAGCCAGACTATATGATTTTGTAGGGTAACTTTCTTTGGCCATGTTGTTTTGAAAAGACATGATTACTTTATTAGTACGCTCGAAGTATTATCATTTTTATGTCAAATGATAGACTATTGCTTTGAATGACTCGTGTCTTAATATTCATGCCATGATTAGATATATGATCAAGATTATGCCAGGTAGCATTCCAGATCAAAAATTATCTTTTTTATCATTTACCTACTCGAGGACGAGCTGGACTTAAGCTTGGGGATGCTGATACGTCTCCGTCGTATCTATAATTTTTGATTGTTCCATGCCAATATTCTTCAACTTTCATATACTTTTGGCAACTTTTTATACTATTTTTGGCACTAACATATTGATCCAGTGCCCAATGCTAGTTCCTATTTGTTGCATGTTTTATGTTTCGCAGAAACCCCATATCAAACGGAGTCCAAACGGGATAAAAACGGATGGAAAATATTTTTGGAATATTTGTGTTTTTTGGGAGGAAGAATCAACACAAGACGGTGCCCGAGGTGGCCACGAGGCAGGGGAGTGCACCCCAGGGGGGCAGGCGTGCCCTGACCCTCGTGGGCACCTCTTAAGGCAGTTGACACTCTTCTTTTTCCGCAAGAAAGCTAACTTTTGGAGAAAAATCTGGGCGAAGGTTTCAACCCAATCGGAGTTACGGATCTCCGGATATAAAAGAAACGGTGAAAGGGCATAATCTGGGAACACAGAAACAGAGAGAGACAGAGAGACAGATCCAATCTCGGAGGGGCTCTCGCCCCTCCCACGCCATGGAGACCATGGACCAGAGGGGAAACCCTTCTCCAATCTAGGGAGAAGGTCAAGGAAGAAGAAGAAGAAGGGGGGGGGGGCTCTCTCCCCCTTGCGTCCGGTGGCGCCGGAACGCCGCTGGGGGCCATCATCATCACCACGATCTACACCAACACCGCCGTCATCTCACCAACATATCCATCACCTTCCCCCATTGATATTCAGCGGTCCAGTCTCCCGCAACACGCTGTACTCTCTACTTGAACATGGTGCTTTATGCTTCAGATTATTATCCAATGATGTGTTGCCATCCTATGATGTGTGAGTAGATTTTCGTTGTCCTACCGGTGACTGGTGAATTGCTATGATTGGTTTAATTTGCTTGTGGTTATGTTGCTGTCCTATGGTGCTCTCCGTGTCGCGTAAGCGTGAGGGATTCCCGCTGTAGGGTGTTGCAATACATTCATGATTCGCTTATAGTGGGTTGCTTGAGTGACAGAAGCATAAACCCCGAGTAAGGGGGTTGTGGCTTTAATGCTATGGTTGGGTTTTACCTTAATGATCTTTAGTAGTTGCGGATGCTTGCTAGAGCTCCAATCATAAGTGCATTTGATCCAAGAAGAGAAAGTATGTTAGCTTATACCTCTCCCACATAAAACTTGCTATCGGTATAGTAAAGTAGTCAATTGCTTAGGGACAATTTCACAACTCCTACCACTACTTTTCCACACTCGCTATATTTACTTTATTGCTTCTTTATCTAAACAACCCCTACTTTTTATTTACGTGCTCTTTATGATCTTGCAAACCTATCCAACAACACCTACAAAGTACTTCTAGTTTCATACTTGTTCTAGGTAAAGCGAGCGCTAAGCGTGCGTAGAGTTGTATCGGTGGTTGATAGAACTTGAGGGAATATTTGATCTACCTTTAGCTCCTCGTTGGGTTCGACACTCTTACTTATCGAAAGAGGCTACAATTGATCCCCTACACTTGTGGGTTATCACCGCCACACCACCATCGAAAGCCAGGGCCATAGCCCACTCCGCTGCCATGGCCCCAAGGCGGGAGGTGGCCGTCGTGGCCACCACCCCACCGCCGGCCATCGTGGCCATCCCCCGCTGCGCCACCACGGCCCAAAGTCAGGAGGTGGTGGTTGTGGCCGCCACCCCATCATCGGCCGTCGTGGCCGCCAGCCCATCAACGACCGCCGGGATCATTAACTGCTCCGCCACCGCCACCCGAAGGAGGGAGGCGGAGGTGGAGGCCCGCATGTGCGGCAGCGACCTTGCAGGCTACATCGAGTTCTTGTGGGAGGAGGAGAAGCGCCTCGTCGAGCACGCAAAGAGCCTTACTGCCGCCATGGCCGCGACATATGCCAACGCAGAGGCAAGGAATCATGAGATCTACGAGGAGAACCACTGCTTCAAGAGGGGTCGTCTGGAGCGGTAAAGGGCGTTTGAGGTGAGCGTCGCTGAAGGTGCAGCAGCGGCAGGCACCGTATTGCTGTTGTCCAACTCGTCGGTAGGCTCCTCCTCCTCTACCTCTTACTGAGCGCCTTCGGTAGAGGAGAGGCTGCCGGAAGTAGTACAAAGCCCCTCCGTAGTAGTAGTAGTAGTAGTAGTAGTAGTAGTAGTAGTAGTATTTAAGGGCTATTTTGTTCAGTTCATCTGACTATTGATGTGGTGGAACTATACAACGTACTTAAAATTAGCTAGTATATAAAGTATAACTAGCTATTTTAGTATGTGGTTGGCAACAATTGGGGAAAAGTTTGGTCGGTTCGGCAGTTGAGTTGAACTGTTTGTATAAAGAATGACTGCTTAATCTATGAATGAAATCTATGCTTAATTACTAAATTTTAGTTGCAAAATTAGATAATGCTAGTGATTTTTAGCTGCAAATTTTGACAAATCGCAGTGTTACAAGGTTGACAAATGGCAATGTTACTAGATCAACAAATGTCAATCTTTCCAGTTTGACAAATGGCAACATACCCAATATAACAGATGCAAATCTTACCAAATTGTTTGTAAGTGTTTGCACACGGGTCATCCAAGACAACCGTTTGCGTTGAAGAGATGCACAAATCCTGCTCTCACTTTGCATACGGGTGTTCTATCTAAAACGTTTGCAATCAAGAGCTCCACAAATCCTGCTTGGCCCATTTTCCCATGGCTTCCTAGGAAGCTGTCGGTTTGCATACGGGTGTTCTAACTAAAACGTTTGCGATGAGTGTTTTATATTTAAAAACCATTGATGTTTTTTTAAAAGAAAATCGTTTGATAAGTCTGTACATTAAGAGAGAAAAACACAAGTTCGCTCAAACCATATATTTCATTCAATCACACTACAAATTTATTTTCATATGACCAAGATATAGTATTAAACCCAAGAAAAAAACTATTTCTGGCAGCGGTGGAGGCGGCGTGCCGCGCCGTCCTTGTCGTTGTTATCCTCCGAGACGTTGTTGTTGAGGTCTTCAAGGCATCACAAAATGTTCTTCACTTGTAAATCAAACATCATGTTGTCGCGCGATCGACGGGCGGGGCGCGGGAGGACGTCAGCTGGCGGCGCTGACAGGTAGCGGTCGACAACAGCGTCTGATGCCACTGAGGGGGCCACGCGCACGGGCACGGGTGCAGTGGGTGCAACCAAATGCACGGGGACCAGAGCCATGGTGGGTGGAGCGGTGTGCACGGGCACGGGTGCTGGCGCTCGCATGTACATGAGCTCGCGCGGGTCCGCGGAGACCTCGCTAATGCTCGCGGCTTCCAGCTCTGCGATAGTGCTCGGTGACCAGCCCGTCAATGCTATGGGGATGGTCGATGGCGCATGCATGGGGATGGGAGCTGGGACGGGAGCGGCGGCAGCAACCGCCGCAACCAGCTCGTTCTGGGCCATGTCCATGAGGCCCAATTCCTCCTTACTTTCTATCTCCTCCTGCTTGGAGTCGACTTCACCAAACTTGAAGACTAGTGGAAGATGATCCTTCTGCACCATGGCGTTGGTGGAGGTCCGCGGGAGGGAGGGGAATGGGAGGCGAATAGTAAGGACGCCCATATTAAGCAGCGGCTCAGGCGCCATTAATTGAGAGCAAGGGGGCGGCCATGGAAGTCAAAGGGCTTGCTTCCCAGTGAGCCTACGCAGCGTACAACTCACACGTTTCTCGATGAGCCTGCACATTGGAGGACAGCTTGAACGCCTCTAGGTCAGCCTGCGCACCGGACTGCGCTCGCATGCCTCCCGTTCAGTCAAGCAGCTGTCCGCACAACACCTCCTATAACCATTAAAAACCAAGAGACCATGGCATCACGTGAATGGTTAACATAACGCACACGATTTGAATTATACAAACGTTTGTGATGTTAGAGTGGCAGCTATTTGTTTCAAAATGCCTTTGTTGGCTGTTATTCGAGTGCTTCTCCTCTCAAAATGGACACGAAAAATACCACAACATGTCGGGTGCCATTCCATGATATCATTCCAAGTTTCATGAATTTTAGACAAGTTTTGGATTTGCAAGAATTTAGAAACAAAGTATCTCAACATTTTGCCGGCAATCAACAGTGCCGTGGTGTTTGAAATTCATTCCCATTTCTCGCATGGGACCTAAGCATGCACCCAAGCACAAAGATTTGATTTTTCAACCAATTTACACGCACTAGAGGATGTGCATGTATTCAAATTTGGATTATGCACATAAAATGCTTAGAAAACCTAGTTAATGTGTAAAAAAGTTCGAACGAACCCCGAAAAATTCCAAAATTTAACACAACACTCCTGTTGTTCTCTGTTGACACTAGAAATTTTTTGAAAGCAATAAGAGGCAGTCGATATCATTTCATCCCCAAACGTGGGACGTTCCCTACCGAAACCATCAGGCTTGTTGTGAGAAGCTCTAGTTTGTGAGAAGCCCATCAGGCTTGTTGTGAGAAGCTCTGGTTTGTGAGAAGCTTATACCCAAACCTGCCCCAAATGGGACAAAAAATTACCACAGCATGTTGGTGCCGCTCCATGATAGCATGCCAAGTTTCATGAATTTCAGACGAGTTTTGGATGTACTAGAATTTAAAAACTAGGAATCTCAATGTTTGTGGCCGAGTGACGGTGGCAGGGTGCATGACATTCATTCCCATTTCTTGCATGGGACCTAAGCATGCAACCAAGGACACAGATTTGAATTTTCAACCAATTTATATGCATTAGAGCATGTGCATGTAGTTCAAATTTGAATTATGCACATAAATGCATCGAAAACTCAATTAATGCATAAAAATGTCCAAACGAATCCCGAAAAATCGCAAAAATTGACACAACACTCCTGTTGTTCTCTGTTAACACTAGAATTTTTTTGAAAGCAATAAGAGGCAGTGGATATCGTTTCATCCCCAAAGGTGGGATGTTCCCTATTGAAACCATCAGGCTTATTGTGAGAAGCTCGGGTTTGTGAGAAACTTATACCCAAACCTTCCCCCAATGGGACAAAAAATTACCACAGCATGTTGATGTCACTCCATGATAGCATGCCAACTTTCATGAATTTCAAACGAGTTTTGGATTTACTAGAAATTGAAAACCAGGAATCTCAATGTTTGCAGCCGAGTGACAGTGGCAGGGTGTTTGACATTCATTCCCATTTCCTGCATGGGACCTAAGCATGCAACCAAGGACACATATTTGAATTTTCAACCAATTTATATGCATTAGAGCATGTGCATGTAGTTCAAATTTGAATTATGCATATAAATGCATTGAAAACTCAATTAGTGCATAAAAATGTCCAATCTAACCCCGAGAAATCCCAAAAATTAACACAACACTCCTGTTGTACTATGTTGACACTAGAAAAAAAATTGAAAGCAATAAGAGGCAGCGGATATCGTTTCGTCCCCAAAGGTGGGACTTCCCTACCAAAACCATCAGGTTTGTTGTGAGAAGAACTGGTTTGTGAGAAGCATATCCCCAAACCTGCCCCAAATGGGACAAAAAAATTACCACGGCATGTTGATGCCGCTCCATGATAGCATGCCAATTTGAGACGAGTTTTGGATTTACTAGAATTTAAAAACCAGGAATCTCAATGTTTGCGGCCGGGTGACGGTGGCAGGGTGTTTGACATTCATTCCCATTTCTTGCATGGGACCTAAGCATGCAACCAAGGACACATATTTGAATTTTCAACCAATTTATATGCATTAGAGCATGTGCATGTAGTTAAAATTTGAATTATGCACATGAATGCATTGAAAACTCAATTAATGCATAATTTTTTTCAAACGAACCCCGAGATATCCCCAAAATTGACACAACGCTCCTGTTGTTCTATGTTGACAAGAGAAAAACTCTTGAAAGCAATAAGAGGCAATAGATATCATTTCGTCCCCAATGGTGGGACGTTCCCTACAGAAACCATCAGGCTTGTTGTGAGAAGCTCTGGTTTGTGAGAAGCATATCCCCAAACCTGCCCCAAATGGGACCAAAAATTACCACTGCATGTTGATGCCGCTCCATGATAGCATGCCAAGTTTCATGAATTTCAGAGGAGTTTTAGATTTACTAGAATTTAATAACCATGTATCTCAATGTTTATGTCTGAGTGACGGTGGCAGGGTGTTTGTCATTCATTCTCATAATGGACCTAAGCATGCAACTAAGGACATAGATTTGAATTTTCAACTAATTTATATGCATTAGAGCATGTGCCTGTAGTTCAAATTTGAATTATGCACATGAATGCAATAGAAAACTCAGTTATTGTTTAAAAATGTCCAAGCGAACCCTGAAAATCCCAAAAATTAACACAACACTCGTGTTGTTCTATGTTGACACGAGAAACATTTTGAAAGTAAGAAGAGGCAACATATATCGTTTCGTCCCCCAAGGTGGCACGTACCCTACCGAAACCATCAGGCTTGTTGTGAGAGAAGCTCTGGTTTGCGAGAAGCTTATACCCACACCTGCCCCAAATGGGACAATATTTTTACCACGGCATGTCGTTGCCATTCCATAATATCATGTCAAGTTTCATGAATTTCAGACGAGTTTTCGATTTACTAGAACTTTAAAAGCATGTATCTCAATGTTAGCGGCCGAGCAACAGTGTAAGGGTGTTTGACATTCATTCTCATTTCTTGCATGTGACCTAAGCTTGCAACCAAGGACAAACATATGATTTTGCAACTTGTTTTTATGGACTGAGAATGTGCTTTAATTTTGAATTGTGCACCTGAAATGGCTGGAAAACCAATTTAATGTATAAAATTTCCAAATGAACCATGAATAATTCCAATTTTTTATGACACACATATAGTTCCATGTTCACTGCAGATAAAAGGTCTACCAATTCAAACACCGCCCATTGCCGTTGTGACCCCATTATGTAATTCAAATCAAGATGAAAAATCAAGTAGATCCCACACAATTTATTATCACCAACCGTGTGAGATGCAGTACAAAATATCCTGGAGCACCGTTGGTGTATAGTACGCCTATGGCTTACGCGAGAAGGTGCGTCGGCTACAGTCCAAAGCCGGCGTCTCAAGCACACTAGCTCGCTCCCCAAATATCATTTCACTGTTCAATCGTCACCGGTGAAAGATGGGGACATGGACCCGCGTCGTGAGGGCAACTTCGGCGGCCCACTCTGGTGAGAGTGCGGCCGCAGCCGCCAGGCTTGTGCTAACAAGCTTCGTCAGGGCGACCACAATATGCGACCGGGCGGCCAAGGCAGCCCAAACGGCTGCTATTTCTTCTCAGGCGGCGGCATCAACATCTGCCTCGGGGATAGCAACTAGTGAGAGCGGCACAACAGCTGTCCGTTCCGCAGGGGCGGCCTTAGCCCTGATAGAGTCCTCCCACGACCATGTTGTGGCCATCCACGCCCAGCTCGGGGCGGTCACCGCACAAATCAAAAGAAGCTTCTCCGACAATGGTCGGCAATCCACGACCGGAGAGTTGGCAATCGCCAAGAGTGTTCGAGCAGCAGTCCATTTCTACGCTGTATACCTTGCCACAATGGAGCCTGCCAAAGCCAAGATCGTGGCCTCCCACGCCCAGCTCGTGGCGGCCTTTTCCAAAGAGATGGAAAACACGGATGGCGAGATGCTTGCCGAGTATGGTGCGATGGATGCCATGGAGCCCCTTCCCCAGGAGACCGTCGAGCGTGAGCTGGACATGGAGGAGGCGGCGGAGATCGACGAGCACCGGCCGTAGTAGTACTCTTTGTTTTGTTTAATTAAGAGCGTCGACCTTTAATTTGTTAGAGTAATGTTTAGGCCAGCTAGCTCTGTTTAATTGCTGAACTTGCTCGATTAAGAAGTGTGGGTGTATTGTAGTCTCCTTTGTGTACCCAAATTATGCAATGACGTGGATGACCACTATAACCAGGGAAATTGGAACCAAAATATTTGATGTTCAAACTCATCAAACACGGGTTAAGCTATCTGAATCGTTTGTGATGTTCACATATCATACACAGTTCTGAATAAGGGACCGTGTCTAATGACACTTTGTGCGCTAGTTTTCTCGCTGAACCGATTCAAAATTTTTGGCTTCCACGGAAATATCTACCTCCCCGGCCCCTCCCCCTTACCAAAAGCCACATTTCCCCTGTTTCCTCCTTCCTTTCCAACTTGAAACCTTCACTCCTTGCTTTCAGCGCCGCCCCCTCGCCGGCAACCCTCCTTCATGTTGCTCGGCCTCGTCTATCCAGGCAGGTAATCCACACCAGACCCCCATCCTCCTCCTCCTCCTTCCACATCCCACATGCCCTGACCACCGGCGTGACACCTTCCACCCAAATCACCGACCCCTCCACCAAATAAGCGCCGCCCTAAGCCATGGTGCACGCAGTATAGCCAGGAGCTCAAGGAGCATTTGGCAGCGGAGAAGAAAATCGCGGTCACACGCACGGATGAGGTCGTGATGGCTACCATTCGTGCCGACTCCCAGATCTTGGAGGGGCACCTTGCCATTTGCTAGCTACGTCGGTTAAGCATGCTCGGTTTACCCGTTGTGTGTGCTGCTCCTGCCTTTCCTTAACAAATTCTAGTGAATTGTGATATCTAATTTTACCATGCAATCTGTTGCTCATGTGTATATGTTTCATATGTCGTGTAGTGTGGTGCTCACTTATTAACAGTTTGGTTAATTAGTTGTCATCTTCAGTTAACTATTTGGTTCAATTCTACAAATGTGATGTTCAATTCTTCCGGCTGCAATTTTGTATTGTCTTCCATGTGAGAAATAAATCGAATTTATCTTTACAAAATACATGAGAAAACGAATACAATTGCTATATTTCCAAGTTGTCCGACATGCTTGGTTTGGTTATACATTGTGCAATGTGGTGCTCAGATAACGTTTGGTTCATTTGTGTTGTGGTGTTTAGTTAACTGTTTGGTTCAATTCTGCAATGCGATGTTCAATAGTTGTGGGTGCATTCTGTTATTTTATACCATGTGAGAAGTAAATCAAATTTGGCTGGACTAAATACATGAGAAACAAATACAATTGTTATATTTCCAAGTTGTTAAGCATGCTTGTTTGGTTAAATGTCTGATCTTCTATTAGGAGTATGTTATATTATGCAATGTGGTGCTCAGTTAATGTTTGGTTCATTTGTTGTGGTGTTTAGTTAACTGCTTGGTTCAATTCTGCAATGCGATGTCCAATTGTTGTGGGTAGAATTTTGTATTGTTGTGCATGTGAGGAATAAATTGAATTTGGCTGCACTTAATACATGAGAAACATATAAAAGTGATATATTTCATAGTTCTTAATCATGCTTGGTTTGGATAAATGGGTTTTCCATGTGGCTTGAATTAGTCTGATGAATCTGCAATGTGCTTATTTTGCATCAACATATTTTACTGATAGCGTGCGAACCCTTACTTAACCTGATGACTAACTACCTTATATGTGTTGCAGGGAAACAATGGGAAGCACTGAGGTTTACAATCGAGGTTAGCACGTGCATGGTTCGTTGTCTAATAGCACATTATTGTGCAATTGCAGGAACCATTCTAATATTTAGGTTTTTAACAATTTGGTCTTGCACATGTAGGTCCTGCTGTCAGAGGTTTTGACCCACTGTTTGACCCTTTTGCATATGAGGAAATGAGTTGTCCATGAATATCTATCAAGTCAAGAAACTCAAAAAGATTGTTAGGATAAATAAATTAGCGACAAAAAACAACAAGATCTTTGTGTGCACAATGAAGAAGACATCAGTTCACTACAAGATGGTACTAACCATTATACATTACCTTTTTTTATTCCTTTGCCCCATTTCCAATATAGAGAAGATATTTATGCACATTCTTGTTTTCAGGCCTTTCCAAAGTAGTTCACTGATGATTACCTCTCAAACCACCTCTATGGTCAGGAGGCGAGGAAGGTTTTCATACAACACCCACGGTTCAATATTGAAGTGTTCCTGAAGAGGACGAAGGATGGACGGTCAGTCATCCATAGGCACTGGCCTAAAGTTGCAAAGACCTTCAAGATGAATGAAGGCTCAAGATTCGCCTTCCGCTTCAGCAGTTTTCCCGATGAGATGCATCTGTCTATGTACCATCTATGATGCTAATTTTGAAAGGTTCTAGATGTTGCATGTGAAACTTGGTGCTGGGGTAGTTGTGTAATGGGTAGCTGAGTGCTGAAGCTATATCATGTTGTAGTCTGATGTATTTCAATTATGAAATCCTGCTTCCTTAATATGGGAATGAAATATATTATGTGTTTAATATGAATGTTAATTAGATTTATAAATGGATTATTAATAATAGGGTAATTAGCCTGCTAATGGCGAATTAGCCTACCAATTGGTTTTTGCTATTGCAAACGGTTATTGAGAAAATACTGTGGGCAATGACCTAAGGCAACATACATAGTTTCTAGGAATAAACCATGTTGGATCAATGAACAATCACACATGACGTTCTGTTCAAAACTGTTTGCGTTAGGCCACCTTGCACAAACGTTTAGCACATAAAAACTGTGTGTGATGGACAACCTTTGCGACATAGTTTCTTCTACGCACCGTGTGTGATGCATTCAATAATGCAAACGATAAAATTGTTAATATTGTGTGCGATGGCAACGCTATCACAAACGATTTAACAGGGAAAATTGTGTGTATTGTACTTGCGAACGGAAACGTTTTCGTTGGAGCGACTATGTGGGATGTATATACGAACGGAAATATTTGGCGGGGACTGACTGTGTGGGATGACTTACGATCGGAAACAATTTCGCCTGTATAATTGTATTTTTTAGGACTACTATACGTATAACCGTATTTGCTTGCTCGCCGGTCGCACACGACCTCATTTTGTCGAGCGTGTGTGCCAGGAGGGCATATCCCCGACGGTTTCTGGGTCGTGTGGGAAGGACCCCCTATCGCCCAGACTCACTTGGCGACGGTTCCAAATGCCGTCATGAAAAGGGGTTAAAAACCATTTGTATAGCACCGCATTGTACCAGTGATGGCACTAATAGTGAAGGTACCATCAGTGCCAGCCATCCCTTCTGGGACCTTTTTCACAGCGGGTGCAGTAACCTTGGATCTCTTGCTATTGGAACTCTTTGACAAGTCATCAATAGGCGTAGCATACTCCGAAGAGGTACACTTTCCGGATTCCTTGCTGGCATCCTTGTTAGCTTTCTTATTTCCTTTACCTTCCTTGGCGGTAACAGTGGCTTTGGTGGCCTCTGTCGCCACTGCTTCCCGGTACATCTTGACCATGCAAATGATTGCGTCTTTCTTGTCTGATGGAATGGAAATGACGCCTATCGGCCCTGGCATCTTCAAGGTGTTGTAGGCATAGTGGGATGCCGCCATGAATTTGTCCAAAGCTGGGCGACCAAGGATTCCATTGTACGGCAGGGGTGGTCAACCACATCAAACACGATCTTCTCGGTCCGGTAATTCAACTCTCCCCCGAATGTCACCGGTAGTGTGATCCTCCCCTTAGGACGACTCCTACCAGGGTTGATCCCTTGAAACGTACCAGTAACATTGAGCTCTTCCTCTGCTATCTGAAGTTTGCTGATGACCTTTGGAGAAATAAGATTCAACCCGGCCTCGCTGTTTACCAACATCTTTGTGACTTTGAGGTTGCGGATTGTTGGTGAGACCAACAACGGCAAGCACCCTACCGCAGTGGTGCGGTCAGGGTGATCCTCTTTGTCAAAGATGATGGGCATGCGGGACCACTTGAGCGGCCTCCGAGAAACTGCCGCTGGCTCCGTGGCATTGACTTCATGCGCCCATTGCTTAAGTTGGCAATGAGAGGAGTGCAGAGATGCACCCTCGTCAATGTGCATGGCGTCAGTGGCTTTCTGGAACTCCTGCTCGCTGCTTTCCTCTTCATATCCTCCATCTCTCTCATCATTACAATTCTCCTTCTCATGGACTCTGGCAAGTTTTCCTTGATTCTGAGGAGCCTCGCTGGGGCGGCTTACTCCGCCGCCTCGGCCCTTCCTGCCAGGCCACCTTGACCTTTCTCCTTATCACGCTTCTCATATTCAGCCCTCAGCTTCTTGACGAGTTTCTCAACCTGATGACACTCCTGGAGATCATGGCCCTTGGCCTGATGGATCTTGCAGTATGGGCCATCACCTTTCCTAGCCTTCTCGGCAGACGCGACTTCCCGGCAATCAGTGCACGCGGTAGCTTCCTTGTTGGGAACCTCGGTCTTGGCCTTCTTGCCGATACTAGGTGCGCTCGACCTCTCAACTATCATCACTGCTTTATCCTTGCATGTTTTGCTGTGCTTCTTGTTCTTCTTCTGATTGGTGGCCTCATCGTCATCCTCTGAGTCGATGTCAACGCCATCCTCTTTACCGGGGAGCCGCCTCCTCTCCTCTACTCGAGCACACTTATCCACAAGAGTGTAAAGTTCCTTCACAGTCTTGGGCATTCAAACGTTCATCTTGGAACGAATCCGACGATTGGGCACGTTGGACTAGAACGCAGCAATCACGACTACCAGGTGGATCTATTGAATGTTCCTGTGCACTCGATGAACCTCTACATGTACTTCCGCAAAGTCTCTCCTTCCTTCTACAGGAGGAGCTGCAAGTTGCTAGGCTGCCCTGGTTCTTGATGGCCACCCATGAAGGCGCCAACAAACTCATGGTATAGGTCAGCCCAGGTTGAAATGGAGTTCTCCGGCAGGTGCATCATCCAAGACCTCACATTTGGCTTGAGTGCCAAAGGGAAGTAGTTGGCAAACACCTTTCTGTCTCTTCCCCCGGCAGCTTGAACAGCGATGGTGTAGATTCTCAAGAACTCTGCCGGGTTTAGTCTCCCATCATTCTTCTTTGGTATTTCTGGCTTGAACGTGCGAGTGGATGGCCAACAGACTTGTCGCAACTCACGGCTGAAGGCGGGGCACCCAGCCTCGAAAGGAAGGTACCCATCTTCGCCGAGCGCGGGCTCGTCGACGTCGGGACCATCGTGCCTATCAGACTGGCAGTGGGTGTCGCGACGTCGCTCAATGGTGAGACGTGCGCCTTCCCTTTGCCTGTCCTCCAAGACTCGTTGTTGGCCTTGACGCGCTCGAGGGTCGGACGAAGCCATCAAGACATCATCGGGTTCTTGGTCGTGTGGCTCCCACGCTGGCTGCTGTGGAGGGGACTGCATCGTGGGGCTGGCCCCTTCGGCATGGCCATCAACATGGGCCGTTGTTGTTGCCTAGGAATGACATGGAGGGCCAGCTCACTGTGATCCTTGTCGGTGTCAAAACCGGCGGATCTCGGGTAGGGGGTCCTGAACTATGCGTCTAAGGCTAATGGTAACAGGAGGCAGGGGATACGATGTTTTACCCAGGTTCGGGTCCTCTCGATGGAGGTAATACCCTACTTCCTACTTGATTGATCTTGATGATATGAGTATTACAAAGTTGATCTACCACGAGATCGTAGAGGCTAAACCCTAGAAGTTAGCCTATGATTATGATTGTTGTTGTCCTACGGACTAAACCCTCCGGTTTATATAGACACCGAAGGGGGCTAGGGTTACACATAGTTGGTTACAGAGAAGGAGATCTACATATCCGAATTGCCAAGCTTGCCTTCCATGCAAAGGAGAGTCCCATCCAGACACGGGATGAAGTCTTCAATCTTGTATCTTCATAGTCCAACAGTCCGGCCGAATTATATAGTCTGGCTGTCTAAGGACCCCTTAATCCAGGACTCCCTCAGTAGCCCCTGAACCAGGCTTCAATGACGATGAGTCCGACGCGCAGATTGTCTTTGGCATTGCAAGGCGGGTTCCTTCTCCGAATACTTCATAGTAGATTTTGAACACAAGAATCGTGTCCGACTCTGCAAAACAAATTCCACATACCACCTTAGATAGTACAATATTCCACAAATCTAATCTGCTGACAGCTTTTTATAGCATGACATCACGCCACGGTCCGGTCATTATTCTAACCATTTTCACAACCAGCTACTGCACGTAATGCGAGGCGGTTTCCTTGACATGTCTTGTCGAAGCAGAGATCGTGTCCCCTTATCGCGGGATTCTCATCAATACGGGCATGGGTAACCCTACCGTGCCATCAATCGTGGCATTTGGGGAATAAGCGATTTTAACGGGCAAGTGGGGAGGCACACAGTTTCTACCACCTTTATAAAGAGATAGGGATCCTCCTTTTTCACCTATGCCTTCTTCTTCCTTCGCTCATCCATTCTCGCACGCTCGAGCTCCAGCGCCCCAGTTCTCACCTTCTCCGTACAACCATCCAAACATGTCCGGAGCGGGAGGCAAGTGGATGGCCTCCTCCATCATGGAGAAAGACATTACGAAGCTCCGGGCGGTCGGATACTTGGCCGGAGACATCGCGCACCGGCTCCCAGACGCAGGGCAGATCGTTCTGACTCCGCAACCCCACGAGAGGGTTGTGTTCCTCGCCCACTTCATCCGTGGACTGGGATTCCCCCTCCACCCATTTGTCCGCGGGATCATGTTTTACTATGGGTTAGATTTTCATGATCTGACCCCTAATTTCATCCTCAACATCTCGGCGTTTATCGTCGTGTGTGAGGCCTTCCTCCGCATCAAGCCGCACTTCAGTCTATGGCTGAAGATCTTCAACATGAAGCCGAAGATAGTTGTTGGCCAGCAAGCGGAGTGTGGAGGAGCTATGGTGGGCAAGATGCCCAACGTCACCTGGCTTGAGGGCTCCTATCTGGAGACCATAAAGGGGTGGCAGTCGGGGTGGTTCTACATCACCGAGCCGCGTGACGCCAACTGGGCGGCGGCCCCCAAATTCCGATCTGGCATCCCCATGTGGCTCACCTCCTAGAAGAAGAAAGGCTTAGCCTGGGGTGCGCCCGCGGAGCTGACCGGACTCCAGAACTGCGTAAAAAATATGATAAGCAAGAAGATCAAGCTTGTCAACATGGTCCAGGTCATGCTCTTTCGCCGGGTTCTCCTGTGTCAAAGACGGGCATTCAACCTGTGGGAGTTCGATTCAGCCAAACACCAGACGTTGCGAGAGCTCTTCGACACGACGCACAAAGACATCTGGAAGGTGTTGTTCAAGGCCGCCGAAGTACCTCCTCCCACCATCGAGGATCTCGGACTCGGCGCCAAGCGCCACACCAATTCGTTAAGCACTCTATACTTCACCAGATGTGCCTTTCCTCAGTATATTCGTGGGTGGATTCTAAGCCATCATACTGATTTAACAGGAATATGTGGCGACAGCGGAGCGGATCAACTGTCCAGCTCCGTTGCCTGAAGATCCAACAACTGATCTCCTGACGGAGATGCTGTTTCCGGTGCCCTGTGAGGTGCTGGAGAAGAAGGCCAAGAAGAGGGCCACAAGGACCAGGAAAATTCTCCGGCGCAAGGTGGTGCCGGACTCATCGTCCGAAGACACCGAGGCGCACTCCTCCAACGACAACGAGGAGGAGCAAGAGGAAAACCCTCTCCCCCAAACCGAGGGGGAGAAGAAAAGGAAGGCCTCCCCTTCCGGGGAGGCCGAAGGGTCCAAGAAGGGAAGGACCCTCCCTCCAGACCATTCCACCACAGCCACCTACAACGACAAGGAGTGGCTACCCAGGGACAAGCCCCTGGCGAAGTCGTAAGTATCCAGATACCATAATACTTCTAGCATGTTTAGCTTTATGGCTTCTTTATCATGTCAAAATATATTTGTGTAGTCTGTCCACAGTCCACATCGACTTATCCTCCTCGGTTGGGTCCTTGAGATCGTCGGAGATGAATAGCTATTCGATCCCGATGGCCTCCACTCCCCGACCCGCGGATGACACCGAGGTGTTATCTGAGAGGATACCGGGCCAGGGAGAGATAGTTCTGGAGGAGCCTCA
>NC_041391.1:432549290-432561710 GCF_002162155.2 Triticum dicoccoides | reverse complement strand
TGACGGGGGTCGCATCAAGCTTGGCCCCTAGACGGATACTGCATCGGAACCTCCAGTGGTTCCGGGTTCAGGCAGGCAGCCCCTCGCCAAGGGGGGCGAGCCGCCTCTGCCGATGACCTCTGTCCATCTAGAGGCATCGGATAACTTGGTGGAAGCGCTTCCCTTGATGAAGGACACTGTACTCTTATGAGTACGGTGATTGTGAAGGTTCAGTCCGCCAAAAGTGGATTGACCGAAGCCTATGCCAGCCTCCTGATAGGCTTTGAGGTAAGTAATTCAAATTATGAGAAAGTATCACAGTATAGACAGTAGCTCCTGATGCTCTGTTTGGTGTTCGGAAAGAAAGGCCGAACATAGGATAAAATATTATTTCCAGGAGTCTAATCATATTATGTCTATGTGAATGAGCATGCGTTGCTGTTGGCCGCCACTGCCACCACTGCGGAGGTCTTTGGACTAGGCAGAACCTGGGGCGGGCCGAAGAAGAGCCGACATCGTGAAGAGGCAGCTCGAGGAGAACAAAGGTAAGTGATACCCCATCTGAATGTTATATAAAGGAAAAAAATCTTTGATGCTAATAGAAGCATGACGAATTTTAATAGGGGCCACGACCGAAGTGGCGACCCTTCAGAAGGCGCTGTCCGAGGCCGAAGGCAAAGTAGCCAGGGAGCGCACCGAGCGCGAAAAACAAGAGGCTCAAGTTGATGAGGTCCAGCAAGAGCTCCAGGATTTTGTCAAAAAATTGGAGTCCTTGGAGCGTGACTCCAAGACGCAAGAGTCGGAGCGTGCGAAGGCCCGTCAGAGCATGCTAGACGCCAAGGCCAAAGCCTAGAAGGCCCTCCAGGAAATTGAGGCGGCCAAGAAGATAGCTGCGGGTAAGGCTTTCATTATGCAAAGCAAGCATGTGAAGGAGACTTTCCTTTTACTTTCCCGAATTCGGAGCTCTCCAGGAGCATTCGTAGATCTGCCGCCCAGCATCTCTGATGCCGTAGAGTTCTACCAGGCTGAGGAGGGGAGCTCGACGGATAAGCTATTTTGGTCCCAGTATATTGGGGCCGAACATCCGATGCCCTTAAGCGACCAGCTGAAGCAACTGGTCGAACTTCACAAGGCGGCCGAACTGGCCATGATGGACTTCATAGTCCGGCTGTGGCCTGGCGAGCCCCTGCGCAGTAGCTACTTCGGCCTTGTCAAGTAGATGGTAAATGCCTGTCCGTGGCTTGAAGTCGTTAAGCGGTCCGTCTGCATTGAGGGTGCACGCAGGGCCTTGGCCCGTGCGAAAGTGCATTGGGGGAAGATGGACGCCGAGAAGCTGGTGACAGAGGGGCCGCCGAAGGGCAAGGAGCATCGCCTCCCCGAACAGTACTATGACAATGTCATTAAGGGTGTCCGCCTTATGGTGGATGAATGTAATAAGGATGTAATATTCAAATGAATGTACTTGTGTCATACTGTAATATGAAAACCAGTTCATGTGCGCTATATGGCGCTTGTTAATTTAAAATATTACCTTCCATGCAGCCACTTATAAAATCTTGAGAGTTGGCCAGTCGTCGGCTTCTGCCCCCATGTAACTAGTATTGGGGTGTTCGGGATAAATATAAACACTCTTTATCCAAATTTTTGGTCCTTTTAAGGAGGTGTTTAGCGCCATGAACAAGGCAATCGGACTATACGGCTTTATCGCTCTCACTTGGCAATATAAGTCTACAATTTTAAATTTTGGCGAAGCCCCTAGTATCCAGAAGGCTGGACTCGGGGCGCTATACACGCCTAAATCGGACGAGGCCGATTCCTCGCCTGAAGCGGAACAAATCTTTAGGGATTTGAGACCTCTTGAACAGCGACCAACTCTCGCCTTATCATGACAGTCAGTTTTCAGCTTTCTCTACTGAGGTGCTCGTCCGGAAGAACCGGGACACAATCGCAGTAGTTCTCCCTGCGCTACCTTAGCCGATATAGCGGAACGTAAGGTACCAAAACATAGGAGCCGGGCAAACCCAACTATTGACCCAAGACATGATTCGGAGCTGATGCATATAGTGCTATAAGTTCGGGGTGCCGTACTGTCAAAAGTGTTCGGACTTTTCTTGCCAGGTTATGGGGTACACTGAAGCCCCTGGCAAACTGGTCGTGCCAAAATGCACGGGTATAATAAATAAGCAGTAAAGGAAAGGGGTAGATAAACGTAATAGCAAGGTGACGCTATACACTATTTTCCCTTGTTATTCAAATGATACGTCAAAGTATACATATACAAGTAGTGCGATAAGCAAAATAGGACTGTTTGACACATCCTGACCAGGAGCAGGCTATATGCGGGTATGTAAAACAGGTATAACGATCGTTATCAGAGACCACCTGAGGATTCCCTTGGACGCCCCAGCTTCTTGTATTCTTGGTGTGTCCGTCCCGCTATGTGTCCGATAGTCTATCTATCGGAGGAGCCTCCCGAAGATGAGGACCTGAAAGAAAAAAAGGGGGTGCAAAGATGCGTGGGTCCTGGGGCGGTCGAACCGCATTGTGGACCGTGTCATAGTCATGCCTCCGCCTATGCCCATGGTATTTTAAATGCGTAATTATGTACGCGCGGCACAAATTTTGCCGCTTGTCTGGGACTAGGACGGAGGCCGAATTGCTAGTCGAGCTCTGAACGTGCCGGATGATCCTGTTGCGGGGTACTCCAGACTCGCTTGATGGTGTCCGGGTTCTTTATCGCCGAATGGGTTGTTTGTCTTAGAAGGCTGTTTTGTACTTCTGCCGCGAGGGCCGCCGTGTGCTCCTCCGTTCGGAGTGAGCACTCTGTGTCCTGGCATTTTGAGCTTGAGGTATGCATAATGCGGTACCGCATTGAATTTGGCGAATGCGGTTCGTCCGAGCAGTGCATGATAGCCACTGCGGAAGGGGACGCTGTCGAAGATTAACTCCTCACTTCGGAAATTGTCCGGAGATCCGAAGACCACTTCCAATGTTATTGAGCCCGTGCAACACGCCTCCGCACCGAGTATGACACCCTTGAAGGTGGTTTTTGTGGGCTTGATCCTTGAGGGGTCAATGCCCATTTTGCACACTGTATCCTGATAGAGCAGGTTCAGGTTGCTGCCACCGTCCATGAGGACTCGTGTGAGATGGAATCCATTGATGATGGGGTCAAGGACCAATGCGGCCGAACCGCCATGACGGATACTGGTAGGATGATTCCTGCGATCGAAAGTGATCGGACAAGAGGACCATGGGTTGAACTTTGGGGCGACTGGCTCCATCGCATAGACGTCCCTGATACGTCTCCAATGTATCTATAATTTTTTATTGTTCCATGCTATTATATTACCACTTTTGGATGTTTATGGGCTTTATTTTACACATTTATATCATTTTTGGGACTAACCTACTAACCAGAGGCCTAGCCCATATTGCTCTTTTTTTGCCTATTTCAGTATTTCGAAGAAAAGGAATATCAAACAGAGTCCAAACGGAATGAAACCTTCGGGAGAGTGATTTTTTGGAACAAACGTGATCCAGAGGACTTGGAGTGCAAGTCAAGAAGCAGCCGAGGCTCCCACGAGATAGGAGGGCGTGCCCCCTGTCTCGTGGGTCCCTTGGGCGGCCACCGGTGTACTTCTTCCTCCTATATATACCTACGTACCCCGAAAACATCCATGAGCAGGACGAAACACAATTTTCACCACCGTAACCTTCTGTATCCGTGAGATCTCATCTTGGAGCCTTCGCCGGCACTCTGCCGGAGGGGGAATCAAGCACGGAGGGCTTCTACATCAACATCCTTGCCCCTCCGATGAGTTGTGAGTAGTTTACCATAGACCTACGGGTCCATAGTTATTAGCTAGATGGCTTCTTCTCTCTTTTTGGATCTCAATACAATATTCTCCCCCTCTCTTGTGGAGGTCTATTTGACGTAAACTCTTTTTGTGGTATGTTTGTCGAGATCCGATGAATTGTGGGTTTATGATCAAGTTTATCTATGAATAATATTTGAATCTTCTATGAATTCTTTTATGTATGATTGAGTTATTTTTGCAAGTCTCTTCGAATTATCAGTTTGGTTTGGCCTACTAGATTGATCTTTCTTGCCATGGGAGAAGTGCTTAGCTTTGGGTTCAATCTTGCGGTGTCCTTACCCAGTGACAGAAAGGGTTGCAAGGCACGTATTGTATTGTTGCCATCGAGGATAACAAGATGGGGTTTATATCATATTGCTTGAGTTTATGAACTTAATACTCTAGATGTAGGCAGGAGTCGGTCGATGTGTGGAGTAATAGTAGTAGATGAAGGCAAGAGTCGGTCTACTTGTTATGGACGTGATGCCTATATACATGATCATGCCTAGATAATCTCATAACTATGCGCTTTTCTATCAATTGCTCGACAGTAATTTGTTCACCCACCCTAATACTTATGCTATCTTGAGAGAAGCCACTAGTGAAACCTATGGCCCCCGGGTCTATCTCTTATCATATTTGCTTTCAAACTAATTTTATTTGCATCATAATTTTTGCATCTATATTATAAAATACCAAAAATATATTTATCTTATCTTACTATCTTTATTGGATCTCACTTTCGCAAGTGGCCGTGAAGGGATTGACAACCCCTTTATTGCGTTGGTTGCGAGTTCTCAGTTTGTTTATGTAGGTGCGTGGGAATTTTGAGGAGCCTCCTACTGGATTGATACCTTGGTTCTCAAAAGCTGAGGGAAATACTTACGCTACTATTGCTTCATCACCCTCTCCTCTCAAGACGTAGCAAGAAGGATTTCGGGCGCCGTTGCCGGGGAGGTCTTCGCTCAAATCAAGACATACCAAGTACCCATCACAAACCCATCTCCCTCGCATTTACATTATTTGCCATTTGCCTCTCGTTTTCCTCTCCCCCACTTCACCCTTGCCGTTTTATTCACCCTCTCTTTCCCAATATCCTCCTCTCTTTTTCGCTTGCCTTTTTCTGCTTGCTTGTGTGCATGTTTGTCCTTATGGCTTCGCCTAAGGGTCCTGACCACCTTCTCAGAAGGATGGAAGAGATTGAATCAAATATTAGAAGCTTTATGAATTTGCAATTTGAGCATAATAATTTCTTTAGAAAAGAGCTTAAGGAACAAAAAGGTTTTTTGGGGTTTATGAACAAAGAGCTTGAAGATATGAATAAAGAATTTTATGGTGTTAATGCTAAAATTACCCGTCTTGAAAATGCTACAGCCAAAATTTCTGATAAGCAAGCCACCTTAGTCAATAAGATGGCCGCTAAACCAGAAAAGTTAGATGAAAATAATGATGAGGATCTTAAAGTTATTGATGCGTCTCCTATTAGATCTATGTTTTGCAATATGAATTTTGACAATTATGGGACTGATGATGAATCAACTTTGCCTAGAAGGCGTCCCAAAAATTTGGAGTCTTTAGATCTTGATGCTAAATTTGGTAAAAGTGAGATTGGAGAGTCCTCAACTTCAAATAATATTGAACCTACTATCTCGGATTTCAAGGAATTTGAATATGATAATTGTTCTTTAAAAGGTTATATTTCCTTGTTGCAATCCGTTGTTAAATCTCCTCATGCTTATAGTCAAAACAAAGCTTTTACCAAACATATTGTTGATGCCTTGATGCAATCTTATGATGAAAAACTTAATTTGGAAGTTTCTATACCTAGAAAACTTAATGATGAGTGGGAACCTACTATAAAGATTAGAATTAAAGATTATGAGTGTTTTGCTTTGTGTGATTTGGGTGCTAGTATTTCCATGATTCCGAAAACTTTATGTGATATTCTAGGTTTCCATGATCTTGATGATTGCTCTTTAAATTTGCACCTTGCGGATTCCACCATTAAAAAGCCAATGGGAAGGATCAATGATGTTCTTAACGTTGCAAATAGAAATTTGGTGCCCGTGGATTTTATCGTTCTTGATATAGATTGCAATCTTTCTTGCCCTATTATTCTTGGTAGACCTTTCCTTAGAACGATTGGCGCGATTATTGATATGAAGGAAGGGAATATTAGATTCCAATTTCCATTAAAGAAAGACATGGATAACTTTCCAAGAAAGAAAGTCAAATTACCTTATGAATCTATCATGCGGGCTACTTATGAATTTAGTGCCAAAGATGGCACTCGTTAAATCTATCTTCGCTTTTATGCCTAGCTAGGGGCGTTAAACGATAGCGCTAGTTGGGAGGCAACCCAATTTTCTTTATGTTTTTTTGTTTTTGCTCCTGTTTAGTAATAATTCTTGCATCTACCTTCTGTTTAGATGTGTTTTTATCTTTTAATTAGTGTTTGTGCCAAGTAGAACCTATAGGATAACCTACAATGATAGTTGATTTGATTCTGCTGAAAAACAGAAACTTTGCGTGCACGAATATAATTTTGTTAAATGACAGGAACATGCTTTTGCGTTGATTATTTTTGCTTCTGATCAATAAACAAATTGTACATGACTTCCTGTTTTGGTAGGATTTTTAAAGTTCCAGAAGTTTGCATTAGTTATAGATTGCTACAGACTGTTCTGTTTTTGATAGATTCTGTTTTTCGTGTGTTGTTTGCTTATTTCAATGCATCTATGGCTAGTAAAATAGTTTCTAAACCATAAGGAAGTTGGAATACAGTAGGTTTAAGACCAAAATAAATAAAGAATGAGTTCATTACAGTACCTTATGTGGTGGTTTTGTTTTCTTTCACTAACGGAGCTTATAAGATTTCCTGTTGAGTTTTGTATTGTGAAGTTTTCAAGTTTTGGGTAAAGATTTTATGGACTATGGAATAAAGGGTGGCAAGAGCCTAAGCTTGGGTATTCCCAAGGCACCCCAAGATATTCAAGGATAGCCAAAAGCCTAAGCTTGGGGATGCCCCGGGAAGGCATCCCCTCTTTCGTCTTTGTTCATTGGTAACTTTACTTGGAGCTATATTTTTATTCGACACATGATATGTGTTTTGCTTGGAGCGTCGTGTATTATATTAGTATTTGCTTTTTAGTTTACCACAATCATCCTTTCTGTACACACCTTTTTGGAGAAGCCTACTTGATTAGAATTTGCTAGAATACTCTATGTGCTTCACCTATATCTTTTGAGCTTGATAGTTTTTGCTCTAGTGCTTCACTTATATCTTTTAGAGCACGGCGGTGGCTTATTTTTGTAGAAATTGCTAGTCTCTCATGCTTCACTTATATCTTTTTAGAGTCTTTTAGAACAGCATGGTATTTGCTATGGTTATAAAATTGGTCCTAGAATGGTAGGCATCCAAGTTGGGTATAATAAAAACTATCATAGGAAGTGAATTGGATGCTATGATCAATTTGATACTTGATAATTGTTTTGAGACATGGAGGTAGTGATATTAAAGTCATGCTAGTTGGGTGATTATGTATTTAAAGAATGCTTGTGTTGAAGTTTGTGATTCCTGTTGCATGCACGTATGGTGAACCGCTTTGTGATGAAGTTGGAGCACAATTTTATTTATTAGGTGTCTTCCTTATGAGTGGCGGTCGGGGACGAGCGATGGTCTTTTCCTACCAATCTACCCCCCTAGGAGCATGCACGTAGTGCTTTGGTTTTTGATTACTTCTAGATTTTTGCAAAAAGTACATGAGTTCTTTTGACTAATGTTGAGTCCATGGATTATACGCACCCTTTCACCCTTCCATCATTGCTAGCCTTTCTTGTGCCGCGCAACTTTCGCCGGTACATTACACCCACCATATACCTTCCTCAAAACAGCCACCATACCTACCTATTATGTCATTTCCATAGCCATTTCGAGATATATTGCCATGCAACTTTCCACCGTTCCGTTCATATGACACGCATTACTTTTGTCACATTGCTCTTTGCATGATCATGTAGTTGACATTGTATTTGTGGCAAGGCCACCTTCATAATTTTCATACATGTCGCTCTTGATTCATTGCATATCCCGGTACACCGCCGGAGGCATTCATATAGAGTAATATCTTGTTCTAGTTTTGAGTTGTAAATCCATAAAAGTGTGATGATCTTCATTATTAGAGCATTGTCCTAGTGAGGAAAGGATGATGAAGACTATGATTCCCCCACAAGTCAGGATGAGACTTCGAACTTTACAAAAAGAAAAAAAAGAGAAAAAAAGAGAAAGGCCAAAAATAAAAAAGAAAGGCCAAAGAAAAAAAAGAAAACAAAGAAAAAGAGAAAAAGAAAAAGAATAAAATAAAATGAGAGAAAAAGAGAGAAGGGACAATGCTACTATCTCTTTTTCCACACTTGTGCTTCAAAATAGCACCATGATCTTCATGATAGAGAGTCTCATATGTTGTTACTTTCATATACTAGTGGGGATTTTTCATTGTAGAACTTGGCTTGTATATTCCAATGATGGGCTTACTCAAAGTGCCCTAGGTCTTCGTGAGCAAGCAAGTTGGATGCACACCCACTTAGTTTCTTTTGTTGAGCTTTCATATATTTATAGCTCTAGTGCATCCGTTGCATGGCAATCCCTACTCACTCACATTGATATCTATTAATGGGCATCTCCATAGCCCGTTGATACGCCTAGTTGATGTGAGACTATCCTCTTTTTTTGTCTTCTCCACAACCACCATTCTATTCCACATATAGTACTATGTCCATGGCTCACGCTCATGTATTGCGTGAAAGTTGAGAAGTTTGAGATTATTAAAGTATGAAACAATTGCTTGGCTTGTCATCGGGGTTGTGCATGATTAAATACTTTGTGTGATGAAGATAGAGCAACAACCAGACCATATGATTTTGTAGGGATAACTTTCTTTGGCCATGTTATTTTGAGAAGACATGATTACTTTGATTAGTATGCTTGAAGTTTCACCATTTTCATGTTAATATGAACTTTTATTTTGTATCATTTGGATCTGAACATTCATGCCACAATAAAGAAAATTACATTGAGAACTATGCTAGGTAACATTCCACATCAAAAATTCTCTTTTTATCATTTACCTACTCGAGGACGAGCAGGAATTAAGCTTGGGGATGCTTGATACGTCTCCAATGTATCTATAATTCTAGATTGTTCCATGCTATTATATTACCCCTTTTGGATGTTTATGGGCTTTATTTTACACATTTATATCATTTTTAGGACTAACCTACTAACCGGAGGCCCAACCCATATTGCTGTTTTTTTTGCCTATTTCAGTATTTCGAAGAAAAGGAATATCAAACGGAGTCCAAACGGAACGAAACCTTCGGGAGCGTGATTTTTGGAACAAACGTGATCTAGAGGACTTGGAGTGCAAGTCAATAAGCAGCCGAGGCTCCCACAAGATAGGAGCCCCCCTTGTAGGGTGCGCCCCCTGTCTTGTGGGCCCCTCGGGCGGCCACCGACGTACTTCTTCCTCCTATATATACCTACGTACCCCGAAAACATTCAGGAGCAGGACGAAACACAATTTTCACCACCGTAACCTTTTGTATCCACGAGATCTCATCTTGGAGCCTTCGCCGGCACTCTGCCGGAGGGGGAATCAACCACGGAGGGATTCTACATCAACATCCTTGCCCCTCCGATGAGTTGTGAGTAGTTTACCACAGACCTACGGGTCCATAGTTATTAGCTAGATGGCTTCTTCTATCTTTTTGGATCTCAATACAATGTTCTCCCCCTCTCTTGTGGAGATCTATTCGATGTAAACTCTTTTTGCGGTGTGTTTGTTGAGATCCGATGAATTGTGGGTTTATGATCAAGTTTATCTATGAATAATATTTGAATCTTCTCTGAATTCTTTTATGTATGATTGAGTTATTTTTGCAAGTCTCTTCGAATTATCAGTTTGGTTTGGCCTACTAGATTGATCTTTCTTGCCATGGGAGAAGTGCTTAGCTTTGGGTTCAATCTTGCGGTGTCCTTACCCAGTGACAGAAAGGTTGCAAGGCACGTATTGTATTGTTGCCATCGAGGATAACAAGATGGGGTTTATATCATATTGCTTGAGTTTATCCCTCTACATCATGTCATCTTGCTTAATGCGTCACTCTGTTCTTATGAACTTAATACTCTAGATGCAGGCAGGAGTCGGTCGATGTGTGGAGTAGTAGTAGTAGATGCAGGCATGAGTCGGTCTACTTGTTATGGACGTGATGCCTATATACATGATCATGCCTGGATTATCTCATAACTATGCGCTTTTCTATCAATTGCTCGACAATAATTTGTTCACCCACCGTAATACTTATGCTATCTTGAGAGAAGCCACTAGTGAAACCTATGCCCCCCGGGTCTATCTCTTATCATACTTGCTTTCAATCTACTTTTATTTGCATCTGTACTTTTTGCATCTATATTATAAAATACCAAAAATGTATTTATCTTATCTTACTATCTTTATTAGATCTCACTTTCGCAAGTGGCCGTGAAGGGATTGACAACCCCTTTATTGCGTTGGTTGCGAGTTCTCAGTTTGCTTGTGTAGGTGCGTGGGACTTTCGAGGAGACTCCTACTGGATTGATACCTTGGTTCTCAAAAACCGAGGGATATACTTATGCTACTATTGCTGCATCACCCTATCCTCTTCGAGGAAAACCAATGCAAGCTCAAGATGTAGCAGTCCCTTAGTGCACGCTTTTGTTCCCGCTTGTGAATATGGGTTGCGTATATCATATTTACTGTTTTCACCTGGGGAGGGAATTTCTTCTGTCCTCCTGTGTTCGGCGGCCGGGGATCCTCGTCGTCGTCGCTATGCAGCCCCTTTTCCTTGTTTTCGGCATTCAACTTGCCGGCCTGTTTAAACACCTAGCATTCCCTGTTGGTGTGGTTGGCTGGTTTATGGGGGGTGCCGTGAATTTGACATGAGCGATCGAGTATGCGGTCCAGACTGGATGAGCCCGGATTGTTTCTTTTGAATGGCTTTTTCCACTATCCGCATTTAAAGCCTCTGAATCGGCATTAACTATCGTGTCTTCGGCATTGTCACCATTGTTGCGATGCTTGTGACTATTTCGCCGTTTCTTGCCGTTGCTATCCCAGGCGTCTGAATCGCTTGAGTTTTTTGGTGTGATGTTGCTACGAGCCAGCCAGTTGTCCACGCTCGCGCAAAAGCGGGTCATGAGTGTCGTGAGGGCTGCCATGGACTTTGGCTTCTCTTGGCCGAGGTGTCAGGCGAGCTATTCGTCACGGATGTTATGCTTGAAGGCTGCTAAGGCTTCGGCATCTAGATAGTCGGCAATTTGGTTCTTTTTAGTTAGGAACCGAGTCCAGAATGTCCTGGCTGACTCTCTGGGCTATTGGGTTATGTGACTTAAGTCATCAGCATTCGGTGGTCGCACATAAGTGCCCTAGAAGTTGTCGAGGGATGCGTCTTCCAGGTCCTCCCAACTGCCAATGGAGCTTGCTGGCAGGCTATTCTGCCAATGCCGAGCCGGTCCTTTGAGCTTAAGTGGTAGGTACTTTATGGCATGTAAGTCATCGCCGCGGGCCATGTGAATGTGTAGGATAAAATCTTCAATCCATACCACAGGGTCTATTGTGCCATCATATGATTCAATGTTTACGGGTTTAAACCCTTATGGGAATTCATGATCCATAACTTCATCAGTGAAGCATAGGGGGAGTGCGGCGCCTCTATGCCGGGCTGCATCCCGACGTAGTTCAAATGAATCTGGTCTGTTGTATTCGGCCCGGCCGGACTTTGGTTTATTGTATCCAGTGTGACGGTCATCATCACGTCTTGTGACGCGCCCCCGTGATCCATAGATCGATCTTGACTGTCCTGCTTTTTTTCCAATACATCTCGCAGGTCCCTCGTGTAGCTCCGGGCCTTAGTATTATCGTCTGATTGGCGACGGGGTGCGGTCTGGACTTCGGGCTGGTACGCCGCTTTGTCCCGGCCACGGGGTGGCCCGTCAGCTGCATCATGCGCTGGTAGCATGGGCTTTAAAGCTTCCTCCTCGAGTTGAGGTAGTAACCTGCGCTTTGGGTAACTTTTGCTAGGGCGCTCGAGTCCGTATTCCTCGACAGCCAGGACCTCGGTCCATCTATCAGTTAGCAGATCTTGATCAGGTTGAAGCTGTTGCTGTTTTTTCTTTAGGCTTTTTGCAGGGGCTATAAGCCGGCGCTTGAAGTGCTCCTGCTCGACGGGATCCTCAGGCACGATGAATTCTTCGTCGCCAAGGCTCACTTCATCTTCGGAGAGAGGCATGTAATTATCGTCCTCTGATTCTCCATCTGTCACCTGTTCCTTAGGGCTAGCTTGCCCATCCTCTTGCTCGGCCAGCTCAAAGCCTGGCTGGGCAGGATTGTTTTCGTCTTCGGCATCATTCGGATTGTTATTTGTGTCAGTATCACTATTTTTTCTATGGCGGGGCCTGGAGCGGCGCCTATGACGCCGGTGCCTAGATTGCATCTCCAAGGTGTTATCTTCTGTTGTCTCATCGCCATTGCTTTCTTTGGGGGTG
>NC_041391.1:432544075-432548970 GCF_002162155.2 Triticum dicoccoides | reverse complement strand
TCATATGATGAGGTGGCTGTCCAGCGCCCTATAGGCGGAGGTCCCTGTTCTTCTCCTGCATCGTCATCTGTACCGTCGATGTCTTCGAAGTTGAAGTCAAGCACGTTGGTTAAGTCATCGACAGTGGCTATTAAGTGGGTGGTGGGTGGGGAATGAATTTCTTCGTCGTCCGCTTCCCACTCGAGCCGGACATAGTTCAGCCAAGAATCTCCCGACAAGGAAAGAGACCTTAATGAACTTAGCATATCACCCAAGGGCGAGTGCTGAAAATTATCCATGGCGGTGAACTCCATGACCGGTGCCCAATCAGATTTGATAGGCACGGATGTACGCGGTTCGGATCCTGTAGCCGGAAACGAGTCCGAGGGTCCGATAACACCATCCTCGCAAGAGGTGGGATCATTGTTCGGCACCAACGCTGATGAGTGCATGGCCTCCGTGGCGGGGTCCATCCACCTGTCCTCGGCAGGCATGATCTGCTCTGGATTGATTCCCGGTGCCGCCACAGGCGCGATCTCCCGAACACTGTCCGATGGCAGATCAAAGTCTTGCCCGTCATGACCGTTCGGCGCACTTGGCATGGGCTCGAATCCGTCGAAGATCAAGTCCCCGCGGATGTCGGCAGTATAGTTCAAGCTTCCAAACCTAACCTGATGGCAAGGGGCATAGCTATCGATCTGCTCCAGATGGCCAAGCGAGTTGGCCCGCAGTACGAAGCCGCCGAATACGAAGATCTGTCCGGGAAGGAAAACCTCCCGCTGGACCGCGTCATTGAAGATGATTGAAGGAGCCATCAAGCCTTACCGCGACGACCTAGTGGAACTCTCAATGAAAGCACCAATGTCGGTGTCAAAACCGGCGGATCTCGGGTAGGGGGTCCCGAACTGTGCATCTAAGGCTAATGGTAACAGGAGGTAGGGGACACGATGTTTTACCCAGGTTCGGGCCCTCTCGATGGAGCTAATACCCTACTTCCTGCTTGATTGATCTTGATGATATGAGTATTACAAGAGTTGATCTACCACGAGATCGTAGAGGCTAAACCCTAGAAGCTAGCTGTCGGCGTTCTGGGAACGGGGGTCCCCAGACTTGCCTGCTTGCGTCCTGCGGCGTGGCTCAAGTGGGGGCCCGATGCAGCCTAGCTTCATCAGCTCAAGCTCAAGACCCTCGCGAGGGTCCAAGCCTCGCGGGGCGGACGACAGGGAGCTTCCTCAAGAACAACCTCCTCAGGCGGGCTCGCGAGGAGGCGGAGAGATCAAGGCAGGGCACCTCCCAAGGGGCCCGTGACGCAAGCCATGACGACCGGAGGCCAGGCGGGTACCAGGCGGGCGCCGGCCTATGCAGTGTCCTTATTTCCCTTTCGGTGCTAAGGGGGCAAGCACAGGCCAAGGCGTCAGACAAAGGTTACCGTTTCGGTGCAACAAGACCAAAACCAGCAGAACGGCAGGATGGAGGTCATCGTGGAGCCCAGGGCGGCGTCACCGTTAGAGCCTTTGGCAGCCGAAGACCAACTTTAGTCAAGATAAGTGTACCAGATGTTCCCCTTCAAGATGGCCAATTGTTGGCGCCCTTCCCGCTCATTATTTGGGGAGAGGCCCAGGCCCTCGCTTTATAAATAGGACTAGCCACCACAAGGTAGAGGCATCTCAAGATCGACCAGAGAGAGAGAGAAGCGACTGAACTCACCCAAGCAGTTCATCGCACCAGCTCAAGAACAGCCCCTCGCGAGGCTGTTCTCCCTTTGTACTGTTCATCATCAGCCCCTGAGGCAATCCACCGCACCACACACTGGAGTAGGGTATTACACCACAATGGTGGCCTAAACCAGTATAAATCTCATGTCCTCTGTGTGTTCATCTTTCTTGCCTAGATCTTTGCGAGACTTCGAGACGTGAGCTGGTAGGGGAGAGATCTTCATGTGCGCCCCAGTGTTCAAACCTCAAGTGTCAGCCAGAACCCGAAATCCGACATTTGGCGCGCCAGGTAGGGGTGCGCCGGAATCTTTTCTTCCGCTAGCCGTGTGTGATCTTCCACCGATACCATGGCTGACGCTCGCCGAGCTCGCGCCGAGCGTCGGGCTGCTCTCGGCACTCGCGTCGCCCAGACGGCGCCCGTCGGCAGACGCCCCCTCGTTCCCCATCGCCTGCTGCGAACGCCGCCACCGGCCCGGCGGGGAACGAGCAGCAGGCCTCATCCCTGCATCCTTCGGTGCGGCGTGATGGCCACACCGCCACCCCGTCGCTGACTCCAGCCGCGCTACTCCTGGCGCGTGAGCTCCTGGACTACCGCCCCATTGACGACCTCTACGAGGACTGGCCCGCCCTCATCACTGAGCTCGTCAGCGCCGCAGGGGGCTCTCCCATGTTGTCTGTTGACCCACAAGTATAGGGGATCTACCGTAGTTGAGGGAGTTCCGGACTAGGGGGTGTCCGGATAGCCGAACTATCATCATCGGCCGGACTCCAAGGCTATGAAGATACAAGATTGAAGACCTCGTCCCGTGTCCGGATGGGACTTTCCTTGGTGTGGAAGGCAAGCTTGGCGATACGGATATGTAGATCTCCTACCATTGTAACCGACTCTATGTAACCCTAGCCCTCTCCGGTGTCTATATAAATCGGATGGCTTTCGTCCATAGGACGAACAACAATCATACCATAGGCTAGCTTCTAGGGTTTAGCCTCCTTGATCTCGTGTTAGATCCACTCTTGTAACACATATCATCAATATTAATCAAGCAGGACGTAGGGTTTTACCTCCATCAAGAGGGCCCGAACCTGGGTAAAACATCGTGTCCCTTGTCTCCTGTTACCATCCGCCTAGACGCACAGTTCGGGACCCCTACCCGAGATCCGCCGGTTTTGACACCGACATTGGTGCTTTCATTGAGAGTTCCTCTGTGTCGTCACCGATAGGCTCGATGGCTACTTCGACCATCATCAACGATGCAGTCCAGGGTGAGACCTTTCTCCCCGGACAGATCTTCATATTCGACGGCTTTGCACTGCAGGCCAATTCACTTGGCCATCTGGAGCAGATCGAAAGCTACGCCCCTGGCCGTCAGGTCAGATTTGGAAGTTTAAACTTCACGGCGGACATCCGCGGGGACTTGATCTTCGATGGATTCGAGCCACAGCCGAGCATGCCGCACTGTCACGGCAAGCATGATTTAGCTCTGCAGCCGGACAGTACCCTGGAGGCCGCACTCGAACCCGCTCCGATCTTCAATTCGGAGCCGGCTGCGCAGATCAAGGACGGATGGCTAGACACCGCCTCGGGGGCTGCCACCTCTACGGCGATAGAGCCGAACACTGACCTTGTCCCTCATAAAGCTCGTGACTCCAAGGTGCCGGACTCCTCGCCGGACTCCGAACCTCCCGCGCCCCCTCCGATCAAATCCGATTGGGCGCCGATCATGGAGTTCACCGCAGCGGACATCTTTCAACACTCACCTTTTGGCGACATCTTGAGTTCGCTAAAGTATCTCTCGTTATCAGGAGAGCCCTGGCCGGACTGCGGTCAGGACGGTTGGGATGCGGACGACGAAGAAATTCAAAACCCACCCACCACCCAATTAATAGCCACTGTCGGCGATCTAACCGACATGCTAAACTATGACTCCGAAGACATCAACGGTATGGACGACGATGCCGAAGACGACTCAGAACCAGCGCCTACCGGGCACGGGAAAGCCACCCCAACTCACGACGTATACATGGTGGATACACCAAAAGGAAGCGATAACGAGGAAAAACGGGACGTGGCGAAGGACAACTCCCCCAACAAACAACCAAAACGGCGATGCAAGCGCCGCCCGAAGACCGACCTCGATAAAAACGACACCCATACGGACCCGGCCCTAGAGCAGGGCGAAGCAGTGGACGACGCACATGTCAACAAGCAGCCAGCCGGACATGAACTGGACAAGCAACCCATCCCCAGCGAAGATGATCTCACATCACCAGAGCATACGAATCTTCATAAAAGGCTCGTCCCCACTGCAAGAAGTTTGAAGAAGCAAAGGCGGAAGCTCAAAACAGCGGAGGATGCACTCAGAATGAGATGGAGCAAAGTACTCAACAACGCAGATAAACATGGCGCTAGTCACCAGACAAAGAGCTACCCAAAGCGCAAGCTGTTACCCGAATTTGACGAGGAGGCCTTAGAGCCCCCTCAGTCAAAAAAGAAAGAAGCCGCCTGGCCGGATAGATGACCAGATGACAGGCCAAGATGTAACATCCCAAATTTTCAATTTGGAATGTTATACATTAAGTCATTATGCATTACATACTTTCTTGCATTTGCCGATCCTAGAAATTTCACGCAACTCAAGGACCCTCGGAGAGAGTTGGAGATTTCGAAATTTTCATATTTGAGTTTCCTCGAATTATGAAAAAGAGGATCATTTGATTTTATTTATTTCATCTTCAACTAATTTTCCAATATCAAGAATATGAGAGGGAATAATAAGACTTCCCCAAAAATTTGGAAAAATGAATATTTAATAAATAAATCAAATTCTGGATTTTTTCGGAGTTTATTTGCCTTAGGGAAAAATGCGTGTTTACAAAAATTGCATTTTAGGCCCGAGTAAAAGTTCATTTTGTTCGACTCATTTTTAGGAGTCGGAGAAAATTTACTTTGTAAATTTTGGAGTTCGTTTAGATTTTATTTTATTCGTTTTTCTGCGCGTGATATTTAAAAAAAAACGCGCAGCGCCCCACCTGGGCCAAGGGCCCAGCCGGCCCAGCCACCCCTCCCCTCGCGCGCCCGCGCGCAGCGCGCCGCCGCCGCCCCAGCCGAGTCCGGCTCGGAATCCGCTACCGCCGCCGCCCTTGCCTTGCCCCCTCCTCCAAGCAGCACCCCCCTTTAAATACCCCAGCACCCCCCTCTCC
>NC_041391.1:432535525-432543540 GCF_002162155.2 Triticum dicoccoides | reverse complement strand
GCTCGCGCCGCCGCCGCCCGCGCCGCCAGTCGCCGTCGCCTCGCCGCCTAGCCGCCGCCCCGCCGGAGCCCCGCCTCATCGAGGTAGCCGTGCCGCGCCACCCTTCCCTCGGTTCGGTTTTTTTTTATAAAAAAAAACCGTTCAGGTTTCTTTTCCGTCGTTCGGTTTTTTTCGAAACCCTAGACCGGTTTTAAATTCCGGTTTTGTTGTTTAGCGAGCGTTCGCCGGACCGTTCGTCTTAACGAACGTGATCACCGGTTATTCCCGGTTAACGAACGTCCGTTCGTTTAACCGTTCATTGTTTTCTTTTAAATCGGATTTATTTCGCGATTTTCTGATCGCGATTTCAGATTCGATCTTCGTTCTAGTTTTTCTTCTCGCTCGTTTATCGGAATCAGGTGATTCAAGCGCCTGGAGTTTCGTTTCGAAACCGCCGTTCCGACTAATCAACTTAAACAAGTTTTTGCTTCTGTAAAATTTGACTTAGATTCAGATTAGTAAAACGAAGCTGTTTTCTTTCGCCGTCTGACTTTCGTTGCTTTGTTTGATTTGGTTATTTTTGCAAACCGGAGTTCTTAAGTTGAACTTTCTGGTTAGATATTTTATTCGAGATTTACCCGTGCATTAGATTTGTACTTATTGTATGCTTGTTGTTTGTCTGCGATAGATCACCGGAGTGTGCCGCTTGTTACTTCGAATCTCTAGGTTTTGCGGATCATCAGCAAGGCAAGTAACACTTGATCATATCTTTTCTACTACCCAGTTTTTATGCATTAAATCAATCCTCAAACATTGCATGATCAGGATCTAATTAAATTGTGGGATGGGAAGTAGATGAGGTAGTACCTATTACCTGTGTTACTTATGAAACCTTTGGGAGTTACTTCTGCGTTTCCTTATTATGCCATGCTATGCTAGTAGACGTGGATTGGGCGAGTAAATATCCATGACAGATGTGAGATTGTTAATTAATGGTTTATCTAAGGTGGCAACTTAAATACACATCTGGGTGGATTGAGGCACCTGGGGTATCCAGTGATTGCCTATTTTTTTGGAAATCCCGGGGTTACCGTGTGATTTTCCTATGGACCGCCACCCAGGCTCAAAGGGATCATAAGATAATTCATGCTAGTAACTTCCGTGTGCAGCCACAAGCCATTATGGGCTCTGGCATAGTTGACTAAGTCGTGCGAACTCTTATAGTGCTGGACTAGCAGATGTAGGTGATGTAGGTGTACCGGTCTACCCATCGTAAGGTGCTAGTGCTTCTGAAAGACTATGTCTCGGTCATCCGTTTCTCAAACACCCTGTAGTGCGAGAAACCAAACGGAGGCGATCGAGTCTTGTGGGGAAAAGTGCGCAAACCTCTGCAGAGTGTACAAACTAATCATGATTAGCCATGTACCCGGTTATGGACATCTTGAGTATCTAGTACTTGAATATCATGTGAATCTCATCATGTTACTTTAATCTAATATTGTTGGGTTTGATGAGTACTTTTAATTGGGATTGAGAATGCTGTCAACCATTCTCAATGTTTAACAACCACCATGATAGTTAATTAAAAATTATTCCTTTGCAGTAGGGAAAAATTGGCTTTACGCAAAACTGTAACCATAGAGCTTCTACACTAGCCAAATTGCATGTAGTGTAGCGTATTCCAATGTTTTTCTCTATGTGTTACATTGCCAGCATATTCCATGTGCTGACCCGTTTTCGGGCTGCAACGTTTCATGTTGCAGACTTTTCAGACGACGAGTAAGGTGCTTTAGGTCGTGGTTCTATACTCAGTGATGCCATTGGAGTTGATGGACTCACTTATCTTCCAAGTCTTCCGCTTTTATCACTATTAGATGGCCTTAAGCCATATTTATTGTAATAAAGTCCTCTTTTGGACAACAATGTAATAAGTGTGTGATTGCTACTCTGTCATAAATCCTTCGAAGTACTGTGTGGTGTCAGCATTACTGATCCAGGGATGACACCTGAGCACAGAGACTTGACCATCTGAGGTCGGGTCGCTACAGAGATGGTATCAGAGCCCACGCTGACTGTAGGACATGACCACTAAGTTAAAGCCATAGATCACTACTCTCTTCTCATTTTCTAACTCCTCATCTTTTCTACTCTTTTAGGATGACGGACGCAAAGATCAAGTACGCCCAACCAGATGAAGGCACACCTTTTGGATTCCACTTGAAGGAAGTCACCAAGTACCTGAACATTGGACTACCAAGCTTCACGGGGACTTTCAACGCCACTCTGCCTGAAGAGGAGCGCTGGAAGATTCAAGCCCACGTTCCGGGAAGGACATTCGCCCCAATCACCAAGCCTATAGATAGTGTTTTCAGTGCACCAACCTGGAGTCTGGGAAAAAGCATGGCAGCTCATATCACCATGGGACGCATTGGAGAAGTTTACCAAGAAGACCTCAAGGACACTATCTACCAGATTTGCGGACGCCGAAATGAACAATGGGAGATAGTCAGCACCAAGAAGGATAGATCCATTGCAGCTTTCATCCAGGAGTTAAACCAGCACATTCGACGCCAGGAGAACCAGATGTGCAATGATATGATAGAATTGAAAAATGCGAAGGGAAGGATCATCAAACTTGAAGGAGAGCTGAAGTCTACATGCAAGGACTACATGGATGAGATCGTAGCTGTAGTAAAGCACAATAGCGATCTTAAGTATGAGATTGAAGAACTCAAGAAGAAGTTAGCGCTCAAGAATGAAGACAAGTACGTCGACTGTCCGAGCAACTACATCATCATCGACGACACCGATTCGGATCCAAGTGAACCCGACTTTGAAGACGAAGCTGGAGCAGACATCATGGAGTCTTCCACCGGTTCAAATTAATAGATGACCCCCACACATTAGTAGTATTCCCCCCATGTAAACATTATAGTTCAGCACTTTTGCGATAGTTAGACCGTTGTAAGCCCTTTGTTTGAAATGAATGAAGTGATTTTGTGTGCTTTTGCTCATGTGCATTTGGGTAGTGTTTTCTCCTTAGACCTCACTCTATTCTAAATTTCTCATCTTTTCTAAACCCTTCAGATGCCTCCGAGATGTGACCCCGGGTTTGTTTTCCCGCCAGAGATCACTCAGTTGATTTAGCAGCATAACACTTTGATCCAAACATTGGTACAGAACCAAGGCAACAACAACAACAACCCACCACCACCACCACCTGCGGATCACTTGACTCGTTTCCTTAGGCTGCAACCGCCATTGTATTCCAGTAGCACCGAGCCAATTGTAGCAGATGATTGGCTCCGCAAGATAGGAAGGGAGTTAACTACTGCAGGATGCACCGATGGAGAAAAGGTGAAGTTTGCTGCAGACCAGCTTGAAGGACCCGCAACAGCATGGTGGGAGAATTTCACAGCCACTTACCCTGTAGACACTGTCACATGGGATCAGTTTCAGCAAGCTTTCTGCACTGCCCATGTTTCAGCAGGAGCTATGGCCATGAAGAAGCGTGAGTTTCGCAACTTACGCCAAGGAGGAAGGACTGTTGGCCAGTATGTGGATGATTTTAGTAAGTTAGCACGTTATGCCCCTAATGACGTTGCTACAGATGCAGCTAAGCAGGAGAAGTTTCTGGAAGGACTGAATGATGAGTTAAGCATGCAGTTGATGGTAGCCACTTTCAATAACTACCAGGAGTTGGTAGACCGTGCCCTCATGATTGAAGGAAAGCAACAACAGATTGAGAATCGCAAGAGAAAGTATGGGCAGGGGAAGTATAACTATGGAGCCCAACAGAAGCCCCGTTATACCCCTAAAGAAGGAGTTCAGTTTTAGCATACCCATGGAGGAGGTAGTTCGCACAACCATAATGGCCACAAGAATGGTAATGGGAATGGAGGAAGCAACGGCCAGAACCGGACCACACCATCAACCCCAGCCAAGAAAGACCTGAGCCATGTCACCTGTTACAAGTGTTCCAAGACCGGACATTATGAAAATGACTGTCCCGAAGGCCAAGGTGGAAATGGAAGCTCTGGAAAGAAGCCAAACCCTTTCAACAGGGGACAGGTGAACCACATTGATGTGGAGGAGGTTGAAGATCAGCCCGATGCAGTAATCGGTAAGTTTTTGGTTAAGTCATTTACTGCACTTGTTCTTTTCGATACCGGTGCAATGCATTCATACATATCAAGGGGATTTGTAGAAAAGTATAGTCTACCTACACAGATTCTTAAAGCCCCTATGCTAGTAAGCTCACCAGGAGCGGAGTATATGGCCAGACAAGGATGTTTTCAAGTGCCATTAAGTATAGGAAGGCATGTATTCCCGACGGATTTGATCATTCTGGAATCCCAAGGATTGGATGTGATTCTCGGTATGGATTGGCTGTCAATGTATGGAGGGAACATTGATTGCGCAAGTAAGACAATTTTGCTTACGACACCAGAAGGAAAAATGATTAGGTAGGAATCATGTAACTTCCTTATGAGGAGTTGTGCAGGAAGAGGTGCCAGTGGTGAAGGATTACCTGGATGTATTTCCTGAGGAGTTGCCAGGAATGCCACCAGATAGAGACATTGAGTTTTTGATTGAGCTCTTGCCAGGTACAGGCCCAATATCGAAGCGACCATACAGGATGCCCGCACAGGATTTGGCGGAAATCAAGAAACAGATGAAGGAACTATTGGATAAAGGTTATATACACCCAAGTTCTTCGCCTTGGGGATCACCCGTACTTTTAGTAGAGAAGAAGGATGGATCGTTAAGGATGGTTGTTGACTATCGTGGATTGAATGAAGTAACAATCAAGAACAAGTACTCACTACCAATGATAAATGATCTGTTTGATCGTTTGCAAGGAGCTAAGGTGTTTTCCAAGATCGATTTGCGATCAGGGTACCATCAGTTGAAGATTCGAGAGCAGGACATACCTAAGACAACATTCACCACAAGATATGGATTGTATGAGTATACCGTTATGTCATTTGGACTGACTAACGCACCTGCCTATTTCATGAACCTGATGAATAAAGTGTTTATGGAGTTTTTGGATAAGTTCGTCGTGGTGTTCATTGATAATATTTTGGTTTTCTCGAAGAATGAAGAGGAACATAAGGAACATTTGCGATTGGTTTTGGAGAAACTAAGGGAACATCAGTTATATGCCAAGTTCAGCAAATGTGAGTTTTGGCTAAAGGAAGTTGGATTTCTTGGACATGTTATATCCGGAGAAGGGATAGCAGTTGACCCTAAAAAGGTTGAGACCGTAACCGAATGGGAAGCACCAACGACAGTTGGAGAGATCCGAAGTTTTCTTGGACTCGCAGGATACTACCGGAGATTCATTGAGAATTTCTCAAGGATTGCAAAGCCTATGACGGAGTTGCTGAAAAAGGATACTAAGTTCATATGGACTGAGGATTGTGAGGCAAGTTTTCAGGAGTTGAAGAAAAGATTGGTTACCTCACCAGTGTTAATTTTGCCAGATCAGACCAAGGATTATGAGGTCTATTGCGACGCTTCACGTCGAGGACTTGGAGCAGTGCTTATGCAGGAAGGAAGAGTTGTTTCGTATGCTTCACGACAACTGAAACCTCACGAATTAAATTATGCCACACATGATTTGGAGTTTGCAGCCGTTGTGCATGCATTGAAGACATGGAGACATTTCCTCATTGGAAATCATTGTGAGGTGTACACGGATCACAAGAGTTTGAAGTACATTTTCACGCAGAAAGAGTTAAACCTTAGACAAAGGAGATGGTTGGAACTCATCAAGGACTATGATATGAGATTGCATTACCATCCCGGAAAGGCTAATGTAGTAGCTGATGCATTGAGTCGCAAGAGCCATGTCAATACGCTGATGACGGGGGAGATACCAAAGGAGTTAGCAGAAGATCTTCGTGAGCTATGTTTGGAAATAGTTCCGAGAGGCTATGTAGCAGCATTGGAGATTCAGTCTACCTTGATGGATAAAATCAGAGAAGCTTAGAAAAATGACAAGGAGATCGCGGATATAAAGAAGAAAATGAGCGAAGGAAAAGCAAAGGGATTTCGTGAGGATGAGCACGATACCCTATGGTTTAAGGACCGAGTTTATGTGCCAAATGACCCGGAGATCAGGAAGTTGATTCTGCAAGAGGCACACGATTCGCCCTACTCAATTCACCCAGGAAATACCAAGATGTATTTGGATTTGAAGGAAACATTCTGGTGGACCGGAATGAAGAAGGATATTGCGGAGTATGTAGCAGTTTGTGATGTATGTCAGAGAGTGAAGGCAGAACATCAGAAGCCAGCAGGATTGTTGCAACCATTGCCGATACCCGAATGGAAGTGGGAAAAACTAGGCATGGATTTCATCACAGGTTTGCCAAAGACTCGTTGAGGCTATGACTCGATTTGGGTTATAGTCGACCGCTTGACGAAGGTAGCTCATTTCATTCCAGTCAAGACTACCTATAGCAGTGCTAGTTGGCAAAGATATACATGACCAGAATTGTGTGTTTGCACGGATTTCCGAGGAGTATCGTATCAGATAGAGGAACCCAATTTACCTCAAAGTTTTGGAATCAGTTGCATGAAACATTGGGAACTAGGCTGGAATTCAGTACAACTTTTCACCCACAGACAGACGGACAGACTGAGAGAGTCAATCAGATTTTGGAGGATATGCTAAGAGCTTGTGCACTAGATTATGGATCTAGTTGGGATGATAACTTGCCGTATGCAGAGTTTTCTTATAACAACAGTTACCAAACCAGCTTGAAGACGGCACCTTTCGAAGCTTTGTACGGAAGGAGGTGCAGGACACCGTTATCATGGGACGAAGTTGGAGACCGACAGTTGTTTGGACCGGATTTAATTAAGGAGTCTGAACAGAAAGTAAAGTTGATTCGCGATAGGCTCAAGGTAGCCCAGTCCAGACAAAAGAGCTATACGGATGCAAAACGCAAGGCGATAGAATATGAAGTTGGAGACAGAGTTTATCTTAGAGTATCCCCACTTCGAGGAGTTAAGCGTTTTGGAGTTATGGGAAAATTAGCACCACGTTTCGTTGGACCGTATAGGATCTTGCAGCGCATGGGAGAAGTCGCTTATAAGTTGGAATTGCCAGAGGGACTGTTAGGAGTTCATGACGTATTCCATGTTTCTCAGCTGAAGAAATGCCACACCGCGATGGCAGAGTTACCACTAAGAGATACAGTGCCACTTGAAGCAATTCAGTTGAAGGATGATTTAACATATGAGGAGAAAGCAGTCAAGATTCTCGATTATGCCAGCAGAGTTACTCGCAGCAAGGTTATCAAGTTTTGCAAGGTTCAGTGCAGCCACCACACTGAGGATGAAGCCACCTGGGAGAGAGAAGAAGATTTGCTCAAGGATCACCCACACCTATTTTCTAGCCAACCCGAATCTCGAGGGCGAGATTCATCTTAAGGGGGGGTAGGTTTGTAACATCCCAAATTTTCAATTTGGAATGTTATACATTAAGTCATTATGCATTACATACTTTCTTGCATTTGCCGATCCTAGAAATTTCACGCAACTCAAGGACCCTTGGAGAGAGTTTGAGAGTTCGAAATTTTCATATTTGAGTTTCCTCGAATTATGAAAAAGAGGATCATTTGATTTTATTTATTTCATCTTCAACTAATTTTCCAATATCAAGAATACGAGAGGTAATAATAAGACTTTCCCAAAAATTTGAAAAAATGAAGATTTAATAAATAAATCAAATTCTGGATTTTTTCGGAGTTTATTTGCCTTAGGGAAAAATGCATGTTTACAAAAATTGCATTTTAGGCCCGAGTAAAAGTTCATTTTGTTCGACTCATTTTTAGGAGTCGGGGAAAATTTACTTTGTAAATTTTGGAGTTCGTTTAGATTTTATTTTATTCACTTTTATGCGCGTGATATTTAAAAAAAACGCGTAGCGCCCCGCCTGGGCCAAGGGCCCAGCCGGCCCAGCCGCCCCACCCCTCGCGCGCCCGCGCGCAGCGCGCCGCCGCCGCCCCAGCCGAGTCCGG
>NC_041391.1:432421112-432535113 GCF_002162155.2 Triticum dicoccoides | reverse complement strand
CCGCCGCCGCTCGCGCCGCCGCCGCCCGCCGCTAGCGCCGCCGCCCGCGCCGCCAGTCGCCGTCGCCTCGCCGCCTAGCCGCCGCCCCGCTGGAGCCCCGCCTCATCGAGGTAGCCGCACCGCGCCACCCTTCCCTCGGTTCGGTTTTTAATAAAAAAAACCGTTCCGGTTTCTTTTCCGTCGTTCGGTTTTTTTCGAAACCCTGGACCGGTTTTAAATTCCGGTTTTGTTGTTTAGCGAGCGTTCGCCGGACCGTTCGTCTTAACGAACGTGATCACCGGTTATTCCCGGTTAACGAACGTCCGTTCGTTTAACCGTTCGTCGTTTTCTTTTAAATCGGATTTATTTCGCGATTTTTTGATCGCGATTTCAGATTCGATCTTCGTTCTAGTTTTTCTTCTCGCTCGTTTATCGGAATCAGGTGATTCAAGCGCCTGGAGTTTCGTTTCGAAACCGCCGTTTCGACTAATCAACTTAAACAAGTTTTTGCTTCTGTAAAATTTGACTTAGATTCAAATTAGTAAAACAAAACTGTTTTCTTTCGCCGTCTGACTTTCGTTGCTTTGTTTGATTTGGTTCTTTTTGCAAACCGGAGTTCTTAAATTGAACTTTCTGGTTAGATCTTTTATTCGAGATTTACCCGTGCATTAGATGAGTACTTATTGTATGCTTGTTGTTTGTCTACGATAGATCACCAGAGTGCGCCGCTTGTTACTTCGAATCTCTAGGTTTCGCGGATCATCAGCAAGGCAAGTAACACTTGATCGTATCTTTTCTACTACCCAGTTTTTATGCATTAGATCAATCCTCAAACATTGCATGATCAGGATCTAATTAAATTGTGGGATGGGAAGTAGATGAGGTAGTACCTATTACCTGTGTTACTTATGAAACCTTTGGGAGTTACTTCTGCGTTTGCTTATTATGCCATGCTATGCTAGTAGACGTGGATTGGGTGAGTAAATATCCATGACAGATGTGAGATTGTTAATTAATGGTTTATCTAAGGTGGCAACTTAAATACACATCTGGGTGGATTGAGGCACCTGGGGTATCCAGTGATTGTCTGTTTTTTTGGAAATCCCGGGGTTACCGTGTGATTTTCCTATGGACCGCCACCTAGGCTCAAAGGGATCATAAGATAATTCATGCTAGTAACTTCCGTGTGCAGCCACAAGCCATTATGGGCTCTGGCATAGTTGACTAAGTCGTGCGAACTCTTATAGTGGTGGACTAGCAGATGTAGGGGATGTAGGTGTACCGGTCTACCCATCGTAAGGTGCTAGCGCTTCTGAAAGACTATGTCTCGGTCATCCGTTTCTCAAACACCCTGTAGTGCGAGAAACCAAACGGAGGCGATCGAGTCTTGTGGGGAAAAGTGCACAAACCTCTGCAGAGTGTACAAACTAATCATGATTAGCCGTGTCCCCGGTTATGGATATCTTGAGTATCTAGTACTTGAATATCATGTGAATCTCATCATGTTACTTTAATCTAATATTGTTGGGTTTGATGAGTACTTTTAATTGGGATTGAGAATGCTGTCAACCATTCTCAATGTTTAACAACCACCATGATAGTTAATTAAAAATTATTCCTTTGCAGTAGCGAAAAATTGGCTTTACGCAAAACTGTAACCATAGAGCTTCTACACCAGCCAAATTGCATGTAGTGTAGCGTATTCCAATGTTTTTCTCTATGTGTTACATTGCCAGCATATTCCATGTGCTGACCCGTTTTCGAGCTGCAACGTTTCATGTTGCAGACTTTTCAGACGACGAGTAAGGTGCTTTAGGTCGTGGTTCTATACTCAGTGATGCCGTTGGAGTTGATGGACTCACTTATCTTCCAAGTCTTCCGATGTTATCATTATTAGATGGCCTTAAGCTATATTTATTGTAATAAAGTCCTCTTTTGGACAACGATGTAATAAGTGTGTGATTGCTACTCTGTTAGAAATCCTTCGAAGTATTGTGTGGTGTCAGCATTACTGATCCAGGGATGACACCTGAGCACAGAGACTTGACCATCTGAGGTCGGGTCGCTACACAAGAGCAACAAGGGGCGCCACACACAAGCCGGCACACGATCAGCATAAAGATCCTCAGACAAAGGACGACCCAGTCAGATCTATTTATGGGCCAAAAAAGAAGACTCCAGGAAGCAACATAACCCGCCAAGCATTTGAAGACAACGGCACACCCAAATACAGGGGCGCCGCACACCCACTATGTTTCACCGACGAGGTACTGGATCATGGATTTCCAGCGGGATTCAAACCCGTAAACATAGAAGCATATGACGGAACAACAGACCCCGGAGTCTGGATTGAGGATTACATCCTACACATACATATGGCCAGACGAGACGATCTCCATGTCATAAAATACCTACTCCTCAAGCTCAAAGGGCCAGCTCGGCATTGGCTTAAAAGCCTCCCAGAAAATACCATTGGAAGTTGGGAAGAGCTGGAGGATGCGTTTCGAGCAAATTTTCAGGGGACCTATGTCCACCCTCTGGATGCAGACGATTTAAGTCACATAACTCAACATCCCGGAGAGTCAGCACGCAAATTCTGGAACAGGTTCCTCACTAAAAAGAACCAAATAGTAGACTGTCCGGACGCTGAAGCCTTAGCAGCCTTTAAACACAGCGTCCGAGACGAATGGCTTGCCAGACACCTCGGCCAGGAAAAACCAAGAACAATGGCCGCACTAACAAGCCTCATGACCCGCTTTTGCGCGGGGGAAGACAGCTGGCTGGCTAGGTGCAGCACCAGCGACCCGAGTACATCCGAAGTTAGGGATGGAAATGGGAAATCACGATGCAGAAAAGATCAGCGCCGGAATAAGGAAAATGGCCCGAATAGTACGGCGGTCAACGCCGGATTCAAAAGCTCTCGGCAGAACAACAAAACACTGCCCCTCAAGGACAACAGTGACGAGCTATCCAACCTAAATAAGATTCTGGACAGACTATGCCAAATACATGGTACCTCCGGGAAGCCTGCATACCATACCCACAGAGATTGTTGGGTGTTCAAACAGTCCGGCCGACTTAATGCCGAACACAAGGGGCTCGACACACCAAGCGAAAGTGACGAAACCCAAAAGCAGCACTCCGGAAAACAGAAGACTTTCCCACTAGAAGTCAAAGCAGTGAACTTACTTCATGTGATAACACGAAAAGACAGCGCGGCACCTGCAATACCAGGACACCGCCCGCAGAATGGGGATAGACCCTACCAAAATTCGCCGTAGCAGCACTTCCTTCAAAGGAGTGACGCCAGGCCTTTAAGCCAATTATACAGGCTCTGTACCACTAGAGGTTGTGTTCGGTTCATCCGACAACTTCCGTCGCGAAAAGCTCACTCTCCATCGCCCCATTCAAATAGTAGCCCTTAAGCACTACTGGGGCGCGCAGCTATCGCCAGCCCTAATGCAATACCACATTACGCGTTTTTTACGCTTAAGAATGCCCGGTCAACATGGCATAATTTCATTAAAAAGTAACTTTGAGTGTTCCTTGACCACGGAGAACGTGAGACTGCCTCGACAGCCACACACTAATCAGACCTTGCGGGTCAAAGCCCCTAAAAACAGGTCATTCAGACCTCGGACATGGTTAGGCGAGTCCGGCAAGGGGCTTCCCAGCCGCATATCCCCTTTATAAGGGGCCGAGTGTATAAATGATGAGAGCCAATAAAGCTCAATTTTCTTCCTTTTATTCTATTTTTATACAACCTCTGCACGATATTTCTTGGAAACTAAGTCCTTCTCTTTTACAGATGAAGCACGTGCTACACCCGTCCAGGATATAGCACAACGGAGACACAGGCGCAGAAGTGCAGCAGGGACCCGTTGCAAGGATTCTTTTCAGATTAAGACCCTGCGTCAACCTTTCTTACTGTCTCTTGTTGATACACATCCTCCGGTTTGCTACCATAAACGAGGAGGAGGCTGGCGTTTTGGCATCGGCCGCGTCAGAAGTTCCCGCCTGAACCTGGACACTAGGGGCTTAGGGCATTTTTCTGCCCGGTATCATAAAGACCGAACACCTCAGGGAGTGTTCGGCGTCTCGAGTTAGGCCTTATATGCATCAACTCCGAATCATGTCTTTGGTCAAATGTTGGGTTTGCCCGGCTCCTGTGTTTTGCTGCCTTACGTTCCATATCATCGGCTAACGCGGCACCAGGAGAACTACTGCGATTGTGCCCCGGTTCGGCCGGGCGAGCACCTCAGTAGAGAAAGCCAAAAACTGACTGTCATGATATAGCGAGAGACTGGTCAACCACTCGATCGACCGTTGGAATGTTTAGAATTCCTCCGCTTTGACGAAGGACCGCTTCCCGGCCAGGCACATACGCGCCCCGAAGTTCGGAGAGGAGCGGTGCCGCTAGGGGCTATATAGTAGCCCCACATTTGAGCTCCTATGGCTAAGTGAAAGTGATAAAGCATTATAGTCCGGTTGCCTAGTTTGCTACGCTATCACCTCCCTAAAAGGACCAAGACGTTGGATTAAGTGTGAAAAAGTGCTTTTCTTTTTGCAAACACCCCTGCACCATGTGCGTGGGGGCTGAAGCCAAAGACTGCAACTTTCAGGTTATTCATACATATACGGCCGCACAGGAGATAGTTCAATACTTGAACACACAAGCATAAAAAGTTATTGCATTATAAACATGATCTCAGAAATCATACATGTCATTCAAACATAACATCTTTCGAGCACTGTGACTCTATTATACGAGCGCCCTGCAGGACTTCCTCAAAATAGTGCTCGGTGGGGAATCGGCTTTTGTCCGAACCCCGGGATGCAATAGCGGTGGCATCCATCTCCGCCCAGTATGTCTTACCACGGGCGAGAGCCATCCGTGCACCTTCTATGCATGCCGACCGCTTCATCGCCCCAATACGCGGCACCGCCCCAAGGAATTGCTGCAACAAGCCAAAATAACTCTTCGGCTTGGGCCTTTTCGGCCACAGATGAGCGACCACATCTGTCATGGCAAGTCCGGACAATCTATTCAGCTCAGCCCACTCAACCAGCCGATCACTCAACGGAAGTGGACGCTCCGGACTATGGAATTGATACCAGAAAAGCTCTTCCATTTCGTGATCCTCCTGGCTTCGAAAGTGCACGACTGCGTCCGCCGCACTCGCTGCCAAGTCCAGATAAGGATCCTCCGCACTGTACAATCGGCCCAGCTGAGCATACTTCGGATCCATGAACTTCCTACGCAGCATAAAGGGCTTTCCAGCCACAATGTCTCTGACCTGACGCAGTTCCTCCTTCATAGCCCGCATCACACAACGGGCATCCTTGGCTTCGGAGTCGGCCTTCTTCAGGTCCTCTTGCTCCGCTCGGCGTTCTCCTTCAAGAACCTCTAGGCGGTCGGTAGCAACTTTTAATTTCGTGGCCATTCCGGCCATCTCCTCCCTGCTTCGGCAGTGAGTAGCCTTCTCGGCTTCTAGCTCTTCCGCTGCCTTCGAGGCAGCCGCCTCGCTTTTTCTGGCTTGCTCCTTGGCCCGAGCAAGTTCTGCTCGAATGCCTTTCACAGCAGCAGCACTATCTGCATCAGGCATACAAATTGTAAGGAATGGGCGTCAGCTCCCTTACTAGGCGACCGCAGAGCAACCACATACCTTGTGACTCATCAAGTCTTTTATTGACCAGCGAGATGTCCGCATCCACAACGTCGAGTTGCCTCTTAAGCTCGGCAACTCCATCAGTCCGGCTGGCCACCGAACGTTCCGCCACCTGCATAGGAAAGGCAACATTCTACAACTGAGATTATGATCCTCGGCACGCTGCCGTGTTCGACAGCATACCAAGTATAGATAGTAGCCCTTGAGACTTGGTATGCTGTCGAAAATGGTAGCGTGCCGAGGATCATAATCTTAGTTATAGAATGTCGCCTTTCTTATGCAGGTGGCGGAACATTCGGTGGCCAGCCGGACTGATGGAGTTGCCGAGCTTAAGAGGAAACTCGATGTTGCGGATGCGGACATCTCGCTGGTCAATAAACGACTTGATGAGTCACAAGGTATGTGGTTGCTCTGCGGTCGCCTAGTAAGGGAGTTGACGCCCATTCCTTACAATTTGTATGCCTGATGCAGATAGTGCTGCTGCTGTGGAAGGCCTTCGAGCAGAACTTGCTCAGGCCAAGGAGAAAGCCAGAAAAAGCGAGGCGGTTGCCTCGAAGGCAGCGGAAGAGCTAGAAGCCGAGAAGGCTGCTCACTGCCGAAGCAGGGAGGAGATGGCCGGAATGGCCACGAAATTAAAAGTTGCTACCGACCGCCTAGAGGTTCTTGAAGGAGAACGCCGAGCGGAGCAAGAGGACCTGAAGAAGGCTGACGCCGAAGCCAAGGATGCCCGTAGTGCGATGCGGGCTATGAAGGAGGAACTGCGTCAGGTCGGAGACATTGTGGCTGGAAAGCCCTTTATGCTGCGTAGGAAGTTCACGGATCCGAAGTATGCTCAGTTAGGCCGATTGTACGGTGCGGAGGATCCTTATCTGGACTTGGCGGCGAGTGCGGCGGATGCAGTCGTGCACTTTCGAAGACAGGAGGATCACGAAATGGAGGAGCTTTTCTGGTCTCAATTCCATAGTCCAGAGCATCCACTTCCATTGAGTGATCGGCTGGTTGAGTGGGCTGAGCTGAATAGATTGTCCGGACTTGCCATGACGGATGTGGTCGTTCATCTATGGCTGAAAAGGCCCAAGCCGAAGAGTTATTTTGGCTTGTTGCAGCAATTCCTTGGGGTGGTGCCGCGTATTGGGGCGATGAAGCGGTCGGCATGCATAGAAGGTGCACGGATGGCTCTCGCCCGTGGTAAGACATACTGGGTGGAGATGGATGCCACCGCTGTTGCATCCCGGGGTTCGGACAAAAGCCGATTCCCCACCGAGCACTATTTTGAGGAAGTCCTGCAGGGCGCTCGTATAATAGAGTCACAGTGCTCGAAAGATGTTATGTTTGAATGACATGTATGATTTCTGAGATCATGTTTATAATGCAATAAATTTTTATACTTGTGTGTTCAAGTATTGAACTATCTCCTGTGCGGCCGTATATGTATGAATAACCTGAAAGTTGTAGTCTTTGGCTTCAGCCCCCACGCACATGGTGCGGGGGTGTTTGCAAAAAGAAAAGCGTTTTTTCACACTTAATCCAACGTCTTGGTCCTTTTAGGGAGGTGATAGCGTAGCAAACTAGGCAACCGGACTATAATGCTTTATCACTTTCACTTAGCCATAGGAGCTCGAATGTGGGGCTACTATATAGCCCCTAGCGGCACCGCTCCTCTCCGAGCTTCGGGGCGCGTGTGTGCCTGACCGGGAAGCGGTCCTTCGTCAAAGCGGAGGAATTCTAAACATTCCAATGGTCGATCGAGTGGTTGACCAGTCTCTCGCTATATCATGACAGTCAGTTTTTGACTTTCTCTACTGAGGTGCTCGCCCGGCCGAACCGGGGCACAATCGCAGTAGTTCTCCTGGTGCCGCGTTAGCCGATGATACGGAACATAAGGCAACAAAACACAGGAGCCGGGCAAACCCAACATTTGACCAAAGACATGATTCGGAGCTGATGCATATCAGGCCTAACTCGAGACGCCGAACACTCCCTGAGGTGTTCGGTCTTTATGATACCGGGAAGAACAATGCCCTAAGTCCCTAGTGTCCAGGTTCAGGCGGGAACTTCTGACGTGGCCGATGCCAAAACGCCAGCCTCCTCCTCGGTTATGGTAGGAAACCGGGGGATGTGTATCAACAAGAGACAGTAAGAAAGGTTGACGCAGGGTCTTAATCTGAAAAGAATCCTTGCAACGGGTCCCTGCTGCACGTCTGCGCCTGTGTCTCCGTTGTGCTGTATCCTGGACGGGTGTAGCACGTGCTTCATCTGTAAAAGAGAAGGACTTAGTTTCCAAGAAATATCGTGCAGAGGTTGTATAAAAATAGAATAAAAGGAAGAAAATTGAGCTTTATTGGCTCTCATCATTTATACACGCGGCCCCTTATAAAGGGGATATGCGGCTGGGAAGCCCCTTGCCGGACTCGCCGAACCATGTCCGAGGTCTGAATGACCTGTTTTTAGGGGCTTTGACCCGCAAGGTCTGATTAGTGTGTGGCTGTCGAGGCAGTCTCATGTTCTCCGTGGTCGAGGAACACTCGGAGTTACTTTTTAATGAAATTATGCCACATTGACTGGGCATTCTAAAGCGTAAAAAACGCGTAATGTGGTATTGCATTAGGGCTGGCGATAGCTGCGCGCCCCAGTAGTGCTTAAGGGCTATTGTTTGAATGGGGCGATGGAGAGTGAGCTTTTCGCGATGGAAGTTGTCGGATGAACCGAACACAACCTCTAGTGGTACAGAGCCTGTATAATTGGCTTAAAGGCCTGGCGTCACTCCTTTGAAGGAAGTGCTGCTACGGCGAATTTTGGTCGGGTCTATCCCCATTCTGCGGGCGGTGTCCTGGTATTGCAGGTGCCACGCTGTTTTTTCGTGTTATCACATGAAGTAAGTTCACTGCTTTGACTTCTAGTGGGAAAGTCTTCTGTTTTCCGGAGTGCTGCTTTTGGGTTTCGTCACTTTCGCTTGGTGTGTCGAGCCCCTTGTGTTCGGCATTAAGTCGGCCGGACAGTTTGAAGACCCAACAATCTCTGTGGGTATGGTTTGCAGGCTTCCCGGAGGTACCATGTATTTGACATAGTCTGTCCAGAATCTTATTTAGGTTGGATAGCTCGTCACTGTTGTCCTTGAGGGGCAGTGTTTTCTTGTTCGGCCGAGAGCTTTTGAATCCGGCGTTGACCGCCGTACTATTCGGGCCATTTTCCTTATTCCGGCGCTGATCTTTTCTGCGTCGTGATTTCCCATTTCCATCCCTAACTTCGGATGTACTCGGGTCACTGGTGCTGCACCTAGCCAGCCAGCTGTCTTCCCCCGTGCAAAAGCGGGTCATGAGGCTTGTTAGTGCGGCCATTGTTCTTGATTTTTCCTGGCCGCTGTGTTTAAAGGCTGCTAAGGTTCATCGTCCGGACAGTCTACTATTTGGTTCTTTTTAGTGAGGAACCTGTTCCAGAATTTGCGTGCTGACTCTCCGGGCTGTTGAGTTATGTGACTTAAATCGTCTGCATCCGGAGGGCAGACATAGGTCCCCTGAAAATTTGCTCGAAACGCATCCTCCAGCTCTTCCCAACTTCCAATGGTATTTTCTGGGAGGCTTTTAAGCCAATGCCGAGCTGTCCCTTTGAGCTTGAGGGGTAGGTATTTTATGGCATGGAGATCGTCTCCTCTGGCCATATGTATGTGTAGGATGTAATCCTCAATCCAGACTCCGAGGTCTGTTGTTCCGTCATATGCTTCTATGTTTACGGGTTTGAATCCCGCTGGAAATCCATGATCCAGTACTTCGTCGGTGAAACATAGTGGGTGTGCGGCGCCCCTGTATTTGGGTGTGCCGTTGTCTTCAAATGCTTGGCGGGTTATGTTGCTTCCTGGAGTCTTCTTTTTTGGCCCATAAATAGATCTGACTGGGTCGTCCTTTGTCCGAGGATCTTTATGCTGATCGTGTGCCGGCTTGTGTGCAGCGCCCCTTGTTGCTCTTGGCCTGTCATCTGGTCGTCTATCCGGCTAGGTGGCTTCTTTCTTCTTTGACTGCGGGGGCTCTAAGGCCTCCTCGTCAAATTCGGGCAACAGCTTGCGGTTCGGGTAGCTCTTTGTCTGGTGACTGGCGCCATGTTTATCTGCGCTGTTGAGTACTTTGCTCCATCTCATTCTGAGTGTGTCCTCCGCTGTTTTGAGCTTCCGCTTTTGCTTCTTCAAACTTCTTGCAGTGGCGACGAGCCTTTTATGAAGATTCGTATGCTCTGGTGATGTGAGATCATCTTCGCCGGGGATGGGTTGCTTGTCCAGTTCATGTCCGACTGGCTGCTTGTTGACATGTGCGTCGTCCACTGCTTCGCCCTGCTCTAGGGCCGGGTCCGTATGGGTGCCGTTTTTATCGAGGCCGGTCTTCGGGCGGCGCTTGCGTCGCCGTTTTGGTTGTTTGTTGGGGGAGTTGTCCTTCGCCACGTCCCGTTTTTCCTCGTTATCGCTTCCTTTTGGTGTATCCACCATGTATACGTCGTGAGTTGGGGCGGCTTTCCCGTGCCCGGTAGGCGCTGGTTCTGAGTCGTCTTTGGCATCGTCGTCCATACCATCGATGTCTTCAGAGTCATAGTTTAGCATGTCGGTTAGATTGTCGACAGTGGCTATTAATTGGGTGGTGGGTGGGTTTTGAAATTCTTTGTCGTCTGCATCCCAACCGTCCTAACCGCAGTCCGGCCAGGGCTCTCCTGATAACGAGAGATACTTTAGCGAACTCAAGATGTCGCCAAAAGGTGAGTGTTGAAAGATGTCCGCTGCGGTGAACTCCATGATCGGCGCCCAATCGGATTCGATCGGAGGGGGCGCGGGAGGTTCGGAGTCCGGCGAGGAGTCCGACACCTCGGAGTCACGAGCTTTATGAGGGACAAGGTCAGTGTTCGGCTCTATCGCCGTAGAGGTGGCAGCCCCCGAGGCGGTGTCTAGCCATCCGTCCTCGATCTGCGCAGCCGGCTCCGAATTGAAGATCGGAGCGGGTTCGAGTGCGGCCTCCAGGGTACTGTCCTGCTGCAGAGCTAAATCATGCTCGCCGTGACAGTGCGGCATGCTCGGCTGTGGCTCGAATCCATCGAAGATCAAGTCCCCGCGGATGTCCGCCGTGAAGTTTAAACTTCCAAATCTGACCTGACGGCCAGGGGCGTAGCTTTTGATCTGCTCCAGATGGCCAAGTGAATTGGCCCGCAGTGCAAAGCCGCCGAATATGAAGATCTGTCCGGGGAGAAAGGTCTCACCCTGGACTGCGTCGTTGATGATGGTCGAAGTATCCATCGAGCCTATCGGTGACGACACAGAGGAACTCTCAATGAAAGCACCAATGTCGGTGTCAAAACCGGCGGATCTCGGGTAGGGGGTCCCGAACTGTGCGTCTAGGCGGATGGTAACAGGAGACAAGGGACACGATGTTTTACCCAGGTTCGGGCCCTCTTGATGGATGTAAAACCCTACGTCCTGCTTGATTAATATTGATGATATGTGTTACAAGAGAGGATCTACCACGAGATCAAGGAGGCTAAACCCTAGAAGCTAGCCTATGGTATGATTGTTGTTCGTCCTATGGACTAAAGCCATCCGGTTTATATAGACACCGGAGAGGGCTAGGGTTACACAGAGTCGGTTACAATGGTAGGAGATCTACATATCCGTATCGCCAAGCTTCCCTTCCACGCCAAGGAAAGTCCCATCCGGACACGGGACGAAGTCTTCAATCTTGTATCTTCATAGTCTTGGAGTCCGGCCGATGATGATAGTTCGGCTATCCGGACACTCCCTAGTCTGGAACTCCCTCATGAAGGGATCCGTCGGGAAGCCTAAACCCCGACGGAGGTGAGACACGAACACGACACTCTTGCCATGCTCGGGAGTAGGAATAACTTGCCCTCGGGTAGGCAGCCTATGCGAAATCTCGTAGGTTAAGTACCTGGCGTCTCTTAGCTTTAGCACGTCCTCTTTCATGACGGAGGAGGGCATCCACCGGCCTCGTAGGTCGGGGCCGGACATTGTCGAAGATCGAAGGTACCCGAATATGGAGCCTTGGGTGTTGGAACTCAGGGCGAGGGGCGGATTCGATAGAGGATTGAAGGAAAAGAACGGGCCTTGGTCTCATTATAAAGAGGGAGAATACCAAGAGCCGTCCCCGTGGCCGTTTGGAACCTGCCTTCGATGGAGGGGGCGTGGCAACGGGCGCGGTTGGGTTACCCACGTCCGTATTGATGGGAATCCCGGATAAGGGGAACACGATCTCTGCTTCGACAAGACGTGCCAAGGAAACCGCCTTGCTAAACGCGCTGAGGTGGAACAATAAAAACAATTTGAAGGCTTGGTAGTGGTGTGACGTTACGCCACAAAATACGTCAGCAGATTGAACTTGTGTAATATTATTCTCTCTATGGTGGTATGTGGAATTTATTTTGCAGAGCCGGACACTATCCTGGTGTTCACAATCTTCTGTAAATTATTCGGAGGAAGAACCCGCCTTGCAATGCCGAAGAAAACATGCGCGCCGGACTTGTCGTCATTGAAGCCTGGTTCAGGGGCTACTGAGGGAGTTCCGGACTAGGGGGCGTCCGGATAGCCGACCTATCATCATCAGCCGGACTCCAAGGCTATGAAGATACAAGATTGAAGACTTCGTCCCGTGTCCGGATGGGACTTTCCTTGGCGTCGAAGGCAAGCTTGGCGATACGGATATGTAGATCTCCTACCATTGTAACCGACTCTGTGTAACCCTAGCCCTCTCCGGTGTCTATATAAACCAGATGGCTTTAGTCCATAGGATGAACAACAATCATACCATAGGCTAGCTTCTAGGGTTTAGCCTCCTTGATCTCGTGGTAGATCCACTCTTGTAACACATATCATCAATATTAATCAAGCAGGACGTAGGGTTTTACCTCCATCAAGAGGGCCCGAACCTGGGTAAAACATCGTGTCCCTTGTCTCCTATTACCATCCGCCTAGACGCACAGTTCGGGACCCCCTACCCGAGATCCGCCGGTTTTGACACCGATAGTAGTGCTTTCGATAAGTAAGAGTGTCGAACCCAACGAGGAGCAGAAGGAAATGCTAAGCGGTTTTCAGCAAGGTATTCTCTGCAAGTACTAAAATAAGTGGTAACAGATAGTTTTGTGATAAGATAAATGGTAAAGAGCAACAAGTAACAAAAGTAAATAAAGTGCAGCAAGGTGGCCCAATCCTTTTTGTAGCAAAGAACAAGCCTGGAAAAACTCTTATAATAGGAAAAGCGCTCCCGAGGACGCATGGGAATATCGTCAAGCTAGTTTTCATCACGCTCATATGATTCGTGTTCGGTACTTTGATAATTTGATATGTGGGTGGACCGGTGCTTGGGTACTGCCCTTACTTGGACAAGCATCCCACTTATGATTAACCTCTATTGCAAGAATCCGCAACTACAACAAAAGTATTAAGGTAAACCTAACCATAGCATGAAACATATGGATCCAAATCAGCCCCTTACGAAGCAACGCTTAAACTAGGGTTTAAGCTTCTGTCACTCTAGCAACCCATCATCTACTTATTACTTCCCAATGCCTTCCTCTAGGCCCAAATAATGGTGAAGTGTTATGTAGTCTACGTTCACATAACACCACTAGAGGTTAGACAACATACATCTTATCAAAATATCGAACGAATACCAAATTCACATGACTACTAATAGCAAGACTTCTCCCTTATCCTCAGGAACAAACATAACTACTCACAAAGCATATTCATGCTCATAATCATAGGGGTAATATTGTGCATAAAGGATCTGAACATATGATCTTCCACCAAATAAACCAACTAGCATCAACTACAAGGAGTAATCAACACTACTAGCAACCTACTAGCACCAATCCCGGACTTGGAGACAAGAATTGGATACAAGAGATGAACTAGGGTTTGGAGATGAGATGGTGCTGGTGAAGATGTTGATGGAGATTTCCCTCTCCCAATGACAGGAGCGTTGGTGATGATGATGGTGATGATTTCCCCCTCCCGGAGGGAAGTGTTCCCGACAGAACAGCTCTGCCGGAGCCCTAGATTGGTTCCGCCTCGTGGCGGCGGAGTCTCGTCCCGAATGGGTCTCTCCCTATTTTTTCTCATCGAAAGACTTCATCTGGGAGAAGATGGGCGTCGGAGAGCCACCAGAGGGCCCACGAGGTAGGGGGGCGTGCCCAAGGGGGGGCGCCCCCCACCCTCGTGAGCAGGGTGTGGGCCCCCTGGTCTTCATCTTTTGCAAGGATTTTTCTTTATTTATTCTAAGGTATTCCATTGAGTTTCAGGACTTTTGGAGTTGCGCAAAATAGTCCTTCAATATTTGCTCCTTTTCCAGCCCAGAATTCCAGCTGCCGGCATTCTCCCTCGTCATGTAAACCCTGTAAAATAAGAGAGAATAGCCATAAGTATTGTGACATAACGTAAAATAACAGCCCATAATGCAATAAATATCGACATAAAAGCATGATGCAAAATGGACGTATCAACTCCCCCAAGCTTAGACCTCGCTTGTCCTCGGAGCTTAAAAGCAAGTCCACATACTCAACTATCACTTAGTCCTTCATAATTGCTAACACTCACGCGATACTTGTGGTTACAGAGTTTTAATCGGACACATAGAAATATAGGGGCTTATAGTTTTTGCCCCACAACCTTTTACCTCAAGGGTAATGTCAAAAATAATAATTCACGCTCCCCCACATCCAATTAGATATATATATCATGTTCTTTCCAACATGTTGAGCTTGCCAAAGGATAAAATGAAAAAGGAAGGGTGAAGATCACCATGACTCTTGCATAGGGTAGAGGATAATAATAAAAGATAGGCCCTTCACAGAGGGAAGCAGAGGTTGTCATGCGCGTTTAGGGTTGATGAACAAAATCTTAATGCAAAAGAACGTCACTTTATATTGCCCCTTGCATGTGAACCTTTATTATGCAGTCCGTCGCTTTTATTGCATCCACAACAAGTTCGTACAAAGCTTATTTCTCTGCACTAATAAGTCATGCACATTTAGAGAGCAAGTTTTTATTGCTTGCACCGATGACAACTTACTTGAAGGATCTTACTCAATCCATAGGTAGATATGGTGGACTCTCATGGCAAAACTGGTTTAAGGGTATTTGGAAGCATAAGTAGTATTTCTACTTAGTGCTGAAGATTGGCTAGCATGAGGGGGAAAGGCAAACTCAACATGGTAGAGGAACCATGACAACATACTTTATCTCATATGTAAGAGAACATAACTCATTATGTTGTCTTCCTTGTCCAACATCAACTCTTTAGCATGTCATAGTTTAATGAGTGCTCCCAATCATAAAAGATGTCAATGATAATATATCTATATGTGAAACCTTTCTTTCCTTATTACTTCCTATTAATTGCAACGATGACCAAAGCTATATTTGCCAACTCCCAACAACTTTAAATCATCATACTCTTTCTATGTGAAGTCATTACTTTCAATAAGATCAATATGAACTCTTGATTCTTTTTATTCTTTTTCTTCTAATCACCCAAGATCATGGCAAAATACTCAAGCCCTTGACTCAACACTAATCTTTATTATATAGCTCATGGACTCGATTACAAAGAAGGATCATAAAGCAAAACTCAAAACTAGATCATGCCATGACTTTATTCTACTAAATCAAGATACTACTAATAGGATCGAACTAAGAAAAACGGTAAAGATAGGAGTTGTGATGGTGATATGATACCAGGGCACCTCCCCCAAGCTTGGAAGTTGCCAAGGGGAGTGCCCATACCCATGTGATTATGTCCTCAGAGGTGATGGAGGTGGTGATGATGACAGTGGATAATTGCACATCGAGCGTAAAAGTTCCTCCAACTTGCGGATAATGTTCTTGAGCCTGGAAATATGATCCTTCAACAAAATATTCTCCTGTGTAAGATACTTGTTATGTATGCGGGCTAAGTCAATCATCTGGAAGGCTTCAATCTCTATTGGAGTGAAAAGGTTAGGTAAAGGTTGAGGGATGTATTCTTCTTTCACCACCGGAGCTTGAACCTCCATAGCCTTCTTGATGCCTTCATCCTTGTTGATCCCTTCTGGTTCCTCTCTTTTCAACTCTATCTTCAATAGCCATGCATCCTTGTCTTCGTTGTTGGAGGAGGGAGAAGTCATGGTGCTCTAAATCTGCAACAGAAATAGCTCGAAACGAAAACAAAGGATATTTGCGTGATACGAGAGTCAAAACCTTTGGGAGTATATATAATGAATTTTTACCGACCAAAATACGTACTGTGCAAGGAAACGGAGTCCGGAGGGCACACGAGGTGCTCACGAGGTAGGGGGCGTGCCCTCCACCCTCGTGGAGGCCTCGTGTCCTCCCCGGACTGCTACTTATTTTTCTACATTTCTAAACATTCCAAAACAGAGAAATATTGCCTTAAAAATTGTTTTGGAGTCGGTTTACTTACCGTACCACATACCTATTCCTTTTCGAAGTCTGGAACGTTCTGGAAAGTGTCCCTTATGTATTCCTCCGGGGTTACGGTTTCAATAACATTAGTTTCAACATTTATAGGATTACCTGAGATATAGTGTTTGATTCTTTGACCGTTCACCACCTTCGGATTTGTGCCTGCGAAGTTGTTGATTTTTATGGCACCGGAACGATAGACCTCCTCGATAACGTAAGGACCTTCCCATTTGGAGAGAAGTGTTCCTGCAAAAAATCTTAAACGAGAGTTGTATAGTAATACATAATCACCTACATTAAACTCACGCTTTTGTATCCTTTTGTCATGCCACCTTTTAACTTTTTGTTTAAACAACTTGGCATTTTCATAAGCTTGGGTTCTCCATTCATCAAGTGAGCTAATATCAAATAACCTCTTCTCACCGGCAAGTTTGAAATCATAGTTGAGCTCCTTAATAGCCCAATATGCCTTATGTTCTAGTTCGAGAGGTAAATGACATGCTTTTCCATAAACCATTTTATACGGAGACATACACATAGGATTTTTATATGCAGTTCTATAGGCCCATAATGTATCATTCTGTTTCTTGGACCAATTCTTTCTAGACCTATTGACAGTCTTTTGCAAAATTAATTTGAGCTCTCTATTGCTCAATTCTACCTAACCACTAGACCGAGGGTGATATGGAGATGCAATTCTATGATTAACGTCGTATTTAGCAAGCATCTTACGGAAAGCACCATGAATAAAGTGTGAACCACCACTAGTCATTAAGTATCTAGGGACTCCAAACCTCGGAAAAATAACTTCCTTAAGCATTTTAATAGAAGTGTTATGATCAGCACTACTAGTTGGAATAGCTTCTACCCACTTAGTAACGTAATCAACAACAACTAGAATATGAGTGTAACCATTAGAGGCAGGAAAAGGTCCCATATAATCAAAGCCCCAAACATCAAATGGCTCAATAACAAGTGAATAATTCATAGGCATTTCTTGATGTCTACTGATATAACCAATTCTTTGACATTCATCACAAGACAAAACAAACTTACGGGCATCCTTGAAGAGAGTAGGCCAATAAAGCCCGGATTGCAATACCTTATGTGCAGTTCTATCTCCAGCGTGATGTCCTCCATAAGCTTCGGAGTGACACTTGCGTAGGATCTGTTCTTGTTCATGCTCAGGTACACAACGTCTAATAACACCATCTACTCCTTCTTTATAAAGATGTGGGTCATCCCAAAAGTAATGTCGCAAGTCATAGAAAACTTTTCTTTTGTTGGTATGTGAAGCTAGGCGGTATAAATTTAGCAACAATATAATTAGCATAATCAGTTTAACAAGGAGTGCTACGAGAAGTACTTATGACACTTAGTTGCTCATCAGGAAAGCTATCATCAATAGGTAGTGGGTCATCAAGAACATTCTCTAGCCTAGACAAGTTGTCTGCAACGGGGTTCTCAGCTCCTTTTCTATCAACAATATGTAAATCAAATTCTTGAAGCAAGAGAACCCATCTAATGAGTCTAGGTTTTGCATCTTTCTTTTCCATAAGATATTTAATAGCAGCATGATCTGTATGAATAGTTACTCTAGAATCAACAATATAGGGTCTGAATTTATTACAAGCAAAAACAACCGCTAAAAGTTCCGTTTCGGTAGTAGCATAATTTCTTTGAGCATTATCTAGAGTCTTACTAGCATAATGGATAACATTCAATTTCTTATCAATTCTTTGCCCTAGAATAGCACCTACATCATAATCACTAGCATCACACATAATTTCAAAGGGTAAATTCCAATCAGGTGGCTGAACAACAGGTGCAGAGACTAGTGATTTCTTAAGTATTTCAAATGCTTCTACACAATCATCATCAAAGACAAATGGTACATCTTTTTGTAATAAATTAGTCAGAGGCCGAGAGATTTTTGAGAAGTCCTTGATGAACCTCCTATAAAATCCTGCGTGACCAAGGAAACTTCTTATACCTTTGATGTCCTTGGGACATGGCATCTTTTCAATAGCATCAACCTTAGCTTTATCAACTTCAATACCTCTTTCAGAAACTTTGTGCCCCAAGACAATACCTTCATTAACCATAAAGTGGCACTTTTCCCAATTCAAGACAAGATTAGTTTCTTCACATCTCAGCAAAACTCGAGCGAGATTGCTCAAGCAATCATCAAAAGAGGAACCATAGACGGAAAAGTCATCCATGAAAACCTCATAAATTTTCTCACAAAAGTTAGAGAATATAGCCATCATGCATCTTTGAAAGGTAGCAGGTGCGTTACATAAACCAAAAGGCATACGTCTATAAGAAAAAGTACCAAAAGGGCATGTAAAAGTAGTCTTTGATTGATCTTTGTCCGACACAGGTACTTGAGAAAAACCAGAGTAACCATCTAGAAAGCAATAGTGTGTATGTTTGCATAGTCTTTCTAGCATTTGATCAATAAAAGGTAAGGGGTAATGATCTTTCTTAGTAGCCTTATTTAATTTGCGGAAATAAATTACCATCCTATAACCTGTGATAATTCTTTGCGGAATCAATTCATCTTTATCATTAGGGACAACAGTAATACCTCCCTTCTTAGGGACACAATGGACATGACTTACCCACTGACTATCAGCAACGGGATAAATTATACCTGCCTCCAGAAGCTTGAGTATTTCTTTTCTTACCACTTCTTTCATTTTAGGATTCAAACGTCATTAAGGATCACAAACTGGTTTGGCATCAGCTTCCAAATTTATTTTATGTTGACATAGAGTGGGACTGATGCCCTTAAGATCATCCAGAGTATATCCAATAGCGGCACGATGCTTCTTCATAGTTTTCAATAATCTTTCTTCTTCATGCTCTGAAAGGTTAGCTCTAATAATAACAGGATATATTTTCTTTTCATCAAGATAAGCATATTTAAGATTATTAGGCAACGGTTTAAGCTCAAACACGGGATCACCCTTGGGTGGAGGAGGATCCCCTAGGATTTCAACAGGCAAGTTGTGTTGCAGAATAGGTTCCTGTTTAAAGAATAATTCATCTATTTCCCTTCTTTCATTTATGAACATATCATTTTCATGGTCTAGCAAATAGGGTTCTAAAGGATCACTAGGAGGTACAGCTATAGAAGCAAGACCAATAATTTCATCCTTACTAGGCAATTCTTCCTCTCGATGTTGTTTACTGAATTTAGAGAAATTAAACTCATGAACCATATCATCCAAGCCAACAGTAACAACATTCTTTTTGCAATCTATCGTAGCATTAACGGTACACAAGAAGGGTCTACCAAATATAATGGGACAAAAGCTATCTTGTGGAGAACCAAGAACAAGAAAATCAGCGGGATATTTGGTTTTACCACACAAGACTTCAACATCTCTAACAATTCCCATTGGAGATATAGTATCTCTATTGGCAAGTTTAATTGTAACATCAATTTTTTCTAACTCAGCAGGTGCAATCTCATGCATAATTTCTTTGTATAAGCCAATGGGTATAATACTAGCACTAGCATCCATATCACACAAGCCATGATAACAATGATCTCCTATTTTAACAGAAATAACAGGCACTCCTACCACAGGTCTATGTTTATCTCTATCATAGGGTTTAGCAATTCTAGCAGTTTCACCAGTGAATTGAATAACATGCCCATCAATATTATCAGACAAGAGATCTTTAACAATAGCAATATTGGGTTCTACTTTGACTTGCTCAGGAGGTTTATAAGTCCTAGTATTGCTTTTACGAACAACAGTTGAAGCTTTAGCATGATCCTTCATTCTAACAGGGAAAGGAGATTTCTCAACATAAGAAGTTGGAACAATAGGATCATTATAAGTGACAATCTTTTCTTCAACTTTAATAGGTGCAGCTACTTTTACTTCTATGGGAGGATGATATTTAAACCACTTCTCCTTGGGGAGATCAACATAAGTAGCAAAAGATTCACAGAAAGAAGCTACTATCTCAGAGTCAAGTCCATGTTTAGTGCTAAACTTACGGAAAATATCGGTATCCATAAAAGATTTAACACAATCAAACTTAGGTGTCATACCTGACTCCTTACCTTTGTCGAGGTCCCAATCTCCAGAGTTGCGTTTAATTCTATCCAATAAATTCCATCCAAATTCAGTAGACTTCATCATAAAAGAGCCAGCACACAATTTTGAGAGCTCATGATTGGGGCATGAATATAACATTTATTTAAGCCTCCCCCAAGCTTGAGCGATGCTTTCTCCTTCGTGAGGCCAAAAATTATATATATAATTGCGATCACGATGAACAAGATGCATAGGGTAATACTTTTGATGAAATTCCAATTTCAATCTTTTATAGTTCTATGATCTCATATCATCACATAGCCTATACCATGTCAATGCGTCTCCATCCAAAGATAAAGGGAAAGCCTTCCTCTTAACGGCATCATCGGGTATACCTGCAAGCTTAAATAGTCCACAAATATCATCCACAAAGCGTAGATGTTCGTCAGGATGCTTTGTTCCATCTCCTGCGAAAGTGTTAGCTAGCAGTTTTTCCATCATACCCGAAGGAATCTGAAAAGCAGTTTCATCTTCAATAGATTCAGTAGGTTGAGTAGGTTGAGGAGCAACTCTTGGCTCAACTGGACGGGGTGAAGATACCCCAAACAAGCCCCTCAAGCAATTACTTTCCATGGTAACAAGTGACAGAAAATTTCAGCACACTAAATAAATTTTTCCTTACCAAATTCCACCTACCAAAGGCGCTTCACTCCCCGGCAACGGCACCAGAAAAGAGTCTTGATGACCCACAAGTATAGGGGATCTATCGTAGTCCTTTCGATAAGTAAGAGTGTTGAACCCAACAAGGAGCAGAAGGAAATGATAAGCGGTTTTCAGCAAGGTATTCTCTGTAAGTACTGAAATAAGTGGTAACAGATAGTTTTGTGATAAGATAAATGGTAATGAGCAACAAGTAACAAAAGTAAATAAAGTGCAGCAAGGTGGAAAAATCCTTTTTGTAGCAAAGGACAAGCCTGGACAAACTCTTATAATAGGAAAAGCGCTCCCGAGGACGCATGGGAATATCGTCAAGCTAGTTTTCATCACGCTCATATGATTCGCGTTCGGTACTTTGATAATTTGATATGTGGGTGGACCAGTGCTTGGGTACTGCCCTTACTTGGACAAGCATCCCACTTATGATTAACCTCTATTGCAAGCATCCGCAACTACAACAAAAGTATTAAGGTAAACCTAACCATAGGATGAAACATATGGATCCAAATCAGCCCCTTACAAAGCAACGCATAAACTAGGGTTTAAGCTTCTGTCACTCTAGCAACCCATCATCTACTTATTACTTCCCAATGCCTTCCTCTAGGCCCAAATAATGGTGAAGTATTATGTAGTCGACGTTCACATAATACCACTAGAGGTTAGACAACATACATCTTATCAAAATATCAAACGAATACCAAATTCACATGACTACTAATAGCAAGACTTCTCCCTTGTCCTCAGGAACAAATGTAACTACTCACAAAGCATATTCATGTTCATAATCAGAGGGGTAATATTGTGCATAATGGATCTGAACATATGATCTTCCACCAAATAAACCAACTAGCATCAACTACAAGGAGTAATCAACACTACTGGCAACCTACTAGCACCAATCCCGGACTTGGAGACAAGAATTGGATACAAGAGATGAACTAGGGTTTGGAGATGAGATGGTGCTGGTGAAGATGTTGATGGAGATTGCCCTCTCCCGATGAGAGGAGCGTTGGTGATGATTTCCCCCTCCCGGAGGGAAGTGTCCCCGGCAGAACAGCTCTGCCGGAGCCCTTGATTGGTTCCGCCAAGGTTCCGCCTCGTGGCGGCGGAGTCTCATCCCGAAAGGTTCTCTCCCTATTTTTTCTCATCGAAAGACTTCATATGGGAGAAGATGGGCGTCGGAGAGCCACCAGGGGGCCCACGAGGTAGGGGGCGCGCCCAGGGGGGGCGCCCCCCACCCTCGTGAGCAGTGTGTGGGCCCCCTAGTCTTCATCTTTTGCAAGGATTTTTCTTTATTTATTCTAAGGTATTTCGTGGAGTTTCAGGACTTTTGGAGTTGCACAGAATAGTCCTTCAATACTTGCTCCTTTTCCAGCCCAGAATTCCAGCTGCCGGCATTCTCCCTCTTCATGTAAACCTTGTAAAATAAGAGAGAATAGCCATAAGTATTGTGACATAACGTAAAATAACAGCCCATAATGCAATAAATATCGACATAAAAGCATGATGCAAAATGGACGTATCATTATCCCTCTCGCTGCCTCGCCCTCCATCCTACGCAGGAGGCGAGGAGCAGGAGGTGCCTCCACCACCTCCACCCCAAGAAGTCGCCCTGGCTCCCAGGCGCGCGGTCCCAGGACGAGACCCGCCGCGTCCCGCGCCTGCGCAACAAGAAAGGAGCTGCCAAGAGATCCCTCGCCCCCAAGAAGGTGCTCGCGCGCTCCCAGCATCGGTGCGCCATGACCACATCCCTGCGCCGCCATGTCAGGACCCCGCGCTGCTCCAGGCAGCGGCATGCGGGAATCTCCAGGATCAAGTCCCGCACCAGCAGAGAGCTCCGGTGGCCACCGCAGGCTGCCGCGCTTTCACCTCCGAGCTGCGTAGCGTCGCATGCCCCGACAAGTTCAAGCCAGACCTGCCTTCGTTCTATGACGACACTATAGACCCCGCGGAGTTCCTCCAGCTCTACGAGTTGGGCATCGAGGCCGCCAACGGAGACGAGAAGGTCATGGCGAATTGGTTTCCCATGGCGCTCAAGGACGGTGCCCGTACCTGGCTCCTGAACCTGGCTCCAGGCACGATCTCCTCCTGGGACGAGATGTGCACCCGCTTCATCGCCAGATTCCAAGGTACTCGCGACCGACCACCGAACCATGAGTGACCTGCGCCGCATCAAGCAACAGCCGGGAGAGACCCTATAGAAGTACATCCAGCGCTTCAACAACGCCCGCCTAAAGATCCCCAGGGTGACTAAGGAGGCCATCATCTTAGCCTTCTCCGATGGCGTGCGTGACATCAAGATGAAAGAGGAGCTAGCGATCCATGAAGACCTGTGCACATCGCTGGAGCTGTTCAACCTAGCTACCAAGTGCGCCAGGGCTGAGGAAGGGCGCCTCTCCCTCCTCGAGCTCCCGGCTGCTGACCCAGAAGAGAAGAAGCCCAAGGTCAATGACGTGAAGTGAAAGGGGGCTGCTGTGCTCACAGCGGAGCCGGACACCAAGCGAGGCAGGGATCAGCCTGAGTCATCTAAGGGCAGCCGGTACTGCGTGTACCACGACCTCCACACCCACAACACCAATGAATGTCAGGAGCTCAGGGCCGTGCGAGATGGGCGTATCGGCCGACGCCTCGACCGCAGCGACCAGGGCTATGGCCGAGGAGGAGGAAGAGGTGTAGGACGATGGGAAGACCGGGGCCCTCGCCAAGGGTGGCGTGACTGGCCTCGCGAGGACCGCTGGCAGGACCAGCCTCGCAAGGGAGGTTGGAGGGATCAGCCTCGCGAGGACCGCCCTCAAGGCAACACAGGCCTCCCTCCTCTGCCACCGCTGCCAAGGAGGAATGAAGACCATCACCAGGACGAGGGGCTGGGGGCTTCTAGGAGCCACGCACAATCGCTTGCATCCTGGGCGGTGCTCAGGCCCCAGCCTCTCAGCGCATCTTCAAGCAGTTTGCTCGCGAGGTGAATGCAGTCCTTCCCAAGCTTGAGGCCACGCGCCCTCTCAAGTGGTCTGCATGCGCTATCACGTTCAGCTCAGCGGATCAGCTCAAGTGTGCAGCAACGGCCGGAGTCCTCCCGATGCTTTGTTCCCCAGTCATCAGCAATGTGCAAGTCACTAGGACCCTCATCGATGGTGGAGCTGGGCTCAATGTCCTGTCCGTCGAAACGTTCAACAATCTCCAAGTCCCATACGATCAGCTTCAGCCAACCAAGCCTTTCTCAGGAGTCACTAATGGTTCCACTGTTCCAATAGGGCAAGTTTGTCTCCCCGTCACTTTTGGGCAGTGCAACAATTACCGCACAGAGCTCATTGACTTCGACATCACCCACATTCGCCTGCTGTACAATGCCATCCTCGGGTATCCAGCCTTGGCCAAGTTCATGGCAGTGACTCACCATGGCTACAGTGTCTTGCGAGGAGAGGGATGCAGTGTGCTCTCTTGAGCGTGCCTTCCAGGCCGCGGCAATCGAAGACCCAGATCACAGGAGCGGGAGGCTCCCTGAGGCGGTCCCTAAAAAGAAGAAGGCTTCGCCTGGCCCAAGTTCTCGCGAGGCAGGCGCCTCTGGAGGTGCTGCGTCAGGACCCGCGCCCGTTCAAGAGGCGCCACCCTCTACCGCATAGGAAGGCGCGCCCGACGCCCTCCTCGGGCAGGGCTCGGGGGCTCTCTCCTAGAGGGCCACCGACCTCGCTAAGGTCACGAGGGAGGCGCTCGGGCACCACTTGGAGGCGTGCTTAAAGGCACGTTTCCCTCAGGAAGGTATGAGGCAAGGAAGGCAAAACCACCAGGAGTTCATCGCAAGGAACATTCAAGAGCTACAGGAGTCAAGAGTCATGCGTGGCAGTCACCACCTACCCGCCGCAGCCCCACATCCTAGCGAGGATGGTGGGTTGCGCGTCTGCATCGATGTACCGGGGATCAACCGAGCCGCATCTCAGGAGCGCCTCTGGCCTTCACGCATGGGGCATTGTGAGGGCCCACCTCACAGCTACGTTCGAATGCCCTTTGGCCTGCCGAACGCGGCTGTCGCCCATCAGCGCCTAATGAGGAGCATCCTGGAAGCTCAGGTGGCCAGGCACCGCGCGTTCATGGAGGAGATGGAGATGGACCTCGAGGAGCCGCCCGGACCCTCAGAGCCTCCCGAGGCTCAGGGCTTCGAAGGCTCATGAGGAGCGGCTTCTTCACCACGCATCGTCAGCTACTCCGACACTCGCTCTGCAATGGTACCAGGTGACATCTTTTTAAGTTTTATCTTCAGCTGGGAGCGCCCATAGGGCCGCATCATTCCCAGGTCGCATGGGTCCATCCCTGCGGCATGTATCCATTTTTCTTAATGTTTTTCATCTGCTTTGTTGGGGGCGCCCCTCGGGCTGCACTATCCCCAGGCTGCTCGGGCCAGACCCAGTGGCATTTACTTCCATGCATCTATCTAAATGGATTTGCTCCTCCGAGCTTAACCTGGTCCCCATGGTTATCATCTGCTGCTTATTGCGAACCTCTCCGCGCACATGCAAAGCGCCTGCACGTTAAAAGGGGGGCGCCTGAGCATCGCGACTCACGGGCTCTTACTGGCTCTCCAGCCCTCACCCCCTGGCCTTGACCCACGGCATCGCGACCTGTCAAACCAGTGGCGGCTGAGCCCGCTCGAGGGCCGGGACTTGAGGATGTAGAGCATTTGCATTTTAACCACCCTGCAGGAACACACCATTGATAAAGGCCCAGATACAGGCGCAACCCGCCTCGAGGTAGGGCCCCGTGAGTCTCGCGCTGGCTCACGGGTGCCCAGATACACCTCTCCTAGCCCTACCGTGCCAGCCACGTGTCAGGGCGGGGCTATACACGCCCCGGGGGCTCCTCCCAGAGGGGAGCCCCCTCCCATGCTCCAGTGGAAGAACCATGCTCCGCGCTGGCTGACGAGACTGCCGAGGAGCGGCTATGCCCGTGCACACACGGAAGCGCTATGCTCCGCGCTGGTGATAAACAACTGGGGGCGGCCCATGGCCGTACCAACCTCAGGGAGCCCCGAGCTCAGTGTCTGGCACCATCACAACGCCTCCCCTCGGGAGTGCTGCACGAGGGGGCTGGGCACGGGGGCTGCGCCGGGCCACGCCCGAACGCACGCCACCCAGCCAGGTCCCTCGGACCTGATCGTCGCGCGCCTCTCCCCGAGCGGAGCCAAGGTATGAAGGCTCGTTTGCGCGTCAAGGGGGACTCCTAAGAATCGCGACTCAGGAGCCTAACTGGTCACATAGCCCCTCACCCCTTAGTCCCGTCCTGGTTTCCGGTCGGGGCTAACGGCGGCTGAGGTATGCGCGGGGCCGGGCCCTGCCGACGTAGAATGACAAGTCTACTCCTACGCCTCCATTCCCTACTTGTTGTTCGCGCGTCAAGGTGCACTCCTGAGCATCGCGACTCAGGAGCCTAACTTGCCACGTAGCCCCTCACTCCTTGGTCCCGTCCTGGTTTCCGGTCGGGGCTAACGGCGGCTGAGGTATGCGCGGGGCCGGCCCTGCCAACGTAGAACACAGGCAAATAGGAGGGAAAATGCAAATCCTAAGGAATTCAAAAGCAAATATTACAAGCCATAGAATGTCTCACAACTCCAAACACAAGTTTAACCGCCTCCACGAGGCACGGTGCATATTGCAGGAATTAAAAACAGGACAGAAGCCGCAAAGGGGTCACTTTCCAGTGGCGCCGCCGCTTGTGGTGGAGCCACACTGGGTGGCTCCGCCTCCTGAAGCCGTGGAACTGGTGGCGTCGCGTCTAGGCAAGATGCTGAAGGCGCAGAACCTTCCCAGCAAAGCCTCGGCTCGGCCCTTCACAACCTCAGCAGCGGCGGCGGCAAGGTCGCCGCTCACGGGTTCCATCAGGCTGTCGAGGTCGATGTTGGGGTCGCGAAGGTAGATATGGCTGAGGACGCGCGTCAGCGCTGCAGACGACAGGGCCAGCGCCTCGGCCTCGACCGTAGGGACAAGGCCGTCCGCGGCATCTTCAAGCGCATGGACCAGGAAGGGAAGTAGCTTGGCGGGGCCGTCCTCCTCGCCAGCCAACGGGTCCTCTAAGCCGCTCTCGTAGAGCGTCTTCAGCGCAGCGCGAGCATTCTCCTCCAGCTCGGCGAAGGCCGCTCGATCCTCGACCAAGACCTTCGCCTTGCGGTCTAGCTCGGTCCTCTCCACCTTCAGCGCCTGCTCCAGCGTCTCCAGCCGGCCATGGCAGTCGACAAGCTCGGCATCCCGGTCCTTGACGGCAGCCTCCCGAGCCTTCATCTCCTCCTCCTTCTCCTGGCGGACACGGACCTCCTTCGCGAGCTCCTCTTGCAGGTCTTGCAGCTCGACCTCCAGCGCCTTGCAGCGGCCCCGGGCATCCGCAGCATCACCTTGGGAAGCATCGCGAGCAGCCTCAGCCTGGCAGGCGGCTTGCTTCTCCTCGTCGGAGGCAGACGCAGCCTGCCTCAGCGCCACTCGGACAGAGGCAGCGGAGCGGGCCCAGCCGGAGGCTAACTCCAGGTGCCTGACCACCAGGCGGGGGTCCATGCTCTGGAGATCCTCCCAAAGCCGGCTCAGTTCATTGGCGGCCTGGTCCAAGACAGCGGAGGGATCAGAAGAGACGGGAGCTGGTGGAGCAGGCCGAGAGGACGGCAGCGTGATCACGGCTTGGGAGGAAGGAGCCTCCCGGGCCTTGGGCATCTCAGCAGCAGTACCAAGCCTAGGCCCCTCCAGGGTCAGCGGGGCCACGGGGGCTGACTCCTCGCCAGAGTGCCCCTGCTGGGCTCGCGAGGATGACCAGGCAGGGGAAGCACGAGCCTCGGTGCCTCCCTTTCCCGCAGATGAAGGCGCTGCCTCGGCAGGCGAACTCGCCTCAAGCAGGGCTGCAAAAGCCCCCCTCAACCTCTTCGCCTTAGGTGCCGGCCTGGTCAAGAAGTGCAGACATCAAGTCTCGGCGGCAGAAACAAAGCAGAGCGCGGGTCGAGTACTTACAGGTCATCGCTCACGGGTTCAAGCAGCCTCTGCCAAACTTGAAGCCCGAGAGCCTGTAGCTGGGGTCAGCCTTGGGAGGCATGGAAGCAGAGGACGCGTGGAGAAGGCCGGAGCTGGCCTCAGACCGCCCCGGAGCCAGAGCGGATCCTGGGGGCACCAGCCCCGACCTGTCTTTCCTCGGGACTGGGGCAGAATCCACTCCTCCTTGCCCGGCGCTGGCATCGTCCTCGTCCGACATGGAGCGGAGGGTGCGAGACCTACGCCGGGGGAAGGACTCCTCTGACTCCTCGCCAGTCACCTCAGAGTCGAACTCTTCCTCCTCCTCCTACTCTTCTTCCTCCTCACTCCCGCTGGAGTCGCTGGAGGACACGTTCACCATCGGCAACACCGTCAGATCCCCGAGAGCCACTGAGGGCACTAGCCCCTCACCATTGAAGCTGGGCATGGCATCCACCGCCTGCTCCCAGTCGTCACGAAGAAACAGGGGGGCAGGAGCACCATCTGGCCTCGCCACGTCTCCCCCGACCAAGGAGTGGAGGGCCGCGACCAGATCTTCGTCGGCCAGGGCTGTAGAGCTCAAGCGGAGGGCAGCGTGTGCTTCCCCGAGCCTCCACAACGGGAGCGAGTGCTCCCGGAGTGGAGCCACCCGGTGCTCTAGAAACTCCCTCAGGAGCGCGGCGCGGTCAGCTTTGCCGACCCCAGGTTGCCTGGCCTCCGGTCCACATCCATCCTCTCCAGCACCGCCCTCACGCGGGGGTCAACGAGCTCCGCACGAAACCACGCATCAATGGCCTTGGGCTGCCCCGTGGGCAACACAAGTCGGGGGTGGATGCGCCCGGCGTCCACCATGACCCACCTGCTCCGGAAGCCTTCAATACTATTCCCGGGCATCGAGATGGCGTTGGAGCCAGAGTATGCGACAAAACTCGCGCATGCGGAGATGGGGCCACGAGAAACCCGGAGATAAAAGTAATGGCGCAGCAAGGCCACCGAGGGATTTATGCCAACATGAGCCTCACAATAGTAGGCGAAGATCACCAGAAGAAGAACAGAGTTGGGGTGGAGGTGCAGAGCTTGCAAGTTGTACAGGCGAAGAACAACAAGGAAGAACTCGGAAAAAGGAGGCACCAGACCGGCGACAATGGCGCTCACGAAGAGCGGGTAGCAGGTGCTCCCCTTGCCTTCAAGATGGCCGGAGCCAGCCTTGAACACAGTCGCTCCCGTGTTGCCCTGCGCCACCGTCCTCAGGCACAGTGTCACGCCCAATATGCGACCCTATCCAAAAGGAACTCGAAAGTCCCACCAAGGATAGACCTGCATATTGAAACACTTTTGCAAGGTGGATATCATTACATCAACATTACATAATAGATGGGGATACATACATAAGGCATACAATGCCACACAAATACAACAATACAATACATAAGAGCATCATCCGACTACGGATGAATCACAAACAGAAACTCAAACGACATCCACCCTGCTAGCCCAGGCTGCCGACCTGGAACCTATCCCCTGATCGAAGAAGAAGCAGAAGAAGAACTCAACGCAAGCAAACATCGCTCTCGCGTCATGATCATCGCATGAACCTGTACCTGCAACTGTTGTTGTAGTAATCTGTGAGCCACGAGGACTCAGCAATCCCATTACCATGGGTATCAAGACTAGCAAAGCTTAAAGGGAATGGAAGGGGTAAAGTGGTGAGGCTGCAGCAGCGACTAAGCATATATGGTGGCTAACATACGCAAATAAGAGCGAGAAGAGAGCAAAAGTAACGGTCATGAAGCTAGCAATGATCAAGAAGTGATCCTGAACTCCTACTTACGTCAAACATAATCCAGAAACCGTGTTCACTTCCCGGACTCTGCCGAAAAGAGACCATCACGGCTACACACGCGGTTGATGCATTTTAATTCGGATCTGGTGTCAAGTTATCTACAATCGGACATTAACAAATTCCCATCTGCCTATAACCGCAGGCACGACTTTCAAAAGATTATACCCTGCAGGGGTGTCCCAACTTAGCCCATGACAAGCTCTCGCGATCAACGAAGGAATAGCCCTTCTCCCAGGAAGACCCGATCAGACTCGGAATCCCGGTTTACAAGACATTTCGACAATGGTAAAACAAGACCAGCAAAGCCGCCCGATGCGCCGACAATCCCGATAGGAGCTGCGCATATCTCGTTCTCAGGGCAACACCGGATAGGTCAGCCTACGAGTAAAACCAGCCCTCGAGTTGCCCCGAGGTGGCCCCGCAGTCTGCCCGGTTCGGACCAACACTTAGACAAGCACTGGCCCAGGGGGGCTAAAATAAAGATGACCCTTGGGTTAATTACTCCCAAGGGAAATATAGGTGGTGGTGAGGCAAATGGTAAAACCAAGGTTGGGCCTTGCTGGAGGAGTTTTATTCAAAGTGAACTGTCAAGGGGGTCCCATAAATCACCCGACCGCGTAAGGAACGCAAAATCCGGGAACATAACACCGGTATGACGGAAACTAGGGCGGCAAGAGTGGAACAAAACACCAGGCATAAGGCCGAGCCTTCCACCCTTTACCAAATATATATATGCATTAATAATATAAGAGATATTGTGATATCCCAACAAAATCTTGTCCACCATGGAGAAATCTTCAACTTCACCTGCAACTAGCAACACTATAAGAGGGGCTGAGCAAAGCGGTAACATAGCGAAGCAACGGTTTGCTAGGAAGGGTGTCAAAGGTTAGAGGTTCATGGAAATTTGGGAGGCTTGATGAGCAAAAGATAGGTAATGCAGCAAAGCGATGGAACGAAGCAACTAGCATAGCAATGATAGTAGTGAGATCCAGGGTAGCGGTCATCTTGCCTGAGATCCCGCAAGGAAGAAGAACGAGTCCATGAAGAAGATGAACCAACATAGTCAAACGAATCCTCACGAACGCAACATTACCGGAACTAAGAAGCAACACCGGAAAGAAACAAACAACATGGTAAACCAACAAGCATAAGCATGGCATGATGCACAATCAAGTATGATGCATGTCCGGTTTAATAAGGCATGGCATGGCAAAGTGCAACAAACAATACTACAAGTTAAGTGGAGATCAATATGCAATGAGTTGCATATTGACAAAACACCACAAGAAATTATTTAGTTTAATCTCGTTTAGGTACACAACAATATTAAATGTTTTTAAACATGGCAAGAGGTGAAACATAATGAAACTACCTATCTAGGCAAGTTTAAATGAGGCCGGAAACAACAAACAGTAATTCCGGAAAAACCTCATATGCATATTTATGAATTCGGTACTGTTCTGCCCTAAACCATATTTTAGAGTTGTTAAACAGTAAAACAAAGTGCACCATGTTAAACTATGCATTTTTCCACCCCATTTACATATAAAGTTTATTAAAATCCGAGCTATGATTATTTAGTTATGAAATAAGTCATTTTGACATGGCATTTTAGCAAATTAATGCAAACAGCAATTTAAACATTTTAAACATGGATGAAAATGGCATATTATTAATCTACACAAAATTCTAAGCAATTTACATGTTTAAACCATTTTAATATGATGCACGGCTAAGGAGTTGTTAAATGCATGAATATCAGGGGGGTTTTCTGTAAAACTGTGAATTCACTGGATAAATGGGCAAATTCGTAGAACGAAAAAAAACATTATATGGGCCGAATCTGGCTGGGCCAACTGGAGGGAAAGGAGGCGCAGGGGGTTTTCTCACCCATGGGCTTGGCCCGGGTCGGTGGAGGAAGAAGCTGGGGGCAGGCCACGGAGGAGGCCGAAGCAGGCCGGCTGGAAGGGCGTTGGGCCTTGCGATGCTGGGCTGGCTTCGGCTGCAGCCCACGAAGCTGGCCAGCGCGGTCAACGCGTGGCTGGACCGAGCGAGCGCCTTGTCCTGGAAGGACACAGGCGGCGGCGGCGGCTCGATCCGGCTGGAGCTCGCCGGAGCCAGCGAGGAGGAGGCCGGGGCGCGAGGGGGGTGGCCGAAATGGGGAGATCCGAGGTCGGGGATCCCGGATCCGACAAAGATTGGGGCGAGGAGGTCGGCGACGAACTCAGCGACGGCGACGACGACAGCAAGCAGCGGCTGCGGTGCCTGCGAGAAGAAGCAGTGGCCCTGGCCACGAGTGAGAGAGAGAATGTGAGACGGGGAGGAAGGAGGAGACGGGGAGGCGCGACCTGGTCGGCAGTGGCGGCGGAGCAGTTCGGTGGCCGGGGCGGCGCACCGGCAAGGTGGCGCGCACCGGCGAGCGGGCGGACGGCCACGCGGCGGGGCGCTACGAGGGGAGGCGCTCGGGCGCAGGCGAGCGGGAGCCGGGCCCAGATGGGCTTCGGCGGGCCCCGATCTGGGCCTCGCGGGCCTGAGGTGGAGTAGGCGCGCCGGGGAAGGCGAGGTGGCGCGCAGGGAGAGGTGGAGGGCGGCGGCGTGGTGGCGGCTGACCTCTAGGGCAGCGCCAAGTGGCGGAGGGAGGCTGGTTAGCACCGGAAATCAAGGAGGAGGCGGCGGCTGATGATTGGGGGCGCGATTTTCAAGGAGGGGGCGGAGGCTGCGAGGTGGGAGAAGGCTAGGGGTAGGTGGAGGCTAGGAAATGCCCAAAAATGGACTAGGGGTTGATTATATAGGGTAGGTGGCTAGGGTTAGGGGACTTCTGCTCCATTTTCGGACATCGGATCTCGATCCAACGGTCCGGAGCGGAGGGGTTAGATAGGTGGGCTAGTGGGCTGTGTGTGAGAGGCTTGGGCTGATAGGAGAGAGAGGAGAAATGCAGCCCAGCACGATTTTCGGAGACCGAAAACGTCCGACGATAGACCGGCTATATTGCGGTTGTAGGTTTAACGGTTGGGCTATCAAATGGACTCCGAATGCGATGAAACTTGGCAGGTGTCCTGTCTACACTATAATAAGACCGCACGACAAGTTGCAAGCCATTCCGAGAACATTTTTATGCCACTTATAAAATAATATTACGGAGGTGCCGCGGCCGCATGCGAGTGTGGTCGGGCTCAGAACGGCCAATGGAGAGAAACGGCGGAACCCGAACGGATGCAAGTTTTGAAAAACATGCAGATGAAATGCACATGATGCTATGAGATGAGATGCAAGACAAGAACAAAATGCAAAACAAACAACAAAAACCCAACCACGGAGGAAATAACATATCGCATCTCCGGAAAAGGCAAGAGTTGGAGTTACGAATATGGAAAGTTGTATCCGGGGCGTTACACACAGGAGGACAGGATTCCTCTCCGACACGTTTGGGGGATCCAGAGCTGGGGAGTACCAGGCCTCAGTCGGAGTCTTGCGGGGTGCCATAGCACGCCAGGCGGGAAGGATTGAGGCAGATTTGGAGGATTTTGGAAGCAGGAAGGAGAAGGGCGAGAAAGGGGATCTGGAGCAAGGCAAGCGAGAACAAAGCAGGTCAGTTTGGCCCGGGGACCCCTTTTTGTCAGATGGGTGAGGCATCATGGGGAAGCAGAGACGCCCACGTCCAATCAACCGCCACGTGGCGCCCAAGGCCACAGGCTGTTGGGGCCCGTGGCGCTTCGCACTTGCCCCTTCGCTTCTCTGCTAAGCCAAGTCCGGGCGCGCCTTGGGCCCGGGGGCTACTGTCGGTGTTCTGGGAATGGGGGTCCCCAGACTTGCCTGCCTGCGGCCTGCAGCGTGGCTCAAGTGGGGGCCCGATGCAGCCCAGCTTCATCAGCTCAAGCTCAAGACCCTCGCGAGGGGCCAAGCCTCGCGGGGCGAACGACAGGGAGCTTCCTCAAGAACAGCCTCCTCAGGCGGGCTCGCGAGGAGGCGGAGAGATCAAGGTAGGGCACCTCCCGAGGGACCCGTGATGCAAGCCATGACGACCGGAGGCCAGGCGGGTGCCAGGTGGGCGCCGGCCTGTGCAGTGTCCTTGTTTCCCTTTCGGTGCTAAGGGGGCAAGCACAGGCCAAGGCATCGGACAAAGGTTACCGTTTCGGTGCTACAAGACCAAGACCAACAGAACGGCATGATGGAAGTCATCATGGAGCCCAGGGCGGCGTCACCGTCAGAGCCTTTGGCAGTCGAAGACCAACTTTAGTCAGGATAAGTGTACCAGATGTTCCCCTTCAAAATGGCCAATTGTTGGCGCCCTTCCCGCTCATTATTTGGGGAGAGGCCCAAGGCCTCGCTCTATAAATAGGACTAGTCACCACAAGGTAGAGGCATCTGGAGATCGACCAGAGAGAGAGAGAGAGAGAGAGAAGCGACTGAACTCACCCAAGCAGTTCATCGCACCAGCTGAAGAACAGCCCCTCGCGAGGCTGTTCTCCCTTTGTACTGTTCATCATCAGCCCCTAAGGCAATCCAACACACCACACACTGGAGTAGGGTATTACACCACAATGGTGGCCTGAACCAGTTATAAATCTCGTGTCCTCTGTGTGTTCATCTTTCTTGCCTAGATCTTTGCGAGACTTCGAGACGTGAGCTGGTAGGGGAGAGATCTTCGTGCGCACCCAAGTGTTCGAACCTCAAGGGTCTGCCGGAACCCGAAATCCGACACTACCCTATGATTATGATTGTTATTGTCCTACGGACTAAACCCTCCGGTTTATATAGACACCGGAGGGGCTAGGGTTACACAGAGTCGGTTACAGAGAAGGAGATCTACATATCCGAACTGCCAAGCTTGCCTTCCACGCATAGGAGAGTCCCATCCGGACATGGGACAAAGTCTTCAATCTTATATCTTCATAGTCCAACAGTCCGGCCAAACTATATAGTACGGCTGTCCGAGGACCCCTTAATCCAGGACTCTCTCAATCCTCCCGCCTTGACGAAACCAATCAGGCTTTGAATGGTGGCTCTCCACTCATCCATCTGATCGGCCGTCGTCAGAAATCTCAATAGAAACTGTGCCCGCGCTTTGGCCTCTGAAGCAGTGCTTGGCATGGATGATGATGTAGATCGTAACGTTGTCCAGCTCCTGATAGATGTCGTGGGAAAGCATGACCACCTATGGGGCCATGAGCTCCTTGTGGTTCGGTAGGGGGGATGAGCACATTGCACAAAGAGCAAAGAATGTCGTGCAGCACGACAGAGATTGCACGGGCAATTTTACTCAGGTTCAGGCCGCCACGAGGCATAAAACCCTACTCCTGCTTTGAAGGATTGATGGTGGATTGTGGTGGAAACGCAGCACTCTAGCCCGACAGGGTTGCCTCGGGGTGAGGGCAGCTACATGCGTATGAGTGTACAGGGTCCCGAATCCTTTCTATAGTTGCCACAGCCCTCCTTTTATAAATCAAGGGGTCACCGCAGTGGCAAATCAGTCATTGTGTACTAATTAGATAGCAAATAGTGCTATCATACCTAACTCTGCAGATAGGAATGCATTAAATGCACCACTTAGTGTCACGTCATGGCATGCCCCACAAGCCTTGTTTGGCAGTTCGGCCACCTTCTCTCCTGCCTGCATGACATGTTTCTGGATGGGTGTCATTTGGAGGTGATTTCCATAGGATGTGGCTACCATGTGGCAAGAAACAATCACTCGGGGGCTTGACACCACACCGATGGATGATTTGCATTGCTGTGAGGTGGAGCGGTGAAGCCTTCGTAGGGCCTGGCGGGCCTGCCGGGACGGTCTTGAGGCTTGTCTTTAGGGTAACCTTGACCTCGCCAGGCTCGCCTGCCCAGCAAGGGAGGTTTTCCCTTGGTGGTATCTTGTTCCTTTGGCTTGACTTGGTGTTCTTGATCCACACTCTGATTCCTTAAAGAGTTGATCTCTTTTGCTTGGTCTGGTCATGGATGTTGCAATCTTGCTCTTAGGCCTATGCATGGTCTAGGAAACAGATCCAGGGTTTGTTGCACCGACAAGTCAGATAGGCGATAAACCTGGACTAGAGACTTGTGTGGTTAGTCGGGTCATGGCTGACACCCTCGCTGGGCTCCGCTTGAAGGTTGTCAAGTACATGTCGTGTAAACGACGATAAGTGGTGAGAGTGTGTGTGAAGAAGTACACCCCTGTAGTGTAATATGATCTATTCGAATAGCCGCATCCGCAGATATGAACTACTTGGAATGCTTATATGGTTCATAGATAACTAGAAGTGGATACTCTAAAATGCTCAAGATAAACTTGAGTGCTATGGATGGCATTCTCGTAGGGAGACGGGAGCGGATCCACAGTGGTGTATTGATATGGTGAATATGTGGACTCATGTGCGCCACCTCAAAGAAATTACTGGTAGTCGTAGTTCAGGATAGCCAGTGAGTCAAAGCTAGCTTGCTGCAGTTAAACTCCACCACCCCCTTGTTGATAGTGATGCATATGTAGTTAGTTCTGATGTAAGTCTTGCTGAGTACAATTGTACTCATGTTTGCTTAATTTACGTTTTGCAGAGAGACTTTGTTATCACTAGTAGTTCCACGTGGGCTTCGACGATTAGCTTGGAAATCCCAAACAGAGGTCTGGTTCCTTTCAAGGGTCGTAGATAGCCAAGCTTCTCAGCCTTTTTCATTTGTAGTTGCCTGAACTCAGACATGTTATGCTTCCGTTGCTTGTATGCTCTATATGTTGGGCCATGTGACCCCTGGTTGTAATATAATGCTATGATGGCTCTTTTGGGCATTTATCTATATGAGTTGTTGAGTTATGTTGTGATGCCATGTTGTACATCGCATACTTGCATGTTATGCGTATGTTTAACGTGTATCGCTATGTGTGGGATCACACCTAGTTGTTTATTCTTGGTAGCCTCTCTTATGGGGAAATGTCTCCTAGTGCTTCCACTGAGCCATGGTAGCTTTCTACTGCTCCGGAACACCTGGGATGATCGGCATGTGTCCTTTGCTCCTATGTCCGTCCCTACGGGGAAATGTCATGCGGTGCATACCGGAGTCCTGCTAGCTTGCTACATCCCGGTTTCACTCGCTGCTGACCGCCATGTGCATTGTTGGGTCATGTATGCATGTCCCTGTAAGTTTGTGCCACCTTCGGTTCATGACTAGTCACGTCAGCCCGATTTCTCTATCATATGGATGCTAGCAACATGATCATATACGTGAGCCAAAAGGCGCAAACGGTCCCGGCCTAGGTAAGGCTGCAGCCGTGGGAATACCGTGCGTGAGGCCACAAAGTGATATGATGTGTTACATGCTAGACCGGTGTGACTTAGGATCGGGGTCCTGACATATTTGCAGATCTATTAATCCAAAAATTCATTGCTGCACTTTTTCTTTATTTATTTTATTTTTTATTTTTCCTAGATCTATTTACCCAATCTCATATAATTTAATCTATCTCAGTACTGAGGAGGGATCGACAACCCCCCTTGCGCGTCCGGTTGAAGTTTTTGTGGTGTGTGGGCTGGTGTTGTTTACATAGTGTTGCTTGGTTCTCCTACTGGATTGATAACCTTGGTTTCATAACTGAGGGAAATACTTACCGTTGTTGTGCCGCATCGTCCTCTCCTCTTCGGGGAATTACCAACGCATATACAAGCAATCAGGAAGAATTTTTGGCGCCGTTGCCAGGGAGACATCATGAACATCTATCAGGTTCCTACACACAACCTCTAATTTCCTTGAGATTATTATATTTGTCGTTTGCCTCTCGTTTTCATCTCCCCCACTTCAAAAATGTTTTTGCAAAAATACAAAAATATATTCCGTTTGCCTTTTTGCCTGTTTGCTATCTTTGCTTGCCTTGCAATATACCTTCTATTTGCTTGCATCTTTGCTTGCTAAAAATCTATTGATATGGATTCTCATCCCTTGCTAATCTTTTTAGAAGACCAAATTATGATGAACCAATTGCTAGTGAGTTTAGTGCACTTGATTATCTGTATGAAGTTTTGTTTGAAAATCATGCATCTAAAAGTTGTGATGAAGTGTTAAACGAAGATATTTATAAAGTGATTTGTCATAGCTCCTTGAGTGAAATCATGATTTCAATGATGCTATTATAAATTCTATTAGTGTCAATTATGTTAATAATATACAAAACTACAAGCTTGGGGATGATAATTTTGTTGTGTCCACTACTTATTGCAATGATCATGGTTGGGGTGAAAATGTTTCTTATGATCTTGAAAATCTATATAAGTCTCATAATGAATACGATATTGATAATAGTGTTTGCAATAATATTGAAAGTGGGTTTCGCAGAGTTCAAACTATAGGTAATAATGATCCCACTACTTTCGAGAATGATCAATCTTATGATTTTTTTTATAAAAGTGGGCTTGGAGAGGTCATGACTTTATTTGAAGATAATCCCACTATTTTGTAAGTGTGTCAACTATGCATGCATGTGCATCATGTAGAGAATATGTTATGTAATTATTATGATAGAGGAAAATATGGTTGTAGAAATTTTCATGTTACTAAATTACCTCTCGTTATGTTGAGATTGCTACTATTTCTTTCTTCTTCCTTGCATATGCTAGTTTTTGCTCGCCTTGATAATTTTTTTGCTTATAAAATTCATATGCATGGGAAGAGAGCTAGACTTAAATGTGTTTTTCATATGTTTCATGATGCTCACTTTGTGTTTCAATTATTATCTTTCGTGTGAGCATCGTTAAAATCTTAATTTTATAATGGTTATAAAGAAAGAGCTTGTTGGGAGATAACCCAATAATTTTGTTTTCTGTTATTTCATAAATAAACAATTATGCTACTATTGTGATTGTGTTTTTATGTTTTAGTTAGTGTTTGTGCCAAGTAAAGCCTTGATGATATGTTGGGTGATAGTTGACTGGATCTTGTTGGAAAAAAGAAACTTTTGCGCCCAGTAGTAGAATTTTTAAAACTCACAGAACTATGATAAAATTCTGATTTTTTACACAACATTGATATAAAAATTGCCTACATTGTACTAATATTTCAAAAAAAAATAGAGTTACATAAGTACGGTTGAAGTCTAGATTACTATAGACTATTCTATTTTTGACAGATTCTGTTTTCATTGCATTATGTGCATATTTTGATGAATCTATGGAGTATATCAGGGGGTATAAGCCATGGAAAGTTAGAAAACAGTAGGCGTAATGCAATAGTAAAATATGGATGGGTTTGCAATAGTACTTAAGGTGGTGATTTGCTTTATTATACTAACAAAACTCACAAAGGTTTTTGTTAAGTTTTGTGTGATTGAAGTTTTCAAGTTTTGGGTGAGATCACGATGGATGAAGGAATTAAGAGTGAGAACAGCCTAAGCTTGGGGATTCCCATGTCATCCCAAGGTACTATTCATGGAGAACCAAGCAAATAACAAGCAAATAACCTTGGGGATGCCCCGGAAGGCATCCCCTCTTTCTTCTAACAACCATCGGTAATTTTACTTGGAGCTATATTTTTATTTGTCACATATAATGAGTTTTTCTTGGAGCGTCTTGTATTATATGAGTCTTTGCTTGTTTTGCTTTTTAGTTTGTCACAATCATCCTTGCTGGACACACCTAGTTGAGAGAGCCATAATAATGCCATGATTTGTTAGAATTTCTCTATGTGCTTCACTTCAATTTTTTGACCTATGGAATTGCTCTAGTGCTTCACTTATATCTTTTTGAGCATGATGGTTATTAATTTTTTTGAAGAAATATACTATAATGCTTCACTTAGATCAATTTGAGAGTTAGTAGAATTTTGAAGAAATATCCTCTCATGCTTCACTTATATTATTGTGAGAGATGAAAATTTTGAAGAAATATTTATGCTCTTGTTCCTCACTTAAATTTGGTTGAGAGCTTGTTAAAGCAATGGTAATATATGAAAATAGTCCCAAAGTGATAGATATTCAAGAGGGATAATAAAAACTATCATGAAGATCATTGGATATTAAAACTTGATTCCTTGCAATAGTTTTGCAATATGGAGATAGTAATATGTGAGTCATGTTGGGGAGTAATTATGCTTTAGTAAGAATATTGGTCTTAAGGTTTGTGATTCCCTATGCAAGCACGAAAATCAATAGTAAATGCAATGAAGTTACATCCTACTTATGGTGCATTACTCGGTGTTAGTTTTTTTAAGGCTCGTTTTCGTTTCTTGGTTGGTTGCTTCTCAATCTATTTGCTAGCCTTCCCTTGTACTAAGCGGGAATACTGCTTTTGCATCTGAAATCCTTAAACTAAGTTGTGCCAAATGAGTCCATCATACCTAACTAGATGCGGTATTTTCATGACGTTCCAAGTAAATTTTTATGTGCCAACTCTAATTTTCAAAATGAATTTCCTTTTTGTGTCCCGTACCGCCCATGAAGCGGTAGGGGGTGGCCAATATTTTTCCATGCTAGATGTGTTATTCTCAAGATGAGTGTTTATTCACTTGTCATTGCATGAGAGTGTGGCCAGTAATAGGATGCCCATTCGTGAATTGAAAAAGAAATTTACTTTATGTTGTTAATAATAAATTTCTTGGAAAGTGTTGGCATGGAAGGCACCCGTGGATACGGCTAGCCATGGATTGTGAAAGAATGGTGGAAAAAGGAATAAACTTTACTTTATGTTTGGGAACCGCCTATGATGTATCTAGCATGGAAAGTATTGGGAATTCTCGATCGTCTTTGTTGACGGGAAAAGCATGCCTCTCAAAACAATTTTATCTCTCAATTTAAACTTTGAGCTCTGGCACCTCTACACATCTCGGCTTCCCTCTGCGAAGGGCCTATCTATCTACTTTTATGCAATTTTTATTTTTATTGAGTCTCCATCTTCTCTTATAAAGCACCAACTAGGGAGCACTATTATCATGCTTAAGCATTGGATGTAGCTAATATTTGAGAGTGTTTCATGAATGTATCAATGATTGAGCATAATGGGCTAGGGATAGCTTTCTTTAGTGTTGATATTTTGAAAGACATGGTTGCTTGTTGATATGCTTGATTATTGAAGTCTTCATGTCAAATTAGAGACTATTGCTTTGAATCATGTAAAGTCCTAATGTCCATGCTACAAAAGAAAAGAATATGTGATAAATATGATGGGTAGCATTCCACATCAAAATTTCTGTTTTTATCGTTTACCTACTCAAGGATAAGCATGAATTAAGCTCGGGGATGCTGATACATCTCCAATGTATATATAATTTTTTATTGTTCCATGCTATTAAGGTATCATTCTTGGATGTTTTATATTCATTTACTAGCAACTTTATATCATTTTTTGGGACTAACATATTGACATAGTGCCCAGCCAGTTGTTGTTTTTTGCTTGTTTTTTACTTCGCAAAATATCCATATCAAACGAATTCCAAATGCAGCAATACTTTTTGGAGATTTTTTTGCCCAGAAGACACCCATGAGGCCCAAGATATGCACTAGAGGGGCCCTATGGGGCCCACTAGGCACCAGGGTGCGCTAGGGTCCCCAGGCGCGCCCTGGTGGGTAGTGGGGCCCACAGGCACCCCTCCACCGCCTCTCAGCTCTATAAATACTCTAATATTCTAGAAACCCTAGGGGAGTCGTCGAAACACAATTCCAGCGATCGCAAGTTCCAAAACCATGAGATCCAATCTAGAGGCTTTCTCTAGCACTCTGCCGGAGGGGACAACGATCACGGAGGGGTTCTTTATCATCACCCTTACCCCTCCGATGATGCGTGAGTAGTTCACCACAGACCTACGGGTCCGTAGGCAGTAGCTCGATGGCTTCTTCTCTCTTTTTGATCTTCAATACAATGTTCTCCTCGATGCTCTTGGAGATATATTTGATGTAGTGACTTTTTTGCAGTGTGCTTGTTGGGATCCGATGAATTGTGAGTTTACGATCGGTTCTATCCATGAATATTATTTGAGTCTTTGTTGAACTCTCTTATGCATGATTGTTATTAAGGATAAAAATGGGGTTTATTCCTACATGAATATATCTTGTCTACATCATGTCATCGTTCTTATTGCATTACTCTGTTTTTCCATGAACTTAATACACTAGATGCATGCTGGATAGCGGTCGATGTGTGGGTAATAGTAGTAGATGCAGACAGAAGTCAGTCTACTAATCTTGGATGTGATGCATATATACATGATCATTGCCTTGGGTATCGTCATGATTATTCGCTTTTCAATCAATTGCCCAACAGTAATTTGTTTAGCCAATGTATGCAATTTTCTTGAGAGAAGCCTCTAGTGAAATCTACGACCCCCGAGTCTATTTCTTATCATGTTATTTTCAGATCTATTAATCCAAAAATCCAAAAATACCTTGCTACACTTTTTTATATTTTTATTTTATGTTTTTGCTAGATCTATTTACCCAATCGCATACAATTTAATCTATCTCAATACTGAGGAGGGATTGACAACCCCTCTTACGCGTTGGGTGCAAGTTCTTGTGGTTTCTATCCAGGTGTTGTTTAAATTGTGTTGCATGGTTCTCCTACTAGATTGATAACCTTGGTTTCATAACTGAGGGAAATACTTACCGTTGTTGTGCTACATCATCATCTCCTCTTCGAGGTTTTACCAACGTAGATACAAGCAATCAGACACGCCCTGATGTCTTGCGAGCACCTCATAGGTTAGTTGATGCCCTTCTTTTCCGAGAAGAAAGATAATTTCCGGATAAAAATCCCCTCAAACTTTCAGCCGCAATCAGACTTACGAATCTCCGAGAATATAAGAAATGGTGAAGGGATCCGAAAACAGTTGCTACCTTGCTGTTTTTATTTATCCAGATTATAAAAATACCATCCATATTGCACTTGTATCACCATCTCTTCGCCGAACTAGTGCACCTATACAATTTACCCATTGTATTGGGTTTGTTGGGGACACAAGAGATTTCTTGTATTAGATTGTGGGGTTGTTTGAGAGAGACCATCTTCATCCTACACCTCCCACAGAGTGATAAACCTTAGCTCATCCACTTGAGGGAAATTTGCTGTTGTTCTATAAAACTCTGTGCTTGGAGGCCCAACAGAGTCTACAAGGAAAAAGTTGCATAGTAGACATCAGCAACCCTCAATTCAGTTTTATAAGCTAACTTAAGGCTTGGGGGCTTCTATGAACCACGGCTCTCCCAAAACAACAGCCAGACCTACAGTTATGCAATCATCTCATGACAAAAAAGCTATGTTTTATGGATTCATAAAAAGCCTGGGTTATCCGTCTCTCCTCGGTCGCAAGGTTACCTCAGATTACTAAAAACCGAGGACCACCTAGAGGGTTGTTGGGTGTATTGATATGGTGCAAATATCTAGGTACTAGATAAGACTTTGTACCTCCATGCCTTCGGCGAGGTAGACGAGCGTCTCCATCATTCCGACCTCAACTAATCGAATTTTAGTCAAGATAGGATGGAGGCTGGCTCACTGATCAGGAAGGAGGCCCGTGCTCATCAAAGCCACCTCCATCATCTGGCGGCTTTCTGCCAAATCGGCCTCAGGTATCACTGAGATCCATGCTGCCGACTTTGGCATGGCTTCCTAAGCATCGGGAGGTGTGGAAGTTGTTGGGGCTCATGTGGTTGTGGATCCACATGAGACAAGGAGGCTAGACTGATGGCCATCCTCTATCCGTGTGACCGCTAAGGGTTACCTCCTTAGTCCATATCCACATCTGCCACGACTGAGGCATTGACCTCGGTCGTGGTATAGGAAACCTAGCCCCGACGTTGGAGGATGTGGTGGGAGATTAAGTTCATCCCTTGGACCTCGGTTTGGATGAGAGGGGAAAGGACTTCAACCTCGGGGGTGGCAGTAGTAACCGCCCCACCAGCAAGAGGTGTGTTTCTTGATGAGAAAAGGATAACCAAAAATAAAAAGACAAACACTGACAAACATGATGAGTTATGGTGCCCAAGTTTTTAAACTTACTTGTGAGTGGGTGGTTGGACCCGTGGACCTCACCCCAAAGACCACAATGTCGAGGTTCTCCCAGGTGCTTGGACGTCGGGCTCTCACCGGCTGTCGGTGTCAAAACCGGCGGATCTTGGGTAGGGGGTCCCGAACTGTGCGTCTAGGCGGATGGTAACAGGAGACAAGGGACACGATGTTTTTACCCAGGTTCGGGACCTCTCGGTGGAGGTAAAACCCTACTCCTGCTTGATTAATATTGATGATATGGGTAGTACAAGAGTTGATCTACCACGAGATCAGAGAGGCTAAACCTTAGAATCTAGCCTATGGTATGATTGTTGTTCGTCCTATGGACTAAAACTCTCCGGTTTATATAGACACCGGAGAGGGCTAGGGTTACACAGAGTCGGTTACAATGGGAGGAGATCTTCATATCGTATCGTCAAGCTTGCCTTCCACGCCAAGGAAAGTCCCTATCCGGACATGGGACGAAGTCTTCAATCTTGTATCTTCATAGTCCTGGAGTCCGGCCAAAGGTCATAGTCCGGCCATCCGGACACCCCCTAATCCAGGACTCCCTCAGTAGCCCCTGAACTAGGCTTCAATGACGACGAGTCCGACACGCAAATTGTCTTCGGCATTGCAAGGCGGGTTCCTCCTCCGAATATTTCATAGAGGATGTTGAACACAAGGATAGTGTCATGCTCTGCAAAATAAGTTCCACATAAAACCGTAGAGAGAATAATTTCCGCACAAATATAATCTACTGACGTATTCCGCAGCGTGACATCATACCACGGTCAAGCCTTTATTCGTATCATTTTATTGCTCCACCTCAGCGTGTTTAGCGAGACGGTTTTCCTGGCACGTCTTGTCGAAGCAGAGATCGTGTCCCCTTATTCCGGGATTCTCATCAATACGGGCGTGGGTAACCCAACCGCGTCATTAACCGCGGCGCTTGGGAGATAAGCAAGTTTTATTAGGCTGGTGGGGGCTTGTAGTTTCGTCCGCCCATATAAGGGGATAAGATTCTACCCTTTCCATTTACGCCTTCTTCCTCCTTTGCCTGTCCATCCCTGCGCACTCGAGCTCTAGCGCCCAAGCCCGCACATCTCGCCTCGACCTTCTCCAACTATGTCCGGAGCGGGAGGCAAGTGGATGGCCTCCTCCATCACGGAGGGGCACATCAAAAGGTTGCGGAAAGCCGGATACCTGCACAACGACATTGCGCATCGGCTTCCAGACGAGGGGCAGCTCGTCCCCATCCCCAGGCCCCATGAGAGGGTGGTATTCCTTCCCCATTTCCTCCGCGGACTGGGCTTCCCACTCCACCCATTTGTCCGGGGGCTCATGTTCTATTACGGCCTGGATTTCCATGATCTGGCCCCGAATTTTATCCTCAACATCTCAGCGTTCATCATCGTGTGCGAGGCCTTCCTCTGCATCCGGCCCCACTTTGGCTTATGGCTGAGGACTTTTAATGTCAAGCCGAAGGTAGTGGGCGGCCGCCAAGCGGAGTGCGGAGGAGCCATGGTGGTCAAGATGCCCAACGTCACCTGGCTCGAAGGCGCTTTCGTGGAAACCATCAAAGGGTGGCAATCGGGGTGGTTCTACATCACCAAGCCGCGTGACCCTGAATGGGCGGCGGCCCCCAAATTCAGATCTGGCATCCCCACATGGCTCACCTCCTGGAAAGAGAAGGGCCTGACATGGGGCGATTCAGAGGAGCTGACCGCACTCCAAGCCTGCGTTCAAAAGCTAGTGAACAAGAATCCCAAGCTTGTCAATGTAGTCCAGGTCATGCTCATACACCGGATCCTCCCGTGCCAACAACGGGCTTTCAACTTGTGGGAGTTTGATCGGGCACAACACTAGACCTTGAGCAAGCTCTTCGACACTACGTATGAAGACGCCTGGAGGGTGCTTTTCAAGGGCGCCGAGGCTCCTGCATCCGCTACCGAAGATCACGGATTCAGCTCACGGCGTAAAGCCGACGAGGTAAGCTATTTTACCCTTTACAAGATGCTTTTTCATAATTTGACACTATGCGGATCTAAACTCCCTCACCTTTGACAGGACTGGCTGAAGAAGTCCGGGTAGGTTAACTGTCCGGCTCCCTTACCAGAAGACCCAGCGGGCGCCCGATTAACGGGGCTGCTGGTTCCAGCACCTCACGTGGTGCCGGAGAAGAAGTCCAAGAAAACGGCCACGGGAAGTTCCCGTCGTCAGGTGTTATCAGACTCATTGTCCGATGACTCCAAGGCGGACTCCTCCCGTGCAGACGAGGAGGAGAAGAAAGAGGCTTCTCCCCCAACGGGGGGAGAGAAGAAAAGGAAGGCCTCCCCAACTGGGGAGGCCAGAGGGTCGAAAAAGGGAAGGACCCTTCCTCCAGACTACTCCACCAACGCCAATGACAATGAAGAGGAGTGGCCCTCGAGGGCCAAGCCCCTGGCGAGATCGTAAGTGTCCGGATTCCATAATAACTCATGATTTTTATTTTGTCGCATAGTGTCTTCTAACGCCAAATACAACCCTGTAGCCCGCCCAGGGACGATATCCCCGCTGCATCAAGCGGGTCCCTGGGTTCGTCGCATGTGAATAGCACTTCACTTCTGACCTCCTCCTCCCCTCGTGACGCAGACGACGCCGAGGTGGGGTCCCAGAAGGGGCCCAGCCAGGAAGAGGTGGTCCTGGAGGCCGCAAGGCGACCTTCCGGACTTTGGGCGAAAAGAGGGCGGAACCCCCGAGGGTTCCAAGTCCGGCCCTGTGCCGGACTCCGTACCGGAACCTGCAGTGGTTCCAAAGTCCAGTGGGCGGCCCCTTCGTGAGAAGGGCGAGACTGCGACGCCGGTGGCCTCCGTCCAACCGGAGGTGCCGGATAATTCGCTGGAGGCGCTTAACGGCGCCTCCATCGACGAGGAGCACCGCACTATCATGAGTGCGGTGATCCAAAAAGTTCAGTCCGCCAAGAGCGGGCTGACTGAAGCCTGTACCAGCCTTCTTACAGGCTTTGAGGTAAGCAATTTAAGATATGTAAAAATGGTACCGCATAGACAGTAGCCCTTGATGCTCAGTTTGGTGTTCGGAAAGAAAAGCCAAGATGAGGATCTAAAAAGATATATGCAGGAGTCTTAACAGAAATATGTCAATATGGGAATGCAGGCTGCGCTGCTGACCTCTACCGCACTGACTACGGAGGTCAATGCATTGAAGCAGAGCCTCGAGCGGTCCGAGAATGAGCTCGGCCTTGCCAAGAAGCAGCTCGAGGACAAGGAAGGTAAGTAATACCTTATTAAAGTAGTACCTTATAGAAAAGGGTTTGGTTGCAAAAAATGACAGGAATAACATGGGTATTGCAGGGGCCACGAACGAGGTGGCGGCCCTGAAGGAGGCGGTGTCCAAGGCCGAAAGCAGTGCGGCCTTGGAGCGCACCGAGCGAGAGAGGCAGGAGGTGCGGGTGGCGGAGGTGCGGCAAGAGCTCCAGGCTCTTGTGGAAAAGCACGAGAGTTTGGAGCGTGACTCGAAGACTCATGAGTTCGAGCTCGCCTCGGCTCTTGAGAGTGCCAAAGCACCCAAGGCCGAAGCCCAAAGAGCCCTCCAGGAAATTGAGGCGACAAAGAAGATAGCGGCGGGTAAGGCCTTCTTCATGCAAAGCAAGCACGTGAAAGAGAGTTACTTGTTACTTACCCGAATCCGGAGCTCTCCAGGAGCATTCGCAGATCTGCCCTGCAGTGTGTCCGATGCTGCCAGATTCTACCGGGCCGAGGAATGAAGCTCGACGGCGAAGGTATTCTGGTCTTAGTATGCTGAGGCCGGACATCCGGTGCCCCTTAGTGACCAGCTGAAGCAGCTGGTTGAGCTTCACAAGGTGGCCGAACAGGCCATGAAGGGCCTCATAGTTCGGCTGTGGCCTAAGGAAGCCATGCCTGGGAGCTACTTCGGTCTGGTGCGGCGGCTGGTGGACGCCTGTCCATGGATTGAAGTCATCAAGCACTCCGCCTGTATTGAGGGTGCCCGTCGGGCCCTTGCCCGTGCAAAAGTGCAGTGGGGCAAGATGGACGCTGAGAAGCTTGTGACGGACCCGCCACCGCAGGGCAAGGAGTATCGCACGCCCAGATGTATTATAAGGGCGTCTTGAAGGGTGCCCACATTATAGCGGGTGAGTGCTCCAAAGATGTAATTTTTGAGTAGACTCGTATGTTGTTATCCTGTGCGCTGAAAACTTTGTTCATATGCGCTAAGCAATGCTTGTTAATTTAAAATATTACCTTCTGTGCGGCCGTTTATTAAATCTGAGAGATGCAAGTCGTCGACTTCTACCCCCATGCCACGAGTGCCGGGGTGTTCGGGATAAACCTGAGCGCTCTTGTTCCCATTCTTGGGTCCATCTAGGGAGGCGCTCAGCACAACGAACTAGGCCATCGGACTTATAATGCTTTATCACTCTCACTTAGCCATAGAATTCTATAATTTTAAATTTTGGCGAAGCCCCTAGTATTCGGAAGACCGAGTTCGGGGCGCTATCCACGCCTTGGCCAGATAAATCCCGCTCCTCGCTCTAAGCGGCATAAGTCTTTAAGGACTCGAAAAACCTTGCGAACAGCGACCGGTCTCTCGCACTATCATGACGGTTAGTTTTAGCTTTCTCTACTGAGGTGTTAACCCAGCTCAACTGGGGCACAATCGCAGTAGTTCTCCCAGCGCTACCTTAGCCAACATTGCGGAACGTAAGGTACCAAAACATGGGAGCCGGGCAAACCCAACTATTGACCCAAGACATGATTCAGAGCCGATGCATATAATGCTATAAGTTCGGGGTGCCGCACTCAGGAGAGTGTTCGGTCTTCTCACACCATGTTATGGGGTACCGAAGCTCCTGGTGTATTGGCCGTACCAAAGTGTACGGTTGCGTAATGTCATGACTGAACATATATGTATAAAAAATAGATGAATACAATAAAAGATAAGAGCTATTTCTTGTTGTATTAAAAGGGTGTCACGCCCAATATGCGACCCTATCGAAAAGGAACTCGAAGGTCCCACCAAGGATAGACCCGCATATTGAAACGCTTTTGCAAGGTGGATATCATTACATCAACATTACATAATACATGGGGATACATACAAGAGGCATACAATGCCACACGAATACAACATCACAATACATAAGAGCATCATCCGACTACGGATGAAACACAAACAGAAACTCAAACAACATCCACCCTGCTAGCCCAGGCTGCCGACCTGGAACCTATCCCTGATCGAAGAAGCAGAAGAAGAACTCAACGCAAGCAAGCATCGCTCTCGCGTCATGATCATCGCATAACCTGTACCTGCAACTGTTGTTGTAGTAATCTGTGAGCCACGAGGACTCAGCAATCCCATCACCATGGGTATCAAGACTAGCAAAGCTTAAAGGGAAAGGAAGGGGTAAAGTGGTGAGGTTGCAGTAGCGACTAAGCATATATGGTGGCTAACATACGCAAATAAGAGCGAGAAGAGAGCAAAAGGAACGGTCATGAAGCTAGCAATGATCAAGAAGTGATCCTGAACTCCTACTTACGTCAAACATAACCCCGAAACCGTGTTCACTTCCCGGACCATCACAGCTACACACGCGGTTGATGCGTTTTAATTTGGATCTGGTGTCAAGTTATCTACAACCAGACATTAACAAATTCCCATCTGCTTATAACCACAGGCACGGCTTTCGAAAGATTATACCCTGCAGGGGTGTCCCAACTTAGCCCATGACAAGCTCTCGCGATCAACGAAGGAATAGACCTTCTCCCAGGAAGACCCGATCAGACTCGGAATTTCGGTTTACAAGACATTTCGACAATGGTAAAACAAGACCAGCAAAGCCTTCCGCTGTGCCGACAAATCCCGATAGGAGCTACACATATCTCGTTCTCAGGGCACACCGGATGAGCAAGACGTCGGGTTGGCATAGACCCTGATTGCCCAGGGGGCGCCGGACATCGCTCGGTTCGGAACAACACTTAGACAAGCACTGGCCCGGGGGGGCTAAAATAAAGATGACCGTCGGGTTGGCCGACCCAAGGGAAAGGGATAGGTGGTGGTGAGGCAAATGGTAAAACCAAGGTTGGGCCTTGCTGGAGGAGTTTTATTCAAAGCGAACTGTCAAGGGGGTCCCATAAATCACCCGACCGCGTAAGGAACGCAAAATCCGGGAACATAACACCGGTATGACGGAAACTAGGGCGGCAAGAGTGGAACAAAACACTAGGCAAAAGGCCGAGTCTTCCACCCTTTACCAAGTATATAGATGCATTAATAATATAAGAGATATTGTGATATCCCAACCAAAATCCTATCCACCATGGAGCAATCTTCAACTTCACCTGCAACTAGCAACGCTATAAGAGGGGCTGAGCAAAAGCGGTAACATAGCCAAATAATGGTTTGCATAGGAAAAGTATCAAAGGTTAGAGGTTCATGGCAATATGGGATGGCTTGATAAACAGGTGATAGGTAGCGCATCATGGCGATAGAACGAAACAACTAGCATAGCAATGATAGTAGTGAGATCCAGGGTAGCGGTCATCTTGCCTGAAATCCCGCAAGGAAGAAGAATGAGTCCATGAAGAAGACGAACGGATGAAGCCGAACCAAGCATAGACGAACGAATCCTCACGATCGCAATGAAACAGGAACTATTGAAAAGAAGCACACAACAAGGTAAACACACCACACATGACCAAGACATGATGCACAACAAGCATGATGCATGACAAGGCTACATGAAGCTACTCATGGAAAGGGACGATGCAAACAAGAGCAACACATCAAGGCAAGTTTAACTGAGGCCGGGAACAACATATCACAATTCCGGTAAGTCCTCATATGCATATTTCGAAAGTGGTCCAGATCTGAATAAACCTTATGTTCAAGTTGTTAAACAGCAAGTTAAGAAGCACAAAGATGATCTACACGAGATTCTAGTCAAGTTACATATAAAGTTCATTTAATTCGGAGCTACGGTCTAGAAGATATGAGCAACACAAGTCAAACATGGCATTGATGCAAAATGCATACAAACATCAAGCAAACACTCCAAAACAAAGATGCAACATGATAATATGAAACTACATGCAATTCTAAACAAGTTTCATATAGAGCACACTCAAAACGGAGCAACGGTTCAACATACACACACTATACAAGTAATAAGGACAAGCTGTCCAAAACAGCAACTAGGCATATTGCAAGCATCAAAACAATAAGCTACAGCACCCCAACATGAAAACAAAAGATATGGGCATGATGTACAGGTAAAGCATTACAAAACATGAACACTGAGCTATCTCTAGAAATCACTAGAAGATGCTCAAACACACGTGGTAAGATTGCAAGTTATAACAATTTCAAACTGCAGAAAATAACATCACGATGCAATGTTTAGAGCTATCAAACAACATGTTACAGGAACTTATAATGGAAAACAAAGACATTGCACGAATCTAATAATTGCATAGATCAAAAATCCCTTACTGACCATAAGCCAAAAAGGATCAGAAAATATGATGGCACCCATGTAAACATAGCAAGTTATTATACAGATTCATACATGGCAGGAACAGAATTACGAAGGCATGTAGATGAGCTTGGGCAACTCACTACAGGTCATTACATGGCATGGCAAGGCAACCAACAGTAAGAAGACATATTTGTGAAGCTAAGCATGGCAATAGCAAGGTCATAGGGTGCATGGATCACTAGCGAAACACATGGAAACAACTGAACTTAATGTTAACAGGCTGACAACAACATTATGAAGCAACTTTGGAGCAAGATATGAACAAGCTACAGCAAGCTATAAATACTACCAGGGGCATGGATGGATAGAGGATGACATGTAGATCAAAACATGTTTATAGGACATCTCCAGATTATGCATAGAATGATTAGTAGTAACATGTTTATATAGCATCACGAAATAACAGATTCATCCTAGCAAAACAGCAACATCATGAACCCTACTTAACAAGCTCGATTCACTCACAAGCATAGCATCATCAAGAAGGCATGTTTATGTAACAAACCAAGGCAAGAACAAGTCCATAGCATGCACGAATCAACTATAGCATCCTTGGCAAAATTGAATAACAAGTAAACAATCTGCCAGGAAACATTTTGAAGCAAAATTAGAGCACAAAAAAGACATGCTAGACTACTCCATAATTGCAACCAAGGGTACGAATGGATAGAAAATAACCACATGTTCAAAATACCCTTACTGAAGTATCTCAAAATATGCATGGATCTTTCTATAGCATCAAGTTTACATGGGATGAAAATAACAGCAGAACAGGGACTAAAATCAGCAATATCACGATGCCTAGTTTGCATGCTTGTGCTAGTCACCACATTGATCAAAAAAATACATGGTAAGCATCTCTGTAAATAATACATAGCATAGATCAAAACACATGAAGACATCAACCTCATAAGATGCACACATCAATCATGGCAAAAATGACAAAAGAGCTCGTTCTGATAACAGACAACAGAAAACATCATGAAGCACTCTTACAATAATGATTCAGGCATCAAGATGACCTCAAATGAATATGATGCAATGTAATGAAATGATTTACTCATTGATACGAACAATTTGACATATTACACGCACGAAACGGAGCTACGGATGCAGAGATACAACGCGATGAACATGGCATGATAATGTCAAAAATCAGGGACTTAGCCAAAATTCCAGATCTGAAAACTAAGCGTAGGATAGCTAAAAGACGCTTGGGCGGGGAATAGGGCATCTCACCACATGGGCTTCGGCCCAGAGGGTAGGGAGAGGCGAGGCAGGCTGGAGCTGCTGGGCTACGGAGCGCGCTGGGCCGAGGAGGCGCTGCAGCCGGCCCACGGGGAGGGGCGCGCTGGCCGGTGGTGACCAACGTCGAAGATGGCCGGCGGTGGCCACGGGGACGGCCGACGGGGCCAAGAGCCGCCAGATCCGGCCCGGTCCGTGATGGATCTAGCCGGAGGAGGGCCGGGCGGCAACGTGAAGAAGGCGCCGAAGCGGGGCGGCGCCGGCGTGGTGCGAGCAGGCGGCGGGGTCGGTCGCGGCAGAGGTGGCGGAGCACGCCGGTGGGGGCGGAGCCACGGGCGCGGCGCATGGGCGCGGAGGCGCTCGGGCGCGGGCCGGGGAGGCAGACGGCGGCGGGGGCGCGGGCTCGCGCGGGCCCGATCCGGGCCCCGCGGGCCACGGCAACGGTGGGCGGCGGAGTGCCACGCGGCGTCCTCTGATTGGGCGTGGAGGCGGCGGCGCAGGTCGGACACGTCCGGCGCGACGTGGACGTGTCCGACGGCGCGGGGAGGAGATTTTTTTAGGGTTTGGGGTAGAATGACCCGAAAATTTCGGGGGAGGTCTAGTTTTATAGGTAGAGGGAGCTAGGAGAGTCCAAATGAGGAGCGGTTTTTGGCCACGCGATCGTGATCGAAGGACCGAGAGCATGGAGGGGAGTTAGATGGGTTTTGGGCCACTTTGGAAAGGGTGTTGGGATGCAAAGAGAAAGAGGCTTTACGGTTACCCGGTTAACCGTTGGAGTACCAAACAAACTCCAAATGGTACGAAACTTGACAGGCGGTCTACCGGTGGTATACCAAGGCCACTTGGCAAGGCTCGGTCCATTCCGAGAATGTTTAACACCCACTCACAACAGGAGACGAAAAGGGGAATGCCGGATGACATAGGAGCGCCGGATTGCAAAACGGACAATGGGGAAAATGCTCGGATGCATGAGATGAACACGTATGCAATGCAATGCACATGATGACATGATAAAATGCAACACGCAAGCAAAAGACATGGCAACAACGATGAATAACTGGCAGACACCTGGCACATTGGATCCGGGGCGTTACAAAGGGCTGCTATAAAAGCAGGACGATACAAATAGTGCGATAAGCAAGAGATGGGACTATTTGACATGTCCCCTTCCAGGGGCAAGCTGCGGGTCTTTAAGTAAAAACAGATATTTAACTCGTTATAGAGACCACCTAGACATTCGACGCAGCTTGTTCGCGCCCTGGCTGTTGCATCGTGTGTTCAGCGAGTGCATTGCCGGACAGGCCTTCCGGATAGTTGGGCCCTGAAAGTATATAAATAAAAAAAGAAAATGGAGGAATAGGGAGCCCCTAAGTGCGGTTGAGCCGCATTCTGGGTGTGCCGTAGTTGTGCCCCTCCCCTTATGCCCATGGTATTTTCAAAGCGTAATTATGTACGCGTGGTACTGATAGCACCATCTGGCGAGGGCTGGGGTTGGGGCCGCACTGCTATGCTTGCTCGGATCGTGCCAGTCGGCTCTGTTGTAGGTTGCTTCGGGCGCGCTTGACGTTGTCCGGACGTTTAACACCCGGATTGGAGAATTGCCTTGAGAGGCTGCTCTGCACTTCCGCCGCCAGGGCTGCTGTGTGCTCCTCCGTCCGGAGAGAGCGTTCAGTGTTTCCATTTACCGTAATGACTCCGCGAGGACCTGGCATCTTGAGCTTGAGATATGCGTAGTGCGGCACCGCATTGAATTTTGCAAATGCGGTTCGTCCGAGCAGGGTGTGATAGCCACTGCGGAATGGGACTATGTCGAAGATTAACTCTTCGCTTCGGAAATTATCCGGGGATCCGAAGACCACTTCAAGTGTAACTGAGCCTGTACAGCTGGTTTCTACACCTGGTATGACGCCTTTAAAGGTTGTCTTTGTGGGTTTAATCCTTGATGGCTCTATACCCATTTTTCGCACTGTATCCTGATAAAGCAGGTTCAGGCTGCTGCCGCCGTCCATGAGGACTCTAGTGAGGTGAAATCCGTCAATGATTGGGTCTAGGACCAATGCGGCGAATCCGCCGTGACGGATGCTAGTGGGGTGGTCCCTTTTATCAAAAGTGATTGGGCAGGAGGACCGTGGGTTGAACTTTGGGGCGACTGGCTCCAACGCATAGACGTCCTTGAGGGCACGCTTCCGCTCCCTTTTGGGGATGTGGGTTGCGTATATCATGTTCACCGTCCGCACTTGCGGGGGGAAGCCCTTCTGTCCTCTATTGTTCGGCGGCCGGGGCTCCTCCTCGTTATCGCTACGCAGCCCCTTTTCTCTGGTTTCGGCACTTAACTTGCCTGCCTGCTTGAACACCCAACAATCCCTATTGGTGTGGTTGGCTGGTTGTTCGGGGGTGCCGTGTATCTGGCACGAGTGATCGAGTATCCGGTCTAAACTGGATGGGCCCGGAGGGTTTCTTTTGAATGGCTTCTTCCGCTGACTGGGTTTAGAGCCTCTGAATCCGGCATTAACTACCGTATCCTCGATATTGTCGCCGTTAATGCGGCGCTTATGCTTGTTGCGGCGTGACCTGCCATTGTTGTCCTTGGTATCCGAATTGCCAGGGCTCTTGGTTATGTTATTGCTACGAGCTAGCCAGCTGTCTTCTCCCGCGCAAAAGCGGGTCATTAGTGTCGTCAGGGCTGCCATAGATTTCGGCTTTTCCTGTCCTAGGTGCCGGGCAAGCCATTCATCTCGGATGTTGTGCCTGAAGGCCGCAAGGGCCTCGGCATCCGGACAATCGACTATTTGATTTTTCTTGGTTAGGAACCGTGTCCAGAATTGTCTGGCCGATTCCTCTAGCTGCTGGATTATGTGGCTTAGGTCATCGGCGTCTGTAGGTCGCACATAAGTGCCCTGGAAGTTGTCGAGGAATGCGGGTTCCAGGTCCTCCCAGCAACTTATTGACTCTGCTGGCAGGCTGTTAAGACAATGTCGAGCTAGTCCTTTAAGCTTGACCGGGAGGTATTTGATGGCGTGTAGATCATCACCACAGGGCATGTGGATATGAAGGAGATAATCCTTGATCCATACCGCAGGATCTGTTGTGCCATCGTATGATTCGATGTTTACGGGTTTAAAACCCTCTGGGATTTGATGATCCATTACTTCGTCTGTGAAGCATAGTGGGTGTGTGGCGCCCCTGTACTGGACTATATCGCGACGTAGCTCGGATGAGCTTTGTCTGTTGTATTCAGTCTGGCCGTATTTATCATATCTGGCGTGACGGTTATCTTCACGTGACGTAGGGCGCCCACGCGATCCGTAGATCGATCTTGTTTGCCTTGCCTTATCCTCCAATATGTCTCGCAGGTCTATTGCGTTTCCCTGTGCTCTGGTGTTCTTGGAGCGGCGCCGGGGTGCGGCTTGGGTTGAGGGCCGAAAGGCCTCTCTGTCGCGGCCACGGGGTGGCCGATCGGGCGCATCGTACACTGGTGATGTAGGTTTAGTTGCTTCCTCCTCTAGTTGGCGTAGCAGCCTGCGCTTTGGGTAGCTCTTGGAGGGGCGCTCGAGTTTATACTCTTCGGCCGCCAGGACTTCAGTCCATCTGTCGGCTAGCAGATCTTGGTCAGCTCTAAGCTGCTGCTTTTTTTTCTTGAGGCTGCTCGCCGTGGCCATAAGCCTGTGCTTGAAATGCTGTTGTTCGACGGGATCCTCTGGCACAACGAATTCGTCGTCGTTGAGGCTTGCCTCGTCTTCGGAGGGAGGCATATAATTGTCGTCCTCGACCTCCCTGTTTGCCGCTCTCTCATGAGGGCTGGCTCCTTCGTCCTCCTGCGCTGAATTCTGCTGGAGGGGGTTGTCTTCGGCACTGTCCGTGGTGTTGACGTCTCTGGTGCCGGACTCGCCGTTTTTGCTTTGGCGGGATTTAGAGCGGCGCCGCTAACATCGGCGCTTGGGTTGCTTCTTGGAGGGGTCGTCCTCCGTTTTTTCATCGCCCTCCCCTGCTTTGGGGGTGTCCACCATGTATATGTCATATGACGAGGTGGCTTTCCAGTGCCCTATGGGTGCTGGTTCTTGGTTGTCTCCTTCATCGGCGTCCATACCGTCGATGTCTTCAGAGTCGAAGTCGAGCATGTCGGTTTTATCATCGACAGTGGCTACAAAGTGGGTGGTGGGTGGGCTTTGAATTTCTTCGTCGTCCGCATCCCAACACTACTGACCATAGTCCGGCCAGGGCTCTCCTGACAAAGAGAGAGACTTTAGTGAGTCCAGGATATCGCCAAAGGGCGAGTGCTGAAAGACGTCCGCCGCGGTGAACTCCATGATCGGAGCCCAATCGGGTTCGATCGTGAGAGGTGCAAAATATTCAGAGTCCGGACGGGAGTCCGGCACCTTGGAGTCACTGGCCTCGCAAAGGACTAAACCGGTGTTCAGCTCTATCGCCGTAGAGATTGCGGCTCCTGGGGCGGCGTCCAACCGTCCGTCCCTGACTTGCGCAGTTGGCTCCGAGTTAATGGTCGGAGCGGACACCTGAGCGGCACTCTGGGCGCTGTCCGGCGGCAGAGCTAGATCATGCCCATCGAGACAGTGCGGCACGCTCGTCCGTGGCTCGAATCCATCGAAGATGAAGTCCCCGCGGATGTCGGCCGTGTAGTTTAAGCTTCCAAATCTGACCTGATGGCCAGGGGCGTAGCTTCCGATCTTCTCCAGATGGCCAAGCGAGTTGGCCCGCAGTGCGAAGCCGCCGAATACGAAGATCTGCCCGGGAAGAAAAGTCTCACCCTGGACCGCGTCGTGGTTGACGATCAAAGAAACCATCGGGCCTAAAGGTGACGACACAGAGGAACTCTCAATGAAAGCACCAATGTCGGTGTCAAAACCGGCGGATCTCGGGTAGGGGGTCCTGAACTGTGCGTCTAGGCGGATGGTAACAGGAGACAAGGGACACAATGTTTTTACCCAGGTTCGGGCCCTCTCGGTGGAGGTAAAACCCTACTCCTGGTTAATTAATATTGATGATATGGGTAGTACAAGAGTTGATCTACCACGAGATCAGAGAGGCTAAACCCTAGAATCTAGCCTATGGTATGTTTGTTGTTCGTCCTACGAACTAAAACTCTCCGGTTTATATAGACACCGGAGAGGGCTAGGGTTACACATAGTCGGTTACAATGGGAGGAGATCTTCATATCATATCGCCAAGCTTGCCTTCCACGCCAAGGAAAGTCCCTATCCGGACACGGGACGAAGTCTTCAATCTTGTATCTTCATAGTCCTGGAGTCCGGCCAAAGGTCATAGTCCGGCCATCTGGACACCCCCTAATCCAGGACTCCCTCACCGGCGCTTGACACCCTATGAAGGGGATGACTGCTCCTCGGCATCCGAGGTGGCCACGTGACTCGTGCATTCGCCCTCAGCAGGTGGAGGGAGGTTATCACCTTTTTGCTGGTTGTTGATACTAGAGCCAGCTTGTGAACTCTCATGGCTGAAGGCAAGGGGCTGGGAGCTCTCGTGTATGGCAACACTCTTGGAGGTCTTTGACGGTTGGGGCCATCGAGTTATGCATGAGCAGTAGACCAGAGAGAGTGACATCCATCGGGTCCTCGGGCTGGGGAGCCGGAGATTGGACTCCCGCACTAAACTCGCGCCAGCTCTGGAAAACTATAATTAGTGTAAAAACTCAGTTAAGGGTTAGCACTAAGGAATATAGTACAAGACAGGAAAAAAGAAGATCTTTAGACCTTGCCCGAGGTGTGCCCCACCCGGTGACATTTTGGGCCGAACGAATTTTTTCTGTCATGCTTATGACACGTCTATGATGATAATTGTGACAAAACCCGGTATCATCATAGACATGGTGGGATCCTACTTCTATGACAAAAAACCATGACAAAAAATGGGCCTTTCTGTCCTGGGCGGGCCGGGGACGCACCTGCATGGCATTCTTTGGGCCATCCATGATGGAAAAAATCGTGGTAGAAGCGAGGGCGAGGAAAATTTCGGGGAGTTCCCAGTTACGGTGGGTGGTCGGGGCCGAGCGAGGCATGGAGGGATTGCGCGTTTGTCTCGTAAACGTATGCGTGTGTGTGTGTGCGAGGCGTTGGGCTCTAACTGAACCCGAGCGAGGAGCGTTGTTGGGGGTTGGATGAACTGTTCTCGTTGGGGGTTGTATGAACAGGAACCTGTGGTAGTAGAGGCTATTGCCGCTGGATGAGCGGGACCCCGATCGAGAGGAGGCCGCCACACACCCGAGCCGGTCGGGGCTGGATGAACAGGATCTCGTGTGGAGGGCTGGTTGAACAATAGCCGGTGGAGGCTGGATGAACAGGATCCTGTGGTGAATAGTAGCTGGTGGAGGCTGAAGGAAGTCGACGGTGGATGAACGGTAGCAGGTGGAGGCTGGAGGAAGTCGACGGTGGATGGACAGTAGCACATGGAGGCTGGAGCGAGGCACTAGACGGTGGATGAACAGTAGCCCGTGGAGTCCCGTTTTGCAGTACGCCACACCCCTCCCGATGAACAGAACCCCCATTTCGACCGTAGGCGCTCTAACATAAGTCTGTTTCCTCCGTTTTGCGGTACGCCACACCCCTCCCGATCAACAGCACAATGTTTCGACCGTAGAAGCTTGAACACAAGTCTGTTTCCTTCGTTTTGTGGTACGCCAGACCCTTCCCGATGAACAGGACCCCATTTCGACCATACAAGGTCGACCAAAAGGTCGTTTTCCTCTGTTTTGTGGTACACCAGTCCTTGTTCCGTCTATTCCGTCCAAGCTAGTTGGCTCCCATTGAACACGACCCATTTCGACCATGTCTATTACCTCCCGATGAATAGGACACATTCCGACCCAGTCACTTGGCTCCTGATGAACACGATGTTGTTTCCTCCGTTCTGACCCAGCCGGTTAGCTGCCGATGAACAGGACAACGTTGCTGCCATCCGTTGCCTCTCCATTTACAGGAGCCCTGGTCGTCCGTATGCGTGAGTACATGTTTCGAGACCCCGCTTGTATGTACGTAGGTGGCCATATTTTTTGGCATGTGGTTGTATGTATGTGTACACGGTTTAGACGGGACATCCTGAACTGCTATGTGGGGGGCTCTACTATGACATGTGCCACTACTTACTGGGCCACGGTTCATCATTGCAGAGTGACCGATCGACCAGTATGTACGTACACGTTCGCGACAAGATAGACAACACTACGTACGCTTCGACCGGGTGGGTCCCGGTTGTCAGGGAGGATAAGGAGGCACTTCCTTGCGTGCGAAGATATTGATGGTGGGTCCGAGCTGACAGGTTTTGCGAGTAATGAGGAGGCACTTCCTTGCGTGCGAAGATATAGCTAGTGGGTCCATTTGTCAGCCTGACCGTGTACAGTCCTCTTTTGATGGCTGTCGTTCATTGACCACCATGCTGCGTAGACAGCACCAGGCGGTGGATGATAGTGAGGTAGGGAATGATTTGGAGCCTGGGAACACGCGGAGTGTAGTATGAGGGTTGAATGGTTCGGCTGCGGTGTGAGGCTGTCATCACTGTAGAATAACAAGGGGTGTGGGTGAGTAGAGGGATGTCCTGGCCAGCGGTGGGAGTAGTAGGGGGCGGTGAGGCCTACGTGGCAGCACAGCCGGCCACGGGTGGTAGGAGCACACGGTGGTTTGGACGGCTGGAGCATGAAAATCAGAGGTTGAAGAAGCAGGACGACCGTTGGATGTTAACAATCCAATGGTCCCTGGTGATAGAATTGCTTGTTGACTAAGTTGACAAAGCCCTGCGTACGCACCAACTTAGTAGGGCCACAAGTCAGCCTCCAAATCTGGTGGGCCCCAACTGTCATGGGGAGCACTTGTTAGTAATCGCTTAATAAGGAGGCACTCCCTTCCGTGCCAAGATATAGCTGGTGGGTCCCAACTGTCATTGGGAAGATTCATTCTTTTTGGCATAATAAGGAGGTACTTGCTTGCGTGCGGCCATGGACCATGTGGGTCCCAACTATCGGCTTCTCCATGTACATCCCTCTTCCGATGTTCTCGTTTGTTGACAACGTTGACCATGCCGTGCCGAGAACACCAGCGCGATGGACGACGACGAAACCAAGGAAGGGAATGACACGGAGGCGGCGAAGCCACAACAGTGGAGGGATGTCGGTGAGTAGAGGAATGGACTGGCCAACGGTGGGAGTAGTAGGCGGCGGTGAGGCCTGCGCGATAGCACAACCGCCATGGGAGGCGGGAGCAGGCGGTCCCGCCGGCGCTGGATTTGGTGGCTGGAGCAAGAAGATCAGAGATTTAAGAAGCACGACGGCCGTTGGATTGACATCCAACGATCACATCTGATAGAATCATTTGTTGACGTATACAATAAGTAAAAATATCTTGGATATGCGTTAATTTAATAGGCCCACAAGTCAGACCATTCCCTATTTTTTTAATAATTTCCAGCTCATTGCAACTTCTTATGCAATGTATTGCGGTACGTTTTTTTGTTGGCCAGGGCCAGAGTTAAAAATTTAAATGGAATTTCACATATTTCGGTGGGGTCCAAACTATTTTTAATACCAAAATGTCAAGCCAGATTCAAAGTACTTTGAAGATATATTTAAATTAGGTTAAAGCCTAGTGAAATTGGAATCTGAAAATGTGAAAAAATTCAGAAATTTGAAAGTAATTGCCAATTTGTCATCTGTTTTTTACATTTACAACCCATTTCATATTACTTTCATGATTTGCAGCTGTCTTGAAAGAGTTGCAGCCCATCTGGGCATAGAAAAATAAGTAGGCCTGGATTGGGTATTTTTCAGAAAAAATAAACTGGGCTCATTTTCACAAAGAAAATATAGCTGGGCTGGTCATGTGGCGAACGTAAAATATAAGCCTGGGCTAGACGGGCCACAACCCAGTTGAAACCCTGCTCCATCTCTACAATAACAAAAAAATACCGCTCGAGTAGCTATGTCCCAGGTGTCAGCCAATCTTGTGTTGTTCTCTTGTCTATTGGCTATATACGCTGATGATGTCGTGCGTCCCAGATGTCAGCAAACCCACTAGGAGGAAGTATTTTCTTTTTCTATACACTCACAATGGAGTATATAACAAAAAATGAGGAACTTCCTTGCGTACGGCCATGGACATGGTGGGCCCCTACTGTCATCCTTTCCATGTACAGTCCTCTCCCGATTCCTCTTGTTTGTTGACCATGTTGACAACGCTAGAGGGCGGCACCATGGCCAATGCTGAGGACGATGGCGAGGCCTCGGATGTTGGCGTTAACGATTTAAGATATGGTGGGGCGGCAACACATGCGCTGAGTTGCAGCCAGCCGGGGGAGGCGGAAGCAGGCGGCCCCGCCGGCGCTGGTTTGGTTTTGACGGCTGGAGGAAGACAGGACTGAAGAAACACGACAAACTGTAAAAGCGGTAGGAGTACTTAACAACCTTAGCTGAAAGCAGTATGAGTACTTATACAGTTTCAGCCGTACAAAGCACGCCTCGAATAGTGCTCTTTGCCTACGGTTAACCAAGGGTGAGGCCACCAAGCCCCATGACAAGGCCCAGGCGCCACCCCGCGCGTCCACAACCTTTTGAAAGTAGCTTCATCTTGCAATGTGGTCCATAAATAGGATATTTGCTTTAGAGCCATGGAAAAGCGTGAGCATGACCTTCTGTCCTATTCTCCAAGATGGATGGGCCTTCATTATTTGAGACCACCCATGAATAAGTATCTTTTCACCTCCAACGGAAATGGAGTAGGTTGACATAAACATCATGTTGTGACCAAGCGCAAGTCTGACCTGACCATGGTCAGACATCTGTATAGGAACAATAGAACTTGGCAGTTTCTATTTCAAGAAGATTACAACTGTAAAACTGTGTATAAGCAAGAGTTTATGAACAACATTTATTATAGAAAACAGCTCGTACCATAAGTTTCTCGACACCGTTGGACCTGTTCAACGTGTGCAGCAGTGGCACACATATCCCACGTGGCCTTCCACCATTGAAACACCCCACAAGGACCTCAAGACAATCAATAAATTGTAGGAACTTGTGGATGTCATCCTAGTCAACTTCTGTGCCATCACTAACAGTCGAGTTCTTATAGAATAACAAACGAGTAGCGTGCTTAACTTTGAAATAGCCTACACGTGCCAACAATTATAAGAAATATTAGTTAGAAGTAGCATCTTCGTGAGAGCAGGGAATCACAAATCGTTGCTACTTCTAAAGTTAAATTGTGATTACTTAGACAGAATAGGTGGATTAAGAAGTAATTGAGGCAACAAGCAAGAACCAAATACAAAACTAACATGGATGAACTACTGGAACTACGTCGGGGTGGAAGATCATAGTGAAGATGAGACCAGGTTCTGCTATTTCTATCAACATTCGTGCGCCAACTTTCAGTCTGTAACACTTGAGAAAGTTTATCCAAGTTCGGCCATAAGTAAAGAAGTGATCTTCTTGGTTCATGAACCCAACTCGGAACTTATATCCATGGCTTGTCTTCAATGTGACCATTAAACTGGTGTATTCAGTTATGGCAAGGCCAACGATCTTGAGTACATGTGTTCTGGTAGAGCAAGGAATGCACTGCAGGAAAAATAATATGAGAACATAATGTATTCGCTATCCAAATCTAGAAATAATTTCCTCCTTCTCGTTAGTGTTGACCATGGTACTAGTACCTTTTATCCAAATATAGCAATCCAAATTTCCAAATTAGTCGACAACATGTTCAAAAAACCCCACCCTCCCGGATAGAAGAGAGGATTCTAGGAACATAATGTGCGCATTTTAAAATCGTGTGTTAGGATGAGAAGGAACAATTGTGGTGTCTCGCCGAGGGCGCAGAAACCTTTAGGGTCCTCGCACTTTGGGCACTGCAAATGAAACACACTAGATTCAGTAGGAAGAAAAATGCATCAATGGCGGCGGCTGCCATCCTAGGATTACCCGCGACCAAGGGACTTGGATTTATCGGGTATGGATGGAGAATTTGTACCTGGTTCTCCTTGAGAAAACCCTATGCAATCGCTGAGAGGGGGTTTTCTATGAACAAGTAGACGATGGAGAAGGGGATTCAGGCCTAGTGAAATATTGTTGCTTCATCCGTCCAGCTTACTTCTAAAGGCTCATTGGACATTACTGCGGCGCTACGACCAGGGTGAGTCTACCGTGCAATTGTGTACTCTAATTTGGTGCATGGCACGTGGACCCCGTTGCCGGATGCCCCACATATCAGCGAAAGGAAGTAGAAAGGTATGAGTAACTAGTTACACATAAATATATTTTTGACAGAGAGATACTCCCTCTATAAAGAAATATAAAAATCTTTTATATCACAACTTTATACATAAGAAAAATCTAGAGAAATATATATAACATAATATTGGGGTTTAGCTGAGAATATAATACTCAGACAGGCTCACGGCTCTGGACTATGGGCCACAGGCGGGTGGGCCTGCATGTTTGGGGGCCCATGTGTTCTAACTTAGTGCATTTCATATTGCAAGCGGTCGGTACGGTGCTGGTTTTATATGTTCTCGCAAGGCGAATACAGAAAATTGAATAAAGCACGACAACTGTTAGAATGAAATCGAACGACAGATCCTAACCAGCAATCAGAGTTGCAATTCTTTCATGATATGCTACGTGATAAATAATACTGTCGTACTAATTATACACACATGACACTTGTTTCACCATGCCATATTATTACATCAAGATCTCTCGGAGGATAGATCAGTTCGCACTTGCGTGCTGCTACTGAAGAATTTCAAAGTTGATTTGGACCAGCTCTCCTTGCCGAGAAAGTTTGATTTTGACATCATCCCCAAGATTTGATTTAGATTTGAACCTTGACCATCCTTTAGCATCAATCATCATGCGACCATCCTTTGTACTTACGGTATATTCAGCAGGTTCATTCACACCAAGGCTACGCATGGTAAGAGAAACTTGGCCACGGTCGCCCAGATTGTTGAACGACTCCCTCGTTGCTCTAGGAATTCTCTGTTTGCAAACAAGAAGACATACACAAACAGTTAGATCAACACAGTGAATCATGTGAAACAACATGGAAAGAAAAAAGAACGAAGCACTTGGGCGGCCAATGCTTACCAAGAAGGTGGAGATGTCAGTTTCTGTAAGGACTTTGGTATATGCAGTGCAAACTGCAGCCTAGTTTGTTGCCGGTGCAACTGCTGGTTTCGTTGCCGCTACACGAGCTTGAGCAAATGCAAGTGCAACTTCAAGTGTTGGTGCAGGTGCCGGAGCCGTTGCTGGTGCCCGTGCCTGTTGGGGAAAATATACAGGGGTACATGTTTTCCCCTGACTCGTGCATAGATAGATCATGATTGAAGCACCAGAGCAAGGAAAACAAGAGCCCAAGAGATTCAAAGCATCAACAAGTAGATCAGAAAGATCCAAGGCCAAGACAGAGGAGCCAGATATTATCAAGAGATAAGCCTCCCTTGCCGGGCAGGCGAGGTCGGCAAGGGGCGAGGCCACCCTCAGAAGGAGATGACCAAGGCGTCCCGGCAGGGCCTGCCGGGACTCGTGGAGACCAGATCACTTCACTAACTACTCCACCTCGACCCACGTCGCCGATCAGTGTGGTGTCCAACCACGGAGTGATTAAGTGGCAACCATTCGCCACATGACGGCCACTTCCTACCAAGGAAACCCACAGAGGACACCCGTCTAGCAACGTGTCAAGCAAGCAGGCGTGGAGCTAGCAAGACTTGCCGGGCAGCCAACGACGTGACACTAAGCAGAACATTAAATGCGCACTATCAGCCTGCAGAGTTAGGTATGATAGCACTATTTGTTGTCATATCAGTGTCTAATGACTAAATTGCCACTGTGGTGACCCCTTAACCTATAAAAGGAGGCCCATGAAAACCGTAGAAGGGGTTCACAAGGTTGGAAAGCTAGATCACTCGCACCATCCATACACGTGTAGTCGCTGCCGCCCTAAGGCAACCCTTGTCAGGCAAGTTTACTACGCACCACCACCACCTTTCCACCATCAATCCACAAAAGCAGGAGTAGGGTTTTATGCCTCACAGCGGCCCGAACCTGGGTAAAATTGCCCGTGTGATCTCTGTCATGCTGCTTCATGTTGTTCTACTCTTTGTGCAACGCGACTCCCCCCTGCCGAACCAGCAAGGGGCCGTCTTGGTCCCATAGGTGGTTGTGGTTTCCCGCGACTCTTTGGCGCGCCAGGTAGGGGGATTGCTTGCGCAAACCTGAAGGCATAAGCAGTGCATTATCTTCATCACCATCTGCATCCTCGGAGATGCCATCGACCATGGCTCTTGCAAAGACACAGAAGTGGAGCGGGGCCGTTCCTGCACCACATTACTGGTCTCCACGCCTCGCCATGGTCGCGACTGCGGTGATGATTCCCGCCGGAGGCAAGAGACCCGTCCCAGCGACCCACATGGTGCATCCACCGATCAGGCACTACTCGAGGAGAGGACAAAGAACCTGCGGGCATGAGCTTCCTCCTCCCCGTCTCTTCCATTTGTCAGCAGTCGAATCGCTTCAGCCCCGGTGACATCGATGTCGACGAATACCACGCGGTGCTCGGTCCAGAATTCGCCCTACCTGGGGGAATCCTGAGCGAAACGTTGGTATGAGTCCGTCATTGGCGCCCCAGCAAGCATATTTCGGCAAGGCTGACTGCATCGGCACGACCCGTGCACTGGCGGCCGCTAGACTGACCCGAAAGGAGAAGAGAAAGAGGGGAGAGACCAAAGAAGCTTGGCACTATGCCTCGATGTCCGCCCACCAGACTGAATGCATATCGGCCCCTGCCGGGCACGAAGAAACCACCTGATTGGCTCTTGCTTTGCCGAGCGACGTGAGCGCACTCAGCACGCGCGGCCCGGCAGAAAAGAAGGAAGCCCAAAAATGAAAACTAAGTTCATGTTATCATTTCTTGATTGATGCTTTAGAATTATTTATAGTCGTTTATCCCTTAACCCTAGCAAGCGTTCGTATCGTGAAAATCCTCATGTGATGGAACCTCGGCTAGAGACTTTGGTTTCTGCATCATCCTGTCCAGAGCCATGCTCGCAGGACAAGAGGTTGCACCGAGAACTACCTGGGAAAAACCTATCGGGACGCATCCATGCCAAGATGACTGTTAAGGGCCGGATCCTTACGACAATCGCGGCAATATTATACCGTCAGGCATCCAAAGCATACATGGAAATAGATCATACGAACGCAAGCATACGGGGCACAAAGGGATAAATGTGCAACTAAGATTCGACCCAGAATATCAGTTTCACACAAGTGTCAGAGATAGGATGACGAAATACAAAAAATGCGACATGTTTCATTAGAGGAGAACTGCGGCCCAATACTTGGCTTGGCCACCAGGCGGAGCAATTCAGACCCGGAGGACCCTATCGGCCCGTGATGCAGCCTTCTCCTTGGCAGCTGCGATGTTGGCGCCTGCCCAGAGCTTCTTGAACCCATTGTCGAGGTCAAGATCTGGGTCGTGGCAGGCGATATTGCTCAGGACCATGAAGAGGGTGTTGCGAGCCAGCTTCTGGGATTCGGTCGCAAAGCACTGGGCCCTCCCCGCTTCATGCGCCCCAGCTTCTCGATCCGCTAATTGAAGAAGACTCCCAACTTGGCGCTTGGAACATCGTGCTGGTTGAGCGAGAAAATTGGGCCGTCCATGCCCATCTCCACAGCCCAAGCACCTAGGCATTCAACTATGTCAATCAGACTCTTGATCCAGAGATTGGTCAGGTCGACCTGGTTCTTCAGCTTGTCCTCAGCATCCTACCAGATACGATTAGCATGGTCCAAATCCCTGGTCAGCAACTGCTGGCGGGACTCAAGTGACTCTGCCGAGCTCTCCAATGTGCCAATTGTCGCCTTCGGATCTGAGATTTCATTGTTGGCGGCTTCAAGGCTCTGAATCTTGGAAGAGAGTTGTGTTTTCACATCGTCCAAGAGGATCTCCACCTCTCGCACTTCCTCCTTGAGGGTGTCCAACTCCTTGGCGCTCCTGGCGAGATCTTCCGCCCGCTCAGATACCTGCCGGTTAAGCTCAGTTTTTGCGGCGGACATGACAGCCAGATCATTAGTAAGCTTATTCAGTCGAGCGGCAAAGTTAATGGCGGCAGCATTCAGAGCTGCTTCATGCTTGTCCTCCAAGTCCTTGGTGCGCTGACAGACAAGAGCCTCCAATTCATCATCCTTGGCACGAAGCATGGCCTCAAGCTTCTCCTCCCGGAGAGAAATCTCTCACTCTTTGGCATCTAGGGAAGCCTCATGGTCCACCAGATGCGCCTCGTGGGCCATGGCATCCTCCCGCGTCACCTGGAGCGTCCCCTGCCGCCTCAAGAGCACTTTGAAGTGCTTATCGTGCCACTCGCACAGCTCCAAGCCCTTGTCCTTCAGCTTCTGGCTCATCTTGTCAACAGATTCATGCCGCTCCTTGAGCTCCAGCCATTTTTGATTGTGCTAGGCCTGCATCTCCTTCATGCCCGCCACCATGTATTCCATGAAAGACAAGTCCACGCCAACGGAAATCGAGTCGTCAGCCTCCCCAGCTTCTTGATAAGGCGGAGCCAGGATACGTTGGAGCTCTTTGGCAAGCTTGGCATCCGTCGTCAAGGACATGCCGGGGGCTCCAGCTCCGGGCAGTGACAGTACAATGGCCAGCGTGCTCGAAGAAGACGGCAGGACCTCGATGACGGACCCAGCGATAGGGAGTGGGCCCAGGGTCTGGAGAGGAGTATTCACCTCTATGGCGCTCCCTCTACTGGGATGATCTCCAGAGGGCAGTCCATCACCATCAGGGACCCCTGCGCGTCCCCGGCAACAAGATCCTATCACTCCACGGCGGCAATGTCTGCGGCCTCCTCCGCGGTAGCCTTGCCTATGTCAACTGCCACCTCCAATGGCTCTAGCTCTGCAGTTTGACGGTCTGCAGGAGAAGGGGACAAGAAGCAGGAGTTAAAAAAAGAGAGAAGAGAAGGAAGAAGCGAAGAAAGAGCAAGTATAGTACCTGGAGAAGTCTGTCGGGCAGAAACCTCAGTCTGCCTAACAACAGCTATTGTCGGGCCCCGAGCTTCACCCTCTGCCGTGACAATCCCGGCAGCCTCCAGTGCGGCCTCATCCACCAAGGGTTCCACGGGGCTATCTCTAGCTCTAGTGGCAGAGGAAGTGTGCCCCTCGGGGAGAAGCTCGCCTTGTGTCGCCTCGCCTCCGCCACCTAGAGGGGTACGAGGACTGTCTCTATCGTCTCCGGCAGATGGAACAAAGTCCTTGCTCCCAGGCTGAGGGCTAGACTGGGGGCTCGACACAGGATCTCTGCCTCGCTGAACACCAAGGCCGAGCTCTTTGTGCCCTCCGACGACCCGAGACGCCGGAGTTTCCTCTGGGAGCGATGGATGAGGGTTTTGGTCTCCTCCTGCACCCCCTGCCGACAACAACAAACGCAAGAGGTCAGGCAGCAGAAATACTTGGATATGCATGAGCTATTCGCAGAAGAAAATCCTCCTTACTCTTCCACGATGAGCATGGAGTCCAAGTCAAACTCCATGAGAGGTGAGGGCTCCCTCCTCCTCCTTGGGGGCGTAGGAGCAGAGCTCTCCGGTAGTAGTGGCGCCTGACGTGGAGCCATGGGGTCAGACGAAGACGAGTCCCACGAGGAACTCGAGCTTGAGCTGGACTCGGGGTCATCCTTAATCACCGCTCACCGGGTGGAAGGAGCCTTGATCTTGGCAAGGCGAGGAGATTGGCGGCATGCCGCCTAAGCCTTGGAGGCTTTGGTGGTCGTATTATTCACCTTCCTAATGGTTGGGCCGGCAGCGACACGCTTGCGGGTATGCTGCTCAAGGTCTAGCTCGGGGGCTTGTGCCCCGGCCGCTAGCCACTCCTCGGGCTCCACCACCTTGCCAACCTCCCCCTCCTTTCGAAGCTCCTTTTTTTCCATGACTAGGGCATCTAGCCTGGCAAAGTTACCTCCGGCAAGCTCTTCCCCAACAGCTCCTTCCGTGGCTTGCGCCTCGCCTCCGCCTTGGGAAGAACTCCCATCCCCAGTCTTCCCTTTGTTCTTCCTGGCCTTTGCCATCTCCATGAGATAGGACGCCTTGGCCTCCTCGACCTTCCTTAGGATATACACCACCTCCGTAGAAGAAGTGGGCTTATACATCCTAGTTTCCACCTTGGTGGCCACCTCCACCAGGGTGCTCGACCACTCAAGCTCTTTATCCAGAGTGGGCAACTGCCACGTGCTTGTCACCCCTTCAACATTGAAGTCCGGTATCCACGACAATATCTGGTCCTAGGAAGAATTGACGTTTAGGGGAATAACAGTTGCCGGGAGCTTGAACATGTCGAAACGACCGAACAGTTGATCTCACAACCAGGCGTGGCCATACACCGACAGGTTGTTGGCCAACCCGAGGAGCAACATCATCCTGTTTGCCGCATCGCTGTATAGCCACGCAGATCTAGCACTTTCATGCAACGATGAAATGTGGCGGAGAAGAAAATCCGTGCCCACATGCTCGATGGTTTCCCGCGACAGTGCCAGTGCGACTGGTAGTGCCGCTGCTGCTGCCGGAGATGGTGCTCCTTGTGGAGCTGGTGCTGGTGTCGGAGCAGGTGCCCTTGTCGGTGCCCGATCCTCCGGTAGATCAGCCTGCTCTGCTGATGCAATCAGCGCACAATCCTCAGGTGGATCAGACTGAGCTGCTGCCGCTGTCAGTGGTAGAGCAAGTGCCGTCGGAGAAGGTGTCAGTGCTCGATCCGTTGCTGAAGGTGGTACTAATGTGCGAGACAGCAACGCTCATCTCTGTTCTACTATGATCCACTTGCTAACTGGACTAGGCTCCGTGACCTTGATCCAGTCTTTTTCTTCATTTCTTTTAAATGCGAGAAGGACTAATTGTGGCGTGTTTGTTAAACCAAACTGCAGTTCATCATAGGGCTTCAGATTGTACACAGACAACATACTGATCTAATTGTGTCCAGTAATATAAGTGATGGACAGTGCCTTCATTACTGGCATGACATAAGAAGTGAAACCTGCAAAAATAACCATCACAGAGCAAACCAAACAGTTTATTCTGTAACGAATGTCACATGGAAAAACATGCATCGTAAAATTGCAGCAAAAGTAAGAAAACATGACATTAAATCAATAAGCTTTAGACAGTAAATCGATAAGATTTACTTGATGTGACACGAGTGAATCCTTACTAGGAAATTAAATCACTATGTTCAAGTTCTAAACAGAAGGTTGATCGTCCAATTACGGGTGGCATGCAGGGCCCCCACTTACTCCCACAAGCAGGACAATTCAAAGGTCGTGACAAATCATATGGACCAAACATCCATGGGACTGGAAATCCCTGGTGGGCGCAATAAACCCTGCAATGCATACATATATTGGAGTGTAACCATAATTGATAAACCATCCTCACAAAAAAGATGATCTGAATACTTCAAAATATACAGACTGAATTGAGTGGACAGACATTAACATTGACTGTTCTCAGGACTCACCACACAACAAAAGCGTCAGTACTAAACAATACAGGGTTCACACACACACACACACAAACCAAGTACTGAACAATAGTACTTACTACAGACAAGCAAAGTTGCACTAATTAAACTCTGCATACTATTTCTTGCCACTGACCTACGGGATGTACCCCACATAACTGACTAGGCCATGGCATTCGTGAGAGATGCCTACCAGCACTATCGCCATCTCGTCAACCTTGGATAAACTAACAGAGTGGTCTTTCCACTCATAAACATGACGATGAAGACTGTTTGCATCAGATTTGTCGAGAAGCTTTACAAGAACCACACCCTTCGTAATCGAAGGCACAACCAGGAAATTGTTGTGGTGAAGTACACGCTCGAGAACACGCCTGAAAACAACGCTATAGGAAAACACTAGTTCATGACACATGGCGACAAGGACATAGCAGTTGGATAGTTTAGCAGTAGAACTCATCCTCAGGTCTTCCAGTTCACACGGCATGACTTTGAGAACTTCATCTCCACCACTGACCTGGTTCAATTCAAACTGAAACCAAATATTTTATTACTACCTCCGTTCAGAAATATAAGATGATTTTCGATATTTTACTCCATATAAGACTACCTATACGCACAGAAATGAGTGAACAAAGACACTAGAACATGTCTTCAAAGGCATGAGAGCAGAGGGATTACTTGCAATATCCATAACAAAGTTACTGAGGCTAATATACTCTCTTCAAAGGCATGAGAGCTAAAATCTTGCATTCCCTACAACTAGCATTGATGTTCATAAAGTAGTCGAAAGTAATCTATAAGAAATCAGTGTCAACCTCACGCATGTTTTGGTCAAAAGAGAAATTTAGAACTGTCATTTGGCACACAAAAATCACATGCAAGATCACCCAGAAAGTTGTACTACTAGTACTAGTACTGCGTGTTAGATGAAAAAACACGATCAAGATCGCCAAAAAGATCATCAAGAAGAGATATTACTTGGACTTGCTTAATGAGGGATCCCGGAGAGGGGGGCTTGTACAGGGGGATAGCCTTGAGGTTGTCTGCGGTAGTCTCGGTGGGGTGTCTGCACTTCTTTGTACCCCGAGCCTCGACGGTTTTGGCCAGAGCCATAGACATCACTTCGGCCGGTGCTCCAGGGTCTATCAAGAAACTATCAAATAGAAATAAAAGAAAAGAAACCATAATCACAAACCCAAAAGAAGAATAGAGAGGGAGTTATAGGATCACCCTTGGGGTTGCAAGACCGGGCCTTGGCCAGAATCAACACCATTAATGCGCTCACCTTTCCTTCTTTGGGAGAGAAGAACAATGGCAGAACACAAGTCGGGGTTTTCTTGAACAAAATGAGGAACAAGATGAGGGAGAAGTGAGTTGGGGTTTTCTCCAAGAGAGGAAGCTGAGGGAGAAGAGTGAAATGATGGTTGCTTCATCCGTCCAACTTACTGCTGGAAAGGTGGGGGTTTTGTGATTTGATGGCTCATTGGAAATTACTGCGGCGCTTCGATCGGGGTAGTCTACCTTGCCGTTGTGCACTCCAGTACGGAGTAATTTAGTGCATGGCTAGTGGACCTCGATGCTGGTTGTCCCACATGTTGGCGACAATGAGTAGCAAGGTTCCCGATGACCGTCAAGGAGGATTCGCACGGTAGAGCGTGTCCATTGTTTCTAAAAAAATGATTACAGCAAGCGTTTCCACTCTTACAACGGAGGAGTGCGAAAGACAACAGCCACTTGAACTTACACAGTGCTCCTACTACTAGGCATGTGCAGGGTTCATACGTCAGAACTACATAATCTTGTTGCTAGTGTAGTAAGATATGTCGATAACAAATGATGTTGTGTGCATGTCAACTATATGAACAGTAATGTAACATACCCCTTTTTTGATTGTCCAGTCAAGAATGAATGGTGAGATCAATGTAGACAGAACTAGGTGTACAGCATACGGAGAGTATGGTGCTACAGTACTCCATGGAACATGAACCATATGAAGCACGAACCAGTGTTAGGCAGGGTGTATGAAGGGTGCATGGGATGGGAGCAAGAGTTCCCTTCTCGACCCACTTTTGGGTGTTTGGCAGAGTGCATGAAGGGTGCATGAGTCCATGCTAGCAGGTTAACACAAATACACTAGGAGCATGCATGAAGAGGGGTGCTGAGATGAGCATGCACGAAGAGGCAACAACTATATTGATATGAGAATGCAACCAAACACACACACACGCTTTGTGCTATAGTGACTAATCTGCACCATCCGAGTTTGATCCAGCGGTCATGTTACAACGAGACATGGACATGCCCATGCATAGGACGCCTAAACACCACTGAAGTCCCTCTGCTTATCGAGGCTCACGACATTGGTGATGCAGGGTGCCACCACCCGCAAAGCACGCTCTCGGTCGACGGGAGCCAGCTCGTCAGAGACGGCACCGAATGGCATGAATGGATTCTGGTGACGGAGTCCTGAGAGGATTCGCCCGGCAACAACGACGGTAGCCCGCAACCCCTCTGTCGGTGTCAAAACTGGCGGATCTCGGGTAGGGGGTCCCGAACTGTGCGTCTAGGCGGATGGTAACATGAGACAAGGGACACGATGTTTTTACCCAGGTTCGGGCCCTCTCGGTGGAGGTAACCCTACTCCTGCTTGATTAATATTGATGATATGGGTAGTACAAGAGTTGACCTACCACGAGATCGGAGAGGCTAAACCCTAGAAGCTAGCCTATGGTATGATTGTTGCTCGTCCTACGGACTAAAACTCTCCGGTTTATATAGACACGGGAGAGGGCTAGGGTTACACAGAGTCGGTTACAATGGGAGGAGACCTTCATATCGTATCGCCAAGTTTGCCTTCCACGCCAAGGAAAGTCCCTATCCGGACACGGTACGAAGTCTTCAATCTTGTATCTTCATAGTCTAGGAGTCCGGCCAAAGGTCATAGTCCGGCCATCCGAACACCCCCTAATCCAGGACTCCCACAGTAGCCCCTGAACCAGGCTTCAATGACGACGAGTCCGGCGTGCAAATTGTCTTCTGCATTGCAAGGCGGGTTCCTCCTCCGAATACTTCATAGAAGATGTTTGAACACAAGGATAGTGTCCGGCTCTGCAAAAATAAGTTCCACATACCACCGTAGAGAGAATAATTTCCGCACAAATCTAATCTGCTGACATATTCCGCAACGTGACATCACGCCACAGTAAAGCCTTTATTCGAATCATTTTATTGTTCCACCTCAGCGCGTTTAGCGAGGCGGTTTCCTTGGCACGTCTTGTCAAAGCAGAGATCGTGTCCCCTTATTCTGGGATTCTCATCAATACGGGCGTGGGTAACCCAACCATGCCTTTTGGTATGACTCTCTAATTGAAAGAGAGTCCCAAACGGTTACGGGGAGGGCTCTTGGTATTCAACTCCTTTATAAAGAGACCAAGGCTCGACTCCCTTTTCTTTCAATCCAATCGAATCCGCCCCTCGCCTCGAGTTCTAATACTCAAAGCTTCTAGTTTCAGGCGCTTCGGACCTTCAATGATGTCCGGTTCCTTCCTTCAAAGCCAGTGGGTGCCTTCCTCCCTTACGGAAGAAGACGTGCGAAAGCTGAGAGATGCGAGGTATCTAACCGACGAAATCTCGCATAGGCTGCCTGCTCAAGGGCAGGCCATTCCTTCTCCCCAGCCCGGTGAGAGCGTGGTGTTCATATCTCACTTCCTTCGGGGGCTAGGCTTCCCGATTGAGCCCTTTGTGAGAGGGCTGATGTTCTATTACGGGCTGGAATTCCACGACCTAGCTCCGAAGTCCATCCTCCAAATTTCATCATTCATTGTTGTGTGTGAAGCCTTCCTCCATATCACCCCTCACTTTGGATTGTGGCTTAGAACCTTCAAGGTGGAGCCAAAGATGATCGAGGGGCAGCACGCTGAGTGCGGGGGAGCTATCATAAGCAAGATAGTCAGCGCTCCATGGCCCGAGGGCACTTTCCAAGAAGAGTTCGGCTTATGGCAATGGGACTGGTTTTACATCATAGCCCCCAGGGGCACCACATGGGTGGCGCCACCTGCTTTTCGCTCGGGTCCCCCACCACAGCGAGCATCATGGGTCAATGAAGGGCTTATCTGGGGGCCGTCCAAAGACGTGCCCCTTTTGCAGGACCGCATTCGAGATCTCCTAGAAAGAGATATTAACTTGACCGTGGTGGCGCAAGTTATGCTGATTCGCCGCATGCTGCCCTGCAAACGTCGCCCTCTTCACCTGTGGGAATTTAATCCGGAGGGACCACGAGTCCTCCAACACTTTATGGGTGCGACGCCCGTGGAGATGTACAAATTGTTCTTCGGACCACAAGCAAGGTGTCCGGACTTGTTCGAGGACGCAGGCCTGAGCTGCAATCACACGGATGCTAAGGTAAGTAGCCCCGTATTTGGACACACCATCCGTATTTTCATCATAAAGTTTCCCTTTAACAGAGCTATCCTTTGAATAGGAGTGGATAGCGAAGGCAAAGCTTATCAGGTGTCCAGCCCCCCTGCCCGAGACTGCGCTGGATCCAATGTTAACCAGGATGCTGGAGATTACGCTTTTGGCAGAGGGCGAAGAGGGGCGTCAAGGAGCTACCGCCTCCACGAAGGAGACTGTCAGGAAGGAAGGAATCGAGAATACCCCCAACCTGGGAAAGAAAAGGAATGCCTCTGAAGACCCGAAGGTGATAGCCTCAAAACGGGGGAAGAAATCTTTGTCAGAGGATCCGGCGCCGGAGACTGCCCCGGCTGCGTTGAGTCCTCAAGGGGATCAGTTTTCCTCCGAGCCGTAAGTAAAGAGAGGGATTCAAAAATTAGTGGTATCCCTGTTTTATTTCTGAGGAAGATAACCAAAATATTACCTTGCAGTTCGGACCTTAACCCTTCTCAGTAAAGGTCGTCTTCGGGGGATCTTCGTCCGGAAATGATGGAGAGCGAAATGCCTCCCCTAGCTGCACCCACTTATGAGGCAGGCGACCCCGAGGTGTCATCCCGGCGGGTTTCTCCAAGTCCGGATCCTGAAAAAGGTCGTCGGCCTAGTCCGGTGCCCTCTGGTGCGCGGTCGGAGAGGCTGAAGGATCTCCTTGGGCGAGCGTCCGTCTCAGAAGAACACCGTATGTTGATGAACACGGTGATAGGAAGGATTTCATCCGTTGAAAGCGGGTTGTACGAGGCCGCCAAGAGTTTACTGACAGGCTTTGAGGTACGTGAAAAGGTGTACCTTTTGGTAGAGCCGCATAAAATGTGCCCTTTGTAAATAGTAGCCCCTGAGACTCTGTGTGTCGTCAAGAATGATGGCACATAGAGGTCAAAACCCCAGGTATAAAATGTCACCTTTTTATGAAGGTGGCGAGGCATTTGGTGGCTAGCCGGACTGATGAATCTGCCGAGCTAAAGCGGCAACTTGACGTGGCGGATGCCGACATCGCGCTTGTAAATAAGCGGCTAGACGAGGCACAAGGTATGCTCCACAGATATCTGATATGAGGAGTTCGATATTCGTGCCTTACAATATATGTGCTTATTGCAGATGGTGCTGCTGCCGTGGAGAACCTGCGGGCGGAACTTGCCCGTGCCAAGGAGCAAGCAAGGAAAAGTGATGCGGCTGCCGTTAAGGCGGCTGAAGAGCTGAAAGCCGAACAGGCTGCTCACTGCCAGAGTAAGAAGGTAATAGCTGAGATGGCCTTAAAATTGAAGGATGCTACCGACCACTGTAAATTTCTTGAACAAGAAGGAAGGACGGCGCAGGAGGACCTTGAGAAGATCACTGCCGAGACCAAGGATGCTCGCTCTGCCATGAGAGTTATGAAGGAGGAGCTGCGTCAGGCCGGAGATATCATGGCTGGAAAGCCCTGTATGCTGCGGATGAAGTTCAGGGATCCTAGGTATGCTCCATTAGACCGACAGTGGAGTGCGGAAAACACTTATCTGGATGTGGCAGCGAGTGCGGCGGACGCAACCGAGCACTTCCGAGGCCGAGGCGAACATAAACTGGAAGAACTTTTTTGGTCGCAGTTCCATAATCCAGAACGCCACTTTCGGTATCCGACCGTTTGGCCGCCTTTGCAGAGCTGAACAGGTTATCCGGACTCGCAATGAAGTATGTTGCGAGTCGTTTGTGGCCGGGGGAGCCAGAGCCGAAGAGTTATTTTGGATTGGTGTAGGAGTTCCTTGGTTATGTGTCGCATGTTGATGCGATGAAGAGGTCGGCGTGCATAGAGGGTGCACAAATGGCTCTTGCCCATGTCAAAACATACTGGGCTGATATGAAGGCCAGTATTGTTGCATCCCGAGATTCGGACGAAAGCCGAGTACCTGCCAAGCACTTCTTTGAGGAAGTTCTTCCGGGCGCTCATTTAATAGAAGTGTAGTGCTCGAAGGATGTAGTGTTCGAATAGCATGTGCTATTGTAAAAGGAATATTTTGATAGAATACAAAAGCTTTTTATACTTGTGCTTGCAAGAATTATAATACCTCCTGTGTGGTCGTTTTTAATGTATATGTGTATATAACCTGAAAGATGGCAGTCGTTGGCTTCAGGCCCCACGCATAAAATGCGGGGGTGTTCACAAAAAGGCGCTTTTCACACTTAATCCAACGTCTTGGTCCTACAAAGGAGGTGATAGCATGGCGAGCTAGGCAACCGGACTATAATGCTTAATCACTTTCACTTAGCCATAGGAGTTTGACAGTGGGGCTACTTAATAGCCCCTAGGGGCACCGCGCTCGCCCGAATTCGGGGCGCGTGTGTGCCTGACCGGGAAGCGGCCCTTCGTTAATGCGGAGGAATCCTAAAGATTCCGAGAGTCATCGAGTGGTTGACCAGTCTCTCGCTATATCATGATAGTCAGTTTTCGGCTTTCTCTACCGAGGTGCTCGCCTGGCCGAACCGGGGCACAATCGCAGTAGTTCTCCTGGTGCTGCCTTAGCCGATAGAGTGGAACGTAAGGCAGCAAAACACAGGAGCCGGGCAAACCCAACATTTGACCAAAGACATGATTCGGAGCTGACGCATATAAAGCCAAACTCGCGACGCCGAACACTCCCTAAGGTATTCGGTCTTTTATGAAGATGGGCCAAAACAGAGCCCTTGGTAAAAAAGCCCCTGGTGTCCAGGTATGCGCAAAATTCTGGCGTGGCCACATGCCAAGACGCCAGCCTCCTCCTCGGTTATAGCGAAAACCGGGGGATGTTGTCAACAAGAGACAGTAAAAAAGGTTTACGCAGGGTCTTAATCTGAAAAGAATCCTTGAAACGGGTCCCTACTGCACGTCTGTGCCTGTGTCTCTGTTGTGCCGTATCCTGTACGAGCATAGCACGGTGTTCGTCTGCGAGAAAGAGGAACTTTAGTAAAGAAAAAATAAACGTGCGAGAAATCTATATTAGAATAAACAAAATATAGTTGGAGCAATAAGTGAGCCGTATTGTCTCCTGGTGTGAATACGTGGAGTCCCTTGTACAGGGTTATGCGGCTATTAAGCCCATGTATGTTGACGCCGGACTTCATCCAGCCGTGTCCGGGATAGTAGGGCTGAACTAGTGTGCGGCTGTCCAGGCTACCGCACCATGACCCGTACTTTGGGGGTCAATTGATATTCCCCTGTAATGAGATGATGCCTCGTGGGCCGGGCATTTTAAGTGTAAGGGATGCGTAATGCGGTATTGCGTTAAAGCGGGCGAAAGCTTCACGTCCCAGTAGCGCTTGATAGCGACTCACGAATGGGGCAATGTGGAAGGTTAGCTTTTCGCTTCGGAAGTTGTCGGGTGAGCCGAACATGACTTCTAACGAATGGGAACCCATGCTCTGGGTATCTGGGCCCGGAGTGACTCCTTGAAAGGAAGTGTTGCCATGGCGGATTATAGCTGAGTTTACCCCTAGTTTGTGGATTGTGTCCTGATACAATAGGTTTAAGTCACTGCCGCCGTCCATAAGGACTCTTGTAAATTGCAGTCCGTCAATAACCGGATTTAAGACCAAGGCAATCCAGCCTGCGTTCCGGGCCCCTCTGGAGTAATCCTGACAATCAAAGGTGATTGGTTGTAACAACCAGTGGCAGTGCTCCTCTGGGGCTGGCCGTTTGGCGTATGTCTTTGTGGGCACCGTTTTATTTTTCCCTTTTGTCATCTGAAGTGAATTTACTGCTTTGACTTCTTGTGGGAACTTCTTTTGTTCTCCGGTGTTCTGCTTGTGAGGGGCGTCGTCTTCCTCACTAGGTGTGTCAAGCCCCTTGTGTTCGGCGTTGAGTTTACCAGACTGTTTGAAGACCCAACAATCTCTATGGGTATGGTTTGCAGGTCTCCCGAGGGTACTGTGGATTTGACATATTTTGTCCAAGATTTTCTTGAGGTTAGAAAGCTCGTCCATGTCATCTTTGGGTGGTGGTTTTTTCTGGTTTTGCCGAGAGCTTTTGAATCCGGCGTTGACCATGGTGCTCATTGGGCTATTATCCTTGATCCGGCGCTGTTCTTTGTTACGGCGCGGTTTCCCGTTTCCATCTCTGAGTTCGGATGTACTCGGGTCGCTGGTGCTGCTTCTTGCCAACCAGCTATCCTCTCCTGCGCAAAAGCGGGCCATGAGGCTTGTTAATGCGGCCATTGTTCTTGGCTTTTCTTGGCCGAGGTGTCTGGCGAGCCATTCGTCTCGGACGCTATGTTTGAAAGCTGCTAGGGCCTCGGCTTCCGGACAGTCGACTGTCTGATTCTTTTTAGTAAGGAATTTGTTCCAGAGTTTCCGGGCTGACTCTCCAGGCTGCTGAGTTATATGACTCAGATCATCCGCATCCAGAGATCGGACATAGGTCCCTTGAAAATTTGCCCGGAAAGCGTCCTCGAGCGCTTCCCAACTTCCTATGGTGTTTTCGGGAAGGCTTTTAAGCCAATGCCGGGCTGGCCCTTTGAGTTTAAGGGGTAAGTATTTTATGGCGTGAAGGTCATCTCCTCTGGCCATGTGTATGTGGAGGATATAGTCCTCGATCCAGACTCCGGGGTCTGTTGTTCCGTCGTACGCTTCTATGTTCACGGGCTTGAATCCCGCTGGGAATTCATGATCCAGCACCTCATCGGTAAAACATAGGGGATGTGCGGCGCCCCTGTATGTAGGTGTGCCGCGATGTTCGGATATTTTTTGCGTTGCATTGCTCGCTGGAGCTTGCTTTCTTGGCCCGTATATGGATCTAGTTGGGCCAGTTTTTTTATGTGAATCCTTAGGCGGATCGCGCGCCATATTGAGTGCGGCGCCCTTTGTCGCTTGAGACCGATTGTGGGGTTGTCTATCCAACCTGGTGGCTTCCTTATTTTTTGACTGCGGGGGTTTTATGGCCTCTTCGTCAAATTCCGGTAGTAGTTTCCGTTTCGGATAGCTCTTTGTGTGACGACTGTTGCCATACTTGTGTGCGGTATTGAGTACTTTGCCCATCTGATTCTGAGTGCATCTTCCGCTGTTTTGAACCTCCGCTTCTGCTTTTTCAGGCTATGTGCAATGGCAACGAGCCTTTGGTGGAAGTTCTGATGTTCCAGCAATTTGTCCGGCGTGAGGTCGTCCGGACTATTATCTTTTCCGGAGATTGGTTGTTCGGATTGTCCGCCCTGTTTGGACGGTTGCTCAATGCCATGTTCGTCTTCCGTTGATTCGTCCTGCTCTATGGCTGGGTCTTTGTCGAGGTGGGGCTTGGCGTGGCGCTTACGTCGCCGCCTTGATTGTTTTTCAAGGGAGTGATCCCTGGTTGCGCCCTTTTGATCCTCGTTGTCATTTCTTTTAGGTGTGTCCACCATGTATACATCGTATGATGAGGTGGCTTTCCAGTGCCCTATAGGTGCTGGTTCTTGGTCATCTCCTCCATCGGCGTCCATACCGCCGATGTCTTCGGAGTCGAGGTCGAGCATGTCGGTTATATCATCGACAGTGGCTATAAAGTGGGTGGTGGGTGGGTTTTGAATTTCTTCATCGTTCGCATCCCATCTCTGCTGACCATAGTCCGGCCAGGGCTCTCCTGACAAAGAGAGAGACTTTAGTGAGTCTAGGATACCGCCAAAGGGCGAGTGCTGAAAGACGTCCGCGGCAGTGAACTCCATGATCGGAGCCCAATCGGGTTCGATCGTGAGAGGTGCAAAATATTCGGAGTCCGAAACAGAGTCCGGCACCTTGGAGTCACAGGCCTTGCAAAGGACTAGGCTGGTATTCGGCTCTATCACCGTACAGATTGCGGCTCCTGGGGTGGCGACCAACCATCCGTCCCTGACTAGCGCAGTCGGCTCCGAGTTAATGGTCGGAGTGGACACCTGAGCGACGCTCTGGGCGCTGTCCGGCGGCAGAGCTAGATCATGCCCATCGAGACAGTGCGACACGCTCGGCCGTGGCTCGAATCCATCGAAGATCAAGTCCCCGCGGATGTCGGCCGTGTAGTTTAAGCTTCCAAACCTGACCTGATGGCCAGGGGCGTAGCTTCCGATCTGCTCCAGATGGCCAAGCGAGTTGGCCCGCAGTGCGAAGCCGCCGAATACGAAGATCTATCCGGGGAGAAAAGTCTCAACCTGGACTGCGTCGTGGTTGACGATCGAAGAAGCCATCGGGCCTAACGGTGACGACACAGAGGAACTCTCAATGAAAGCACCAATGTCGGTGTCAAAACCGGCGGATCTCGGGTAGGGGGTGCCGAACTGTGCGTCTAGGCGGATGGTAACAGGAGACAAGGGACACGATGTTTTTAACCAGGTTCGGGCCCTCTCGGTGGAGGTAAAACCCTACTCCTGCTTGATTAATATTGATGATATGGGTAGTACAAGAGTTGATCTACCACGAGATCGGAGAGGCTAAACCCTAGAAGCTAGCCTATGGTATGATTGTTGTTCGTACTACGGACTAAAACTCTCCGGTTTATATAGACACCAGAGAGGGCTAGGGTTACACAGAGTCGGTTACAATGGGAGGAGATCTTCATATCGTATCGCCAAGCTTTCCTTCCACGCCAAGGAAAGTCCCTATCCGGACATGGGACGAAGTCTTCAATCTTGTATCTTCATAGTCCGGGAGTCCGGCCAAAGGTCATAGTCCGGCCATCCGGACACCCCCTAATCCAGGACTCCCTCACCCTCCTTGTCCAGCTCCGCCCCCACCATCACGCGGAGACGGCTCAGCTCCTTGGAGATATAGGTGAAGAAGGAGACTAGGTCAGGAAGCCGCAGCTCATTGAAGTGAATGGGGTGGTCGAACGGGTTTAGCCCAATGACCGGCATGGTCGCGCTGGCACGACGGTAGGCATCGCGCAGCCACAACACGTGTGTGGCAACATGGTCCACCAAGTGGTTGAGGCGATCCTGGACCTCGTGACGATCAGCCCGCTCGCTCTCCAGCCGGCTCACCTAACCGCCTATCATATCTCCCACTTTCTGCAGCAACCCCGCCGACGCCTCGAGCATCTTTGTGGTGGACGCCTGCCACTTTCGAAGCTCTGTGAACTCCCACACATAAAGGAGGAGCATGGCACTCCTCTCCTCCTTGAGCTCATGTAGCTCCATATCCTTGTCCCTGAGCTCCGCATCCTTGGCCTAGAGCTCCTGTGTTAGGCGCCTCACCTCAGACTCCGTGATCTGGTGCGCCGCCATGGAACCAGGTAGAAGCAATGGGGAGAGGAAGCAAAGGGGGCAAAATAGCTGAAAGACAATGCAATCTACGGGAAGGCGGAGGGAGCCATCCAAGGAGCGGGGTGAATCTTTTGGTTTTCACCATGGGAAAACACCAGTCGACGACTTTTCACATCAGGGAGCAGTGGGTTTTATAGGCGGAGTCATCATGACTAACTGCTGCCGCGCCTACTCCCGTCAATCAAAAATTAAAAATCTTGCCATGCCTGCCGCACCCAAAGACCAGAGCAATGCCGTGGTGGATATTTAAATTTACCTGCCGGCAAGGAGAGAACAAAGGGGTGAAAAAATGTGGCGGCGGCCTAGCTAATCTGCCACACTAGCACAACTAGCTAGCCACCATGTTTCACTAATGTACTCGGCGGGAAAGGTGGTCTTTTGTGATTTGATGACTCATTTACTTGCTTCAGTGCTACGACCGAGGAGGACCCAGAAAACGCGCGGTAGGGCGTCCCACGTCTCGGCAAGGAAGAAAATATGCGTGCACCACCCGGGAGGACCCAGAAACCATGCGGTAGGGTGTGCCATGTCTCGACACGGAGGAAAAATGTGTGGGTGTAAATATACTGTATTAGACGTACTACCTATGGTTTGACCTCGGGACCCAGCGAGTCGGTCGAAAACACCCCACTAGCCACACAGCTTCATCATGCTAATGTGGCACGGAGGATAGGTGTGGTTAGCTCCGTCTCGACCAGCCACAACGTCTCTTGTTCTAGGCGATTCTTCTATTTTCCAAGCATTTTTTAGTTATAATAACACCACAGAAAGCTCGTGCCGCTCTTTGTGTGTGCCCATGCGTCTAAAGGTTAGACGATGGAGAGGAGAGAGAGAGATCACAGACATGGGACCCACCAGTAAGGGAGTCAATGGTCATTCACGTGTTGACGAGCCACTCCCTCTACTCTACTCAACGTAATACTTTATAAAATCAAGTTATGAGACAAAGCCAAAAACCATTGCTGTTTCAATTATCGACTTATGCTTTGTAGTCCAGGTTGCCAGTTTGAATCTCGTCTTTAGATTTGTTAGTTTTAGGTCTAAATTTGATCAATGACAAGTGGGACCCCCGTCTGTTGTTCCGATATTTCAATGCAGGATGTTTTTTTTGCAAAAAACACTTTGCACGGTTAGACAAGTAGCGACACTAGTTACACGTATTTTGCAAGTTTAGGAACAAAAATGACAGCGACATAGAATATCACATCCACCCTTCAACTTAGATGCTATGGTGTAGTAGTTTTTACGTTGTTGGATCTGAGATCCAATGGCTTGGGAGTAGTCTTTGTAATTATGCGCAATTTCCAAACGCTCTAAGGTTTTTTTGCAAATAAAACATTCAGGCCTCGTGTGTGCCGCCGCATCTTGGATCCAACGGCTCCCAGTAGCTCATATTAGGTGCTCCCCATAGCTTAATTAGCTGCTATAGTGATACGATCATCTAGGCCGTATGATCTGTGATCAGATGCCACATGCGTAGTACTTGTACTTTCTGCGCAATTCCCAAACTCTTTGAGGCATATATTGCAAAAACATTCAAAACTCTTATTGTGAGCCGTTAGGTCTCTGGGAACTCCTATCACCATAGAATCTACGGTGCAGGAGCACCTCATATTCTCCCGTGCGAGAAAACATCAGGTGCTCTCGCAGCTTGGATGATATGGTGATATGGGCTTCAAGGTCGTTCGATCTGGGATCCAATGGCATCTGAGCAGTCTATGTGCTTGTAAGCAGTGGCCAAACTCTTTGGGGGATTTTCTGCAAAAAACATTCGAACCACCAAGGAGTTGTTGGATCACAGATCTAGTGGCTCCAAAGAGCTTGTATCACCAAAGCATCTAAGCACATGATATTCTTACATACAGGAGAATATGAGGTCCTCCTTCATCTTAGATGCTATGGTGATACGAGCTTCGAGGTCGTTGGATGTGGGATCCAAGGGCATCTGAGTAGTTTTTGTACAAATTGTGTGCAACTCTCAAACTCATTAAGGTTTCCTGTAAAATATTAAGACATCCTGTGAGCTGCTATATCTCAGATCTACAAGCTCCAAGCAACTCGTATCAGCATATAACATCTAAAGTGTGGGGCACATGATATTCTCCCTGGGAGGGGGATGCACAACCAATCAGTGTTTGGGAGGGTGGGGACAAATATAATGTTCAAAAAATATAATCTAAACAATCCTAAATAGAGCTTCACAATTTTATCTAAGGTGAAGGGGTTAACCCCCGATGATCTGCATAGCTCCGCCTATGCAAGAGGTGTAGTGTGAACGTCTATGTGTTAGAGAGACGACGCGAAAAAGCAAGGTCAACCGAGTCATTTATAGAGGGAGAGATTGAGGGAGTGTGGCCTAGCGTACACTCGAATGTTAAAGATGATACACCGAGATATCGTGCGGCGAAGCTGTGGTGAGGGCTAGAGGGAGATAGTTACCGAGAGAGTGGCCTAGATAGACTTTGTGTGTGCGCACACAGTGAAGGTGTTTTACAAAGGCAACACATGTGTCTTGAGAGAGAGAGACAGGGAGCGTTTGTCATGGAGGGCACGACGAGGTTGTGTGTGAGAAATACATTTGTTGAGAGTGTGAGGGAGGGAATGACATAAATGGAGATTGAAACATGAAGAGAAATAGTGAGCGCATGTGTCGGATACCAATAGCTCTATTAACAAAGAAATGAAGATCAATCGATACATGAAGTATGTATGTGGGGTGTGGGGTGGGGGTCGATGGAGAGACCTGAACACAACATTTGCATGTATGTAGTACTAGACTTAATATTCATGTTTCAATTTCCTGTTCATTTTAAATATTTAATTGACGATCATGCATGGCTTACATTTTACTCCCTTCGTTCCTAAATATTTGTCTTTTTAGAGATTTCAAATGGACTGCCACATACGAATATATATAGACATATTTTAGAGTGTAGATTCACTCATTTTGCCTCGTATGTAGTCACTTGTTGAAATCTCTAAAAGACAAATATTTAGGAACAGAGGGAGTATTTTTGAATTTGTGTCATACATGCCTGGTTTGGAAAAATAGATGCACTATACTTACTGGATTGTTGTTGTATTCGTGTGTGTGGTCATATGCTTGATACATACAAAGTTTTCTCACCACCATACCGTTCATCTTCTAAATTTGAATTTGCAATGAAAAACTTACTAGGGATACCATGAAATGTGAAATCCACGTTGAGATCACTATATCACAAAACTCACTCTAATTCAAGAACTCGTCATAAATCAATTACCGTGCCTTTTGGAATGATCAGTAATTTGCAAGGAAAATACGGGCATTCTAATACATATAGATTCGTTCGGCAATTTAAAAGATTCCTTTCGTATTCTCGAATGGTAGCACCCAACGGCGTACCATTCAGCCCCGAGCTCATGTTGATCCTCAAAAAAGGGGCTCATGTCCTTCTAGTGGCGTGTGTGGTACGCACATTAGGCAACCCCAACCAATCGAGCCTCCGCATTTCGAGTCGAAATATCTGGCGACCAGAATTCCAGCCCTAGAAATTCCCCTCATGTCCCCAGTCCATAATGACTTCCGATGAACAATGGAGGGATGATTTAGTAACTAGACAATGTTACCTACCATGCCAATCACGGTCCAATTCCCTCAGTTGCCACTACCCAAGGTCACCCATAAACTCCATTGCCTAGTACTAATAGGAGTACTACACCAGGATGAGCATAGAATTGAGCCCCATTTGTTCGTGCCTAGTACTTGAGTTAATATATCAGGCAATGCACTGGTACGGAGGGATTATCCTTTTACTCTGCATATATAACTTGTTTGAAGTCTAACTAAGCAAAATGTTTGACCAAATCCTTTCTTAAGAAATATCAACATCTACAATAGTAAAGACGTATCGCTTGAAAATTTATTGCATGATGCAGGTTCTGATATTATTTCGAATCCTAGATTTTTAAATTTCAGAAAATCCAGAAGTGACCTGAAATTCATGAAACTGACCATGGTCTCGTGATATGGCACAAATATGCTGTCGTAATTTTTTTGTTCAATTTGAGGCAAGCTGCTAATGAGAAGTTGCACAAATGAAGAGACAAGGTATTTTGGAACAAAGACCTGTCACGTTAAGGCGAACGCTTTCACTATTCAAAACATGAGCGTTTATGTGCCACCACGAGTCCCGCTTCTCATCGGCAGGCGCCGTCCGAGCAAGCGTGTGAGTCGACGAGAGGCATGCGAGCAGACTGCTGCGCCGTTTGACCGGGACGTGTGCGAGCTGGCCGCTGTGCGGGCTCACCGGGAGGCAAGCCCTTTGACGAGGCTTCGCCGCCCAACTTCATCCCAACTACTCCTAATTTTAATGGCGTCGGCGCTGCTGTTAAAATCACCCCCACACTACCTGGTATCATTACAATCTTCTCTATTCCTCTATGATTCTCCTGTCGTCTACCTCAAACTAGTCTGACCTAGCGTACGCCATGCGGTATCACGATGGTCTGCCCTTAGTCTTCCAGTTTCCTAAGGAAGACACCTAGCCGGAGTCTCGAGAACATAAGGAGCTTTGGGACGAGCTTGAACTGGCCTTGCGGGAAGACGTCGCACCTGTCCCTGCTCCCGTTTCGGCTCCCGTCGCCCCGACTGCACCAGCGCCCATCCCCGTGGCATTGATGGGCTGGGAGCTGCACATTGTCGCCGAGCTTGATGCCACGGGGTTCCATGAGGTCCCCGCTGACTTTCACGCGCCCGTGCACCTGCCAACTGATGCGCTTGTGCATGCACTGACACGCATGCCCGTGCTGGTGCCCGTGCACACGAATGTCTTTGCCGCGCCATTGCCAGTGCCTATCCCCGCACGGGTGCCAGTGCCCCCTCAGCGGCATGGATCGCCGCTGCCGACCGCTTCCTTGCACCAACGCTAGTTGCCTCCTCCCGCCAGTTGACTCGCTCCTGGAGACTGAAGTCCAGAACATTCTGGCCTTCGTTGAAGCTAGGGCCAACGGGCAGGAGTACGCCAACAATGATGCAAGACACCGCCGTCGCCGTCGATCAGTGGCCCGACGACACTCAGAGCACGACAGAGGAGCTGCTTCCCACCGCAAGATGGCCCCGCCACCGCCGCGTAATCTAAATTTTCCATGAAAAAGATTCGGATTGCCATGCTTAAAATCCAAACGTTTGGGATTTATCATTTCCATTTACTTTAGTTCGATCGTCGTATGAATGTAAAGTCGGAGTCACACTGAATGAAATCTGTGGTTTGATCGATTGAATGTTCTGCTAAAGCCGTATCAAATTAAATATAAAACGGCATCAAGCCACATGTATTCATTCTCATCGCAAATATTTCATATTAAATACCACATCAATTCCAAATATTTTTTAGGGAAGTCAATTCCAAATACTTGTAGGGCGCGACCAGTCCCCTTGTTCGAGCACTAGGCGATACACCTATTTTTCAATGCATTTAATTATTACGGAGTAGTAGATAAATAGTACTACAACTAGCCTAACTTGTCTGTCACGGTCACTTTTGTTACTAACCTTGTTACATGTATAATAGTACTAGTACGTGAAACTGGTGTTGTAAGTTGTGAACGCGTCCAGATATGGTAAACGGCAACATTGCCCGCGCATTCTTTGTGTTTGCCCGTGCGTCTAAACATAGAAGGGGAGGAGAGAGAGAGAGAGAGCAGACATGGAACCCACCAGTAAGTGAAGGCGAATAGTACGTGCTAACGAGCCGGTCCCACTAATGTACTAAAATTAATATTAAAACATGTTATCCATTAAAGGCCATGGTAATATAAAAACATTATATCAACAAAGGGGGGTACAACAGATGTTGCTACTTTGTTGCCTATTGACGTGCGGCTTGAAGGCCCTGGTCGCATGTTCGATCCTCGTCCTTTTTAATTTTCAATTTTTAATTTATATATGGGTCCAAATTTGTTCCATGACAGGTGGGCCCCTTGGTGTGTAGTTTGTAGCACTTTAATTTGTGGGTCGAAATTTATTCCATTACAGGTGGACTATCGGTGTGTAGTTTTGTAGCTTATTTGTAATAATTAAAGAGAACAACAAAGTTTTTTGCAAAAATACCATACCATGGTGCGACGTGGAAGGTGAGAAAGGACATGCGAGAGAGCGATGACAGAGCCATAGGGAAATCAATTGGGGGAGGTGCGGGGTTGCAACGGTGTATGGAGTAGTTGTGGGCCGAATGCTAAAAAATATAATCTAAACCCACCGGAATAAATGCCTTCACAAATTAATCAAAGGTTGGAGTCCCCCTCGCAATGTAAATAGTTCCGGCTCTGCGATGGATGGAGAGGTAGCTTCAATGTGTGGAAGATACAGCGTGAGAGAGAAGGTCAATCGAGACACGAATAGATAGAGAGACAACGTGAGTGTGGTCTGGCATGCGTTGAAAAGATATATATGCTTTGGAGAGATATTGTCCAATTGAGCTTTTGGGAAGGGTGAGGGCAGTAAGATAGAGCTTGAGAGATGCTCCAATCACAGACATGTGGATATATTTTGTGCGTGGTAGGAAGCAAGGTCAATTGATTACATAGATAAAGGGAGAGAGATTGAGCGAGTGTGGGTCACCATGCGATCAAAAGAGTGAGACGGGTTGGAGAGAGTGACCTAGACAGACAATGTGCGTGAGAGAGTATACAATATGAATATGTCAAATTGGGCTCAAACATGGAGATATATCGTTTGTGTCTGAGAAAGAGCGAGGTCAATTGAGACATACATACATAGAGAGAGAGAGAGAGAGAGAGAGAGAGAGATTAAGTGAGCATGGCCTGCCATGAGGTCGAAAGAGTGGGGGCGGTTTGGATGGACTGACCTAGATAGTAAATTTGCATGAGAGAGTATAGAGTGTTGATCGAGGCCCGAACATGGAGATATATCATTTGTGTATGAGAAAGCGAGGTTAATTGAGACTTAGATAAAGAGAGCGAGATTGAGCGAGTGTGGGCCGCCGTGCAGAAGAAAGAGTGAGACAGTCTCGAGAGAGTGACCTAGATAGATAATGTGTGTGCTTGCGCAATAGAGGGGGGGTCTATATAGGTAATGCATGTATCTAGCGAGAGAGGGTGGGAGGAGAGAGAGAGAGAGAGAGAGAGAGAGAGAGAGAGAGAGAGAGCTCGGCATGGAGTGCAATGGAGGGTGTGTGAGGGAGATACATTTGGTAACAGAGTGGAAAAAGGGGGTTGTGTAGTTGAGAGAGTTGGAGATCAAAACATGGATAGAAAGAATGAACGTGTGTCGGAAACTGATAGCTTCCTAAGGTTGTTAGGAGAGGAAGATTGATCGATACAGGAAGTATGTAGCGTGTGTGCCGGGGGGTGGGGCTAAAAACAACATTTGAATGTAGATAGTACCAGACATAATATCGATATTTCAATTTAGCGTACATTGTAAGATTTGAATTGAGGACCATGCATATGCCTTCCGTAATTATTTTGAATTCGTGCCGTACTAGGTTTGGAAAAGTTCACATTGACTCGATTGTTGTGCTATTTTGTAGGTCATATGTTTGAATCCATCCAAAGTTATCTCACTACCATGGTGTTCATCTTATACATATGAATTTGTATTAAAAAACTAGCATGGATACCGTGAAATGCAAAATCCATGTTAGAATTGAAGATCGCTATGTGACACACACTCTAATTCACATAACTCCTCACTAATTAATTTATAGTATCTCGTTTCGAATGACTAATTATTTGCAAGGAAAACACAGGCATGGTAATACATACAGATTCGTTTGCAAATGAAAGAAGATTCGTTTGCATTCTCAAATGTAGGCGCACCAGGCAAACCAGGGTCGTGTCATGGTGGTCGCGTGTGTTGTACGGACGGTAGCACCTAGCCACCCACCCCTCCCTCCCTCATCCCCCCAAAAGAAATGACGACAAAATAAGTTCGCACTTCCATGTTTAGGATTAAAATATCTGGCGGCCCCATTTCCAGCCCTGCAAAATGTCCCTTCTCCATCGCCCCCTTCCGCGCCCAGAGCGCTCAAATCCCTAATTCGCCGCCAACCCAAGTAAAGTTCGGACGACAACGACGAAGACGACGATTGCGCTTCACCACCGCACCGGAGCTACCTCATCTACGCCCTCGTCCACCGCATCAGGTGGTCCACCAACAATGTCGGCCGCCGCAACCGACATGCCTGATAGACACCGACTTCCACCGCATCAGGTGCGCTTCACCAATGTCGTCTCCCACCTCACCGGGCTACTTCACCGAGCACATCATCGCACCTCCACCCCTCGAGGTCATTGGGGCTTCACCAATGGTCGTGTCCACCGCATCGTAGCGCTCCGCTGCCACTCAAGATCTGCATCCGTGCGTGGCCAGCCAACACCAGCGCATCACCCTCAACGGCTCTGAAGTGACCCGCACTCTAGCTAGGATAGCATGCCCAAACGCCGGCCCGAACTAGGTATCCACATGTCACTCCCTTGTGCACTGTTTCGACAATGTTTCGATATCCTTTCATTGCTCTCTTAGCTTACACACCTATGCAACTCTGACTTTAACTCTTATTTCTTCTGGAGATATCATCTGAAACAAGTAAACCATTTTTTCGCAAAGCATGACGGCACTACGAGTTTTGGTACACATCCTGCACACAGGTATAACCTTGTAAGTACCTGTCCTCCGGTACAACAGCAAGGTCGATTCCTCTTATTTGATCAACCATTCGCCCCGTCAAAAATGTAGAGGGGGATGCAAGGAGCACAAGGCCTGCACCTCCAAGCAAGTGGTAACATGGACTTGTACATGGAATATCCCAAGCGCAAGCAGAGCTGCAGTGAGCATGTACAATGAGCTAGCGTAAGTCCCTGCATTTCATCTAATTCATACTGGCTTGCGTGTATGATTTGTGTGTAGTGGCGGATCCATGAATTCAAGTTACCAAGGGCGAAAAATTAACTTAAAAAATACAAAGGCACTTGCACTTCGGAAATCAACATAACTTCAGAAATGTGAAGCTACATGCACTTTGAAAACCAGTTAATGATCCAAAGTAGTTCCAGATTATAAAATACTAAAGGATGTAAGCACCAAAAAAACACAAAATGCAACATGGTGTACAAGGACTACTAACATGGTCTGTACCTGCTTGAATTATTCGTTCTCTGGCTGAAAATATCAAAGTATAATTGCACCTATAACCAGTGCGCAAACTGCATATCAATATATCTATCCTGCACAAGTATGCCAATAGTTTCAAACAATAGATTAGAAAAGTATTTATGCTATGTTGTCATGATACGGGGACTTTCTGGTAGATGGCCTCGACGTTTCCTCAAGCCATGAAAATGTACTATAATTTGCTTGTCATCAATTCCTCCAAATCTCTATGTCTCTCTCAACACAGCATATCATCATTAGACACTAAATCCTTCAATGGGAGCTTGCAAAATGCTTGCATTAGATCCCTCATTAGACACTATATGTTCATCACCAGGAGCATGTAAAGTGTTTGCATCAAATCCTTCATTAGCAGCCTGTTCATTAGACACTTCAGGCTCAAGAACAACATGATCTTGTATGTTTGCATCGGAAACTTGATTAGATATATCAGGTTCAGTCAGTTCAGTATTGATTAGGGGAGTTATAAAATAAGCAGAAATTGGTTTATTTTCTCATAGATTCCCTACATTCAAGCAGGTTTACAACACCGCCAGGTTTCACTATTGGCCAGAAATTGAACAGTTGAATTAGATATAATTAGGGATGTGATGTACATGCTCGTTGCACATGCTGCTCTTGCAAGTTGCGACTATCCGTTGCGCATGCCTCATGCCATGCCTGTGTTGCTGCCGCAGCCTCCCACGCAGGCTACACCCAGCGTTGGATCTTCATCTTCTTGTCTTTTCATTCGCTTGAAGCCCGACGACCAGCGTCCAACGAGGGCGCGAGGAAGTGCTGTGTTGGTCTGTCCTGCGGTGGCTAGGTTAGGAGCGAACCAGACTAGAGGCTGGAGCCAACGAATTGGGATTTTTCCTGTTGTCGATCGATATGGGAGGCGCTCGTTTGGGCCGCGAGCCTGCTATAGGGCCTGCCTTGCACTTACGTTATTGGCCCATCCAAATTGAAATGTTTTTCTTCATTTTTTACATTGCCTGCTCGTGCACTGGGATGAACAAAACTAGCCTGGGCCAACCTGGATAACTCAAACTAGGTGCACACTTTCCAGCCACCCAAGGCGGCCACCCATACCAACCCCTACGATGGCGTTGCCCCTTTTTGCGTGTATGATTGGGGTAGTGAAAAATAGTCCAGTGGCGCTTTTGATTTACCCATAGAATGGTTGAATTGCTTGTTTCTATGAACTGAGTTCGCTAATAATGTGAAGGATGTCAGTCTTTTCATCCTAGTGTAGATTTCTTATATCTCGATATGCCAAATGTAATCGTATGAATAAACAGTAAAATCCATTGTGATGTGTGTTGCTACAACTAGTCTAACAACCAGTCCTCATATAACATATAAAGGACGCACCATCTTATTAGATTAACGATTCGACTTACCAATGCAGTGTGGGAAGGAAGAAGTATTGGGACTGCGTATCCAAGCAACTGATGCCATGGACTCCTTCGTAGAACCTTGTAAGTGAAAAAGAAGTTGCAGTGTGCCTGTACAAAGAGCTAGCATAAGTTCAGTTACTTGCTTCTAGGAATTTTAGTTAGCCACTGATTGCAAAATTGTTCAATTATGCTGCTTGGCTTAATTTAGTTTGCTACTGATTACATAATGCCATAGCGAGTTAATCTTGTTATAGACTGTGCCTATCTACGTGTTTGATACTTACTGTTAAGAATTACATGTTTGCCTGAACTTAAATAGCTACTTAAGCATGTAGATAGCTGGTCATATGTACTTCTAGGGTGCAACATAATTCACGTGTAATTTACATTCTGATACCCTGTTTGTTTAAGTGGTTTGATGTTATCACTTGTAGCACTAGTAATGTTTGCATGTTCATAGATAGACAACTGCCAGGTTTATATGAGGGACACCATCTTTTTAACTTATATACATATATGTGTGTGTTGGAATCATTTTGCTTACATAATTTTTTTTCCAGATGTCTGTGTTGCTGGTATACGGTACCGACTTGTTACTTTAACATGTTGCCAAGAACTTGTTAGTTTTACTAGTTCATGTGTAATTAAATACGTTGTCAAAACTGGTTAGTTTTACTAGTTTGGTGTTAGTTTCTTATGGCTCTTGCAACACTTTATTTACGATTGCTAACATTCAAGTTTGCAGGATCCAACTGAAACTCTGTTGGCACAACAGGTATGTTTTCAAAAACTTCCTTGTTTACCTGGTTTGCTGATGTAACTTGTCGCTGAAACCATCTTACCAACTTCAAGTTTTCAGGATCCAATTGGAAGTCCAATTGCACAACAGGTACATTTTCAAAAAAAATATTTGTGTAACAGGTTTGCTATTGTAACTTGTTGCTCTAATGAAGTTACTGACAACTCAACTTTTTAGGATCCAAGAGAAACTCCAATGCCACAATAGGTTCCTTTTGTAAAACTTGTTTGTTTAACTGCTTTGCTGCTGCAACCGGTTGCTCTAATCACGTTACTAGCTACTCAACTTTTCAGGATCCAAGAGAAACTACAATGCTACAACAGGTACCTTTTGTAAAACTTGTTTGTTTAACCGTTTTGCTGCTGCAACCGGTTACAATGATGTTAATAACTACTTTTAAGAATCCGATTGAAACTCTTTAATTCCTTGTTTGTTTAACCGGTTTGCTGTTCTAACTCCCAGTTGAGATGTTTTGCTAACTTCAACTTGTTGGAATCCAATCAAAACTTTAATGGCAAAATAAGTTAGCCCAAGATCAAAGTGCGAGGTCCCCATGGACGTTGTATCACCCCACAGTAGTGGCACCGGCACAATCGTGCATCATGAATTGTTGTGCCAGACCTACAAATATGCCAATCAGGCTGAATGTGCATTCAACAATAATAGTAGTATAGATGGTCCTTAAGTGGCACACATCTGAAAGGGCCAAGATGTTGTACTAGCTTGGCTAAAAAAATGATGCTCTTCTAGCAAAAAAAAGTACAGCGGACTGGCTTATGTATGTTAGTTGATATTATTGAGCCATATACTCTATAAGTGTTTACATATCTATTTGTTTTGTATATTATTGGTTTATTGACTCAGTATTTTGAATCTTAAGACATCGCTTGTGTACATATCTAAATGGGAGTACACATTATGCCGCGTGTGACACTTGAGTTGGACATAAAGTGGTTTCAAATATTCGAATTCACCTTAAACTAGATTCTAGCTTCTAAATTCGAGTATCAGCATTTGTAAATCATATTCATATATGACAGTGGAATACATCTTTGTCGTGCTTTTGAAGATATATAAAAACACATAGAATGATTTATAAAGATTAGTATAAAAATACAAAATGGATTCGAATTTTTAGTTGCCAGGGTAAACATGGATGCTTATTGTCCCTAAATTCGAAAGAAGCGGCAAAATGTCCACTCCCATGTCGGCTACCCGAAGCCAGTGTTTGGGAGATGGAAATTACTGTCTACCCCTTACACGGACAAGCATCGGCCCGATTTCCACTGCTCTCAATAGGGGTAGGTTAGTAACTTCAATTAGACATGACACGACCACCTCTGAGCCCATTCAAACACGGTGGGTGCCAAAGGTGGGTGGCAAAACACATTTGATTCAAGCTCGTCCAAAATACCTCTGTCTCTTCCTCCATTTCCCCATTCATACACGGTGGGTAGAAAAACAAACTCGACTCAGCCTAAATCGATGTAGGAAAATATTTTCAATAGGGGCAGGTTTGTAACTTCACTCACATGTGACACAACTGCCCTACCTGCCAGCCCCGTTCATACATCATGGGCGCCAACCATGGGTGCCAAAACACCCTCTCCTCGCACGAAATCGCTCTGGGCAAATATTGGGGAGATGCGAGATTACCATCCTATCCCCAACCGACGAGACGTCCAGATTTTGAACGGGGGCTTGTAAAACATAGTGTTTTGGGAAATTGCCCGACACCCAATACGGGTGTGTGATGACCCACAAGTGTAGGGGATCTATCGTAGTCCTTTCGATAAGTAAGAGTGTTGAACCCAACAAGGAGCAGAAGGAAATGATAAGCGGTTTTCAGTAAGGTTTTCTCTGCAAGCACTGAAATTGTAGGTAATAGATAGTTTTGTGATAAGATAAATTGTAACGAGTAACAAGCAATGAAAGTAAATAAAGTGCAGAAAGGTGGCCCAATCCTTTTTGTAACAAAGGATAAGCCTGGACAATTTCTTATAATGAGAAAAGAGCTCCCGAGGACACATGGGAATTATCGTCAAGCTAGTTTTCATCACGCTCATATGATTCGCGTTCAGTACTTTGATAATTTGATATGTGGGTGGACCGGTGCTTGGGTACTGCCCTTACTTGGACAAGCATCCCACTTATGATTAACCCCTATTGCAAGCATCCACAAATACAAAATAAGTATTAAGGTAAACCTAACCACAACATTAAACATATGGATCAAAATTAGCCCCTAATGAAGCAATGCATAAACTAGGGTTTAAGCTTCTGTCACTCTGGCAACCCATCATCTACTTATTACTTCCCAATGCCTTCCTCTAGGCCCAAATAATGGTGAAGTGTCATGTAGCCGATGTTCACATAACACCACTACAGGAAAGACAACATACATCTCATCAAAATATCGAACGAATACCAAATTCACATGACTACTAATAGCAAGACTTCACCCATGTCCTCAGGAACAAACGTAACTACTCACAAAGCATATTCATGTTCATAATCAGAGGAGTAATAATATGCATTAAGGATCTGAACATATGATCTTCCACCAAGTAAACCAATTAGCATCAACTACAAGGAGTAATCAACACTACTAGCAACCCACAGGTACCAATTTGTGGTTTGGATACAAGATTGGATACAAGAGATGAACTAGGGTTTTGAGAGGAGACGGTGCTGGTGAAGATGTTGATGGAGATTGACCCCCTCCCGATGAGAGGATCGTTGTTGATGACGATGGTGATGATTTCCCCCTCCCGGAGGGAAGTTTCCCCGGCAGAACAGCTCCGCTGGAGCCCTAGATTGGTTCCGCCAAGGTTCCGCCTCGTGGCGGCGGAGTTTCATCCTGTAAGCTTGCCCACGATTTTTTCCGGGTAAAAGCCTTCATATAGCAGAAGATGGATACCGAGGGGCCACCAGGGGGCCCAGGAGACAGGGGGCGCGCCCAGTAGGGGTGGGCGCGCCCCCCACCCTCCTGGCCAAGGTGTGGGCCCCCTGAGGTGTTTCTTCCGCTCAATAATTCTTATTAATTCCAAAAATAAGTTTCGTGGAGTTTCAGGAGTTTTGGAGCTGTGCACAATAGGTTTCCAATGTTTGCTCCTTTTCCAGCCAGAATTCCAGCTGCCGGCATTCCCCCTCTTCATGGTAAATCTTGTAAAATAAGAGAGAATAGCCATAAGTATTGAGATATAATGTGTAATAACAACCCATAATGCAATAAATATTGATATAAAAGCATGATGCAAAATGGACGTATCAACTCCCCCAAGCTTAGACCTTGCTTGTCCTCAAGCGGAAGCCGATATCGAAAAATATGTCCACATGTTTAGAGATAGAGGTGTCGATAAAAATAAAATACTGACATGAGGGCATCATGATCATTCTTATAGCAGCAATATAAATAGATTTTATCATATGACTTCTTATGCTCAAGTAACAATCAATTCACAATGTCAAGCATGGTTCAGAAACTTCATTGGGAGCTAGCAAACTATAATATCAGTCATTGAAGCAATTGCAATTTATCACAACATCAGAAAGAGTCAAGAATAGAGCTTTTCAGCAAGTCCACACACTCAACTATCATGTAGTCTTCTACAATTGCTAACACTCATGCGGTACTTGTGGTTATAGAGTTTCAACCGGACACTTAGAAAGATAGGGGCTTATTGTGTTGCCTCCCAACGTATCCACCTTTAGGTGATGTCAACAATAATAGTCCATGCTAACTTACATCCAATTGGATATATATATATCATGATCTTTCAAACACGAGGAGCTTGCCAAAGGATAAAATGAAAAGGGGAAAGCTGAGGATCACCTTGACTCAAGCATAAAGTAAAAACATAAAGTAAAAGATAGGCCTTTCGCAGAGCGAAGCAGAGGTTGTCATGTGCATTTAGGGTTGGATGCACAAAATCTAAATGCAAAAGAACGGCACTTTATATTGTCACTTGTACTTTATTATGCAGTCCGTCGCTTTTATTGCTTCCATAACAAGATCATATAAAGCTTATTTCCTCTGCACTAATAAGTCATACATATTTAGATAGCAATTTTTATTGCCTGCAACATGACAACTTACTTGAAGGATCTTACTCAATCCATAGGTAGGTATGGTTGACTCTCATGGCAAAACTGGGTTTAAGGATATTTGGAAGCACAAGTAGTATCTCTACTTGGTGCAAGGAATTTGGCTAGCATGAGGGGGAAAGGAAAGCTCAACATGTTTGGAAGGTCAATGACAATATACTTTAACTGAGATGTGAGAAAGCATAAACCATTACGTTGTCTTCCTTGTCCAACATCAACTCTTTTAGCATGTCGTACTTAATGAATGCTTCACAATCATAAAAGATGTCCAAGATAATATATTTGTATGTGAACCTCTCTTTCCTTATTACTTCCTATTAATTGCAACGATGACCAAAACTACGTTTATCAACTCTCAACAACTTTTATGCCTCATACTTTCTATGTGTGAAGTCATTACTATTCATAATATGAACTCTTTTATTCTCTACTTCCTCAAGATCATAGCAAGATAGCAAATCCCTTGACTCAACACTAATCTTTATTATAGATAGCTCACGGACTCGGTTGCATAAAGAGATCACAAAGCAAAACTCAAAACTACTTGATATTAAAACTTCAATCTACTAGATCAAGATATTACTAAAAGGATCGAACTAAATAAAACGGTAAATATAAGAGTGTGATGGTGATACAATACCGGGGCATCTCCCCCAAGCTTGGCAGTTGCCAAGGGGAGTGCCCATACGCATGTGATTATATCCTCGGAGGTGGTGAAGTAGGAGTTGTTGATGAAGTAGGCTTCTTCCTCAATTTACGCTTGAGTATAGTATTTTGCTCCTTTAGGTCCTCGATCCCTTGCTCAAGGCTTAATACTCTTTTGCACAATTCCTGTTTATTTTCCTGCAAGAGACAAAGGGATAAACTCAATCTTTAGCTTCTTTGCTCTATCGGGAAGGCTTGACTTCTTAAACTCCACATGCATGTCCCCAGGATGAGGTAATGGGGCTTCGTTTTCGTCTGAACTCATCTCCTCCTTTCCCTTAGGTTCATAGTCTTCTTCTTCAGAGGTCCAGCCATCATGCTCCAAGTCCCCATAGACCTTAGGGTCTGCAAGGTAATCAGCCACATAGCTTTCCCCTTCTGAATCCTGAGATGACATATTGCTCTAAATCTGTAACAAAACAGCTCGAAACAAAAACAGAGGATATTGGCGTGATACGGTGGTCAAAACCTTTGGGAGTTTATATAATGAATTTTTACCGACCAAAATACATAACGTGCAAGAAAACAGAGTCCGGGAGGCACACGAGGTGGCCAAGAGACAGGGGGCGCGCCCAGTAAGGGTGGGCGCACCCTCCACTCTTGTGGAGGCCTCGTGTCCTTCCCGGACTACTTCTTTCTTCCTAACATTCTTAAATATTCCAAAACTGATAAAGATTGCCATTAGAATTGTTTTGGAGTTGGTTTACTTACCGTACCACATACCTATTACTTTTCGGAGTCTGGAACATTCTGGAAAGTGTCCCTTATGTATTCCTCCGGGGTTACGGTTTCAATAATATTAGTTTAAACATTGATAGGATTACCTGAGATATAATGTTTAATTCTTTGACCGTTCACCACCCTCGGATTTGTGCCTTCGAAGTTGTTGATTTTTACGGCACCAGAACAATAGACCTCCTCGATAACGTAAGGACCTTCCCATTTAGAGAGAAGTTTTCTTGCAAAAAAATCTAAAACGAGAGTTGAATAATAACACATAATCACCTGCGTTAAACTCACGCTTTTGTATCCTTTTGTCATGCCAGCGTTTGACTTTTTCTTTGAATAGCTTGGCATTCTCATAGGCTTGGGTTCTCCATTCATCAAGTGAGCTAATATCAAACAACCTCTTCTCACCGGCAAGTTTGAAGTCATAGTTGAGCTCTTTAGTATCCCAATATGCTTTATGTTCAAGTTCTAGAGGTAAATGACATGCTTTTCCATAAACCATCTTATATGGAGACATACCCATAGGATTTTTGTATGCAGTTCTATAGGCCCATAATGCATCATCAAGTTTCTTGGACCAATTCTTTCTAGATCTATTCACAGTCTTTTGCAAAATTAATTTGAGCTCTCTATTGCTCAACTCTACTTGACCACTAGACTACGGATGATAAGGAGATGCGATTCTACGATTAACATCATACTTAGCAAGCATCTTACAGAAAGCTCCATGAATAAATTGTGAACCACCATCAGTCATAAGATATCTAGGTACTCCAAACCTCGGAAAAATAACTTCCTTAAGCATTTTAATAGAAGTGTTATGATCAACACTACTACTTGGAATAGCTTCTACCCATTTAGTAACGTAATCAACAACAACTAAAATATGTGTGTAACCATTAGAGGCAGGAAAAGGTCCCATATAATCAAAACCCCAAACATCAAATGGTTCAATAACAAGAGAATAATTCATAGGCATTTCTTTATGTCTACTAATATTACCAATTCTTTGACATTCATCACAAGATAAGACAAACTTACAAGCATCTTTAAAGAGAGTAGGCCAATAAAAACCGGATTGCAATACCTTGTGTGCAGTTCTATCTCCAGCGTGGTGTCCTCCTTATGATTCAGAGTGACACTTGCATAGGATCTGTTCCTATTCGTTCTCAGGTACACAACGTCTAATAACACCATCTACTCCTTCTTTATAAAGGTATGGGTCATCCCAGAAATAATGTCTTAAATCATAAAAGAACTTTTTCTTTTGCTGGTATGTGAAACTAGGTGGTGTAAATTTAGCAACAATGTAATTAGCATAATCAGCATACCAAGGAGCAGTATGAGAAGCATTAACGACCGCTAATTATTCATCAGGAAAGCTATCATCAATAGGCAGTGGGTCATCAAGAACATTCTCTAACCTAGACAAGTTGTCTGCAACGGGGTTCTCAGCTCCCTTTTTATCAATAATATGCAAATCAAATTCTTGGAGCAAGAGAACCCATCTAATGAGTCTAGGCTTAGCATCTTTCTTTTCCATAAGATATTTAATAGCAGCATGATCAATGTGAATAGTAACTTTGGAATCAACTATATAAGGTCTAAACTTATCACATGCAAACACAACTGCTAAGAACTCTTTTTCAGTAGTAGCATAATTTCTCTGGGCAGTATCAAGAGTCTTACTAGCATACTGGATAACATTCAATTTCTTATCAACTCTTTGCCCCAGAACAACACCTACAGCATAATCACTAGCATCACACATAATTTCAAAGGGTAAATTCCAATCAGGTGGCTGAACAATAGGTGCAGTGATCAAAGCTTTCTTAAGTATTTCAAATGCTTCTACACAATCATCATCAAAGATAAAAGGAATATCTTTTTGCAATAAATTAGTCAGAGGCCTAGAGATTTTAGAAAAGTCCTTAATGAACCTCCTATAAAAACCGGCATGACCAAGGAAACTTCTTATACCTTTTATGTCCTTGGGACATGGCATCTTTTCAATAGCATCAACTTTGGCTTAATCAACTTCAATACCTCTCTCGGAAATCTTATGCCCCAAGACAATGCCTTCATTAACCATAAAGTGGCACTTTTCCCAATTCAAGATGAGACTAGTGTCTTCGCATATCTGCAAAACTCGATCAAGGTTGCTCAAGCAATCATCAAAAGAGGATCCATAAACGGAGAAATCATCCATGAATACCTCATAAATCTTTTCATAGAAGTCAGAGAATATAGCCATCATACATCTTTGAAAGGTAGCAGGTGCATTACATAAACCAAAAGGCATACTTCTATAAGCAAAGGTGCCAAAAGGGCAAGTAAAAGTAGTTTTAGATTGATCCTTCGCTGACACGGGTATTTGAGAGAAACCAGAATAACCATCTCGAAAGGAGAAATGTGTGTGTTTGGATAGTCTTTCTAGCATTTGATCAATAAAAGGTAAAGGGTAATGATCTTTCTTAGTAGCTTTATTTAATTTATGGAAATCAATTACCATAATATAACCTGTAATAATTCTTTGTGGGGTCAATTCATCTTTATCATTAGGTACGACAGTAATACCTCCCTTTTTAGGAACACAATGGACAGGGCTTACCCAATCACTATCAGCAAAGGGATAAATTATACCTGCCTCAAGGAGCTTTAGTATCTCCTTTCTTACCACTTCTTTCATCTTGGGATTCAGTCGTCGTTGAGGATCTCTAACTGGTTTGGCATCGGCCTCCAAATTAATTTTGTGTTGACATAACGTGGGACTAATGCCCTTAAGATCATCTAGAGTATATCCAATAGCAGCACGATGCTTCTTCAGAGTTTTCAATAATCTTTCTTCTTCTTGCTCTGAAAGGTTAGCACTAATAATAACAGGATATATTTTCTTTTCATCAAGATAGGCATACTTAAGATTATCAGGTAATGGTTTGAGTTCAAACACGGAATCACCCTTGGGTGGAGGGGGATCCCTAAGAATTTCAACGGGAAGGTTGTGTTTCAGCATAGGTTCCTGTTTAAGGAACACTTCATCTATTTCCCTTGTTTCCTTCATAAACATATCATTTTCATGGTCCAGCAAATATTGTTCTAACGGATCAGTAGGAGGCACGTAAATAGAAGCAAGACCAATAATCTCATCCTTACTAGGTGATTCTCTATCATGAGGTTGTCTATGAAACTTAGCAAAATTAAACTCATGATACATACCCTCTAAGCCAATTGTGACAGTATCCTTTTCACAATCAATCCTAGCATTAACTATATTCAAGAAGGGTCTACCAAAAATAATGGGACAAAAATCATCTTGTGGGGAACCAAGAACAAGAAAATCATCAGGATATTTAACCTTCCCACACAAGACTTCAACATCTCTAACTATCCCAACTGGTTTAATGGTATCCCTATTAGCAAGCTTAATAGTAACATCAATATCCTCTATTTCAGCAGGTGCAATATCATGCATAATTTCTTTATATAAGTCATAGGGTATTGCACTAGCACTAGCACCCATATCACATAAACCATGATAACAATGATCTCCTATTTTAATAGAAATAACAGGCATGCCTACAACAGGTCTATGTATCTTAGTATCTGGTCTAAAAATATTAGCAGTCTCACCACAGAAATAAATAACATGCCCATCTAAATCATCATCCAAGAGATCTTTAACCATAGCAATACTAGGTTCAACTTTGATTTGCTCAGGAGGTGAGGAAAAGGAGGTTTCTCAACATAAGTAGTAGGAACAATAGGATCACTATAGGTGACAGTATTTTCTTCAACTGTAATAGGTGCAACTACTTTTACTTCAACGGGAGGATTATATTTAAACCACTTCTCCTTAGGGAGATCAATGTGAGTAGCAAAAGATTCACAGAAAGAAGCTACTATCTCAGAGTCAAGTCCATATTTAGCGCTAAATTCACGAAAAGTATCGGTTTCCATAAAAGATTTAACACAATCAAACTTAGGTGTCATACCTGACTCCTTACCATCATCGGAACCCCAATCTTCAGAGTTGCATTTAAGTCTTTCCAATAAGTCCCATTTGAATTCAATAGTCTTCAACATATAAGAACCAGCACAGGAAGTATCGAGCATGTTGCGATCATTGAGAGAAAGACGAGCATAAAAATTTTGAATAATCATTTCTCTGGAGAGCTCATGATTGGGGTATGAATATAACATTGACTTAAGCCTCCCCCAAGCTTGAGCAATGCTTTCTCCTTTGCGAGGCCAGAAATTATATATGTAATTACGATCACGATGAACAAGATGCATAGGATATAACTTCTGGTAAAATTCCAACTTCAATCGTTTATAATTCCAAGATCTCGTATCATCACATAGCCTATACCATGTCAATGCATCTCCCTTCAAAGATAAAGGGAAGACCTTCCTTTTGACAACATCATCGGGAATACCTGCAAGCTTAAATAATCCACAAACTTCATCCACAAAGATAAGGTGTAAATAGGGATGCAATGTTCCATCTCCTGCAAATGGATTAGCTAGCAGTTTCTCTATCATACCCGAAGGAATCTCAAAGTAAATATTTTCAAAAAGTTCAGTAGGTTGAGGATCAACTCTTTGCTCTTCTGGTCGGGGTGAAGATACCCCGAACAAGCCCCTCAAAGGATTAGTTTCCATAGTGACAAGTAACATAAAATTTCAGCACACTATATAAATGTTTCCTTACCAAGTTCCACTCACCAAAAGCGCTACACTCCCCGGAAATGGCGCCAGAAAAGAGTCTTGATTACCCACAAGTGTAGGGCATCTATCGTAGTCCTTTTGATAAGTAAGAGTGTCGAACCCAACGAGGAGCAGAAGGAAATGATAAGCGGTTTTCAGTAAGGTTTTCTCTGCAAGCACTGAAATTGTAGGTAATAGATAGTTTTGTGATAAGATAAATTGTAATGAGTAACAAGCAATGAAAGTAAATAAAGTGCAGTAAGGTGGCCCAATCCTTTTTGTAACAAAGGATAAGCCTGGACAATTTCTTATAATGACAAAAGAGCTCCCGAGGACACATGGGAATTATCGTCAAGCTAGTTTTCATCACGCTCATATGATTCGCGTTCGGTACTTTGATAATTTGATATGTGGGTGGACCGGTGCTTGGGTACTGCCCTTACTTGGACAAGCATCCCACTTATGATTAACCCCTATTGCAAGCATCCGCAACTACAAAAGAAGTATTAAGGTAAACCTAACCACAACATTAAACATATGGATCCAAATCAGCCCCTAACGAAGCAACGCATAATCTAGGGTTTAAGCTTCTGTCACTCTAGCAACCCATCATCTACTTATTACTTCCCAATGCCTTCCTCTAGGCCCAAATAATGGTGAAGTGTCATGTAGTCGACATTCACATAACACCACTAGAGGAAAGACAACATACATCTCATCAAAATATCAAACGAATACCAAATTCACATGACTACTAATAGCAAGACTTCACCCATGTCCTCAGGAACAAATGTAACTACTCACAAAGCATATTCATGTTCATAATCAGAGGAGTAATAATATGCATTAAGGATCTGAACATATGATCTTCCACCAAGTAAACCAATTAGCATCAACTACAAGGAGTAATCAACACTACTAGCAACCCACAGGTACCAATTTGTGGGTTGGATACAAGATTGGATACAAGAGATGAACTAGGGTTTTGAGAGGAGACAGTGCTGGTGAAGATGTTGATGGAGATTGACCCCCTCCCGATGAGAGGATCGTTGGTGATGACGATGGTGATGATTTCCCCCTCCCGGAGGGAAGTTTCCCCGGCAGAACGGCTCCGCTGGAGCCCTAGATTGGTTCCGCAAAGGTTCCACCTCGTGGCGGCGGAGTTTCGTCCCGTAAGCTTGCCCACAATTTTTTCCAGGGTAAAAGCCTTCATATAGCAGAAGATGGACGCCGGGGGGCCACTAGGGGGCCTAGGAGACAGGGGCGAGCCCCCACCCTCCTGGCCAGGGTGTGGGCCCCCTGAGTTGTTTCTTCCGCTCAATAATTCTTATTAATTCCAAAAATAAGTTTCGTGGAGTTTCAGGATTTTTGGAGCTGTGCAGAATAGGTTTCCAATGTTTGCTCCTTTTCCAGCCAGAATTCCAGCTGCCGGCATTCCCCCTCTTCATGGTAAATCTTGTAAAATAAGAGAGAATATCCATAAGTATTGAGATATAATGTGTAATAATAACCCATAATGCAACTAATATTGATATAAAAGCATGATGCAAAATGGACGTATCAGTGTGGCTATCTCATATATATAAGGGTACATGAAGTGTACAAATACAATATACAAAGTATACACATAAGCTACATATAAAACATGATCTAACACCCTTCCTCAATCTTAACTGTGGCCTGAAGTACAAAGCAAGTTAAGATTGCGCCTACAACCTTCAAACTAAGGTTGTCGAAGTGGCTTTGTGAAGATGTCAGCAAGTTGATCTTTGGAGGAGATGAACTTGATATGAAGAAGCTTCTGTGCAACACGTTCCCTCACAAAGTGATAGTCAACTTCGATGTGCTTGGTACAAGCATGAAAAACTGGATTAGATGAAAGATATGTCGCACCAATATTATCACATCAAAGAACCGGTAGCTGCTCTTGAGAGACTCCCAACTCTCTCAATAGACTGTACCCAAATGAGCTCAGCCATGGCATTGGCAACTACCTTTTACTTTGCTTCAGTGCTACTCCGAGATATTGTGGCCTGCTTGTGCACACTCCAGGCGATCATGTTGCGACCAAAGAAGACAGCATAGCCCCCCGTTGATCGCGGGTCATCGAGACTCCCAGCCGAATCTGCACCCGAGAACACCGAGAGAGCACTCGAGGAGGTAGACCGAAGATGCAAGCCATAGGAAACAGTATGAGAGAGATAACGCAGTATATGCTTCACAGCTGACCAATGTGAAGTCCGAGGAGCATGAAGATACTGACGCACATGGTTTACCTCATAGGAGATGTCTGGCTGTGTGATAGTCAACTACTGCAAGCCACCAACAATACTTCGATACTCTGTAGCATCATCTGAAGGAAGCAAGGCACCATCCAAGGCTGATAACCAATCAGTTGCAGACATATGGGTGGTAGCATTCTTGCATTGCAACATACCAGCACGTCGCAGCAAGTCGAAGGAATACTTATGCTGAGTGAGAGTCAGGCCTACAGGGGACCGTGAAACCTCCAGACCAAGGAAGTAATGGAGAGCACTTTGATCCTTGACAGCAAAATGACCACTCAGAGCAGATAACAAACGATCAGCGGTAGTCACTGAGGAGCTGATAAGAATAATGTCATGAACATAAACCAGCGGGTACATAGTAACCTCAAGAGGATGGAACATGAACAGAGGCATGCTATGTCTTGAGCTTGCATTGGTTTTTCGCTTGAAGAGGAAAGGGTGATGCATCAATGTAGAGTAAGTATTTCCCTCAGTTTTTGAGAACCAAGGTATCAATCCAATAGGAGGCTCCTCAAAAGTCCCATGCACCTATACAAACAAACAAGAACCACGCAACCAACACGATAGAGGTGTTGTCAATCCATTCACGGTAACTTGCGAAAGTGAGATCTGATAGAGATAATAAGATAAGATAAATATTTTTGGTATTTTTATGATATAGATTGGAAAATAAAAGATGCAAATAAAAGTAGATGGAAAACTTATATGATAAAAGATAGACCCGGGGGCCATAGGTTTCACTAGTGGCTTCTCTCAAGATAGCATAAGTATTACGGTGGGTGAACAAATTACTGTCGAGCAATTGATAGAAAAGTGTAGAGTTATGAGATTATCTAGGCATGATCATCTATATAGGCATCACGTTAGTGACAAGTAGATCGAAACGATTCTGCATCTACTACTGTTACTCCACACATCGACCGACTCCTGCCTGCATCTAGAGTATTAAGTTCATGAAGAACAGAGTAACGCATTAAGAAAGATGACATGATGTAGAGGGATAAACTCATGCAATATGATATAAACCCATCTTTTTATCCTCGATGGCAACAATACAGTACATGCATTGCTGACCCTGCTATCACTGGGAAAGGACACCGCAAGATTGAACCCAAAGCTAAGCACTTCTCCCATTGCAAGAAAGATCAATCTAGTAGGCCAAACCAAACTGATAATTCAAAGAGACTTGCAAAGATAACTTAATCACACATAAAATAGTTCAGAGGAGATTCAAATATTTCTCATAGATAAACTTGATCATAAACCCACAATTCATCGGATCTCGACAAACACACCGCAAAAAGAGTTACATCGAATAGATCTCCAAGAAGATCGAGGAGAACTTTGTATTGAGATTCAAAGAGAGAGAAGAAGTCATCTAGCTAATAACTATGGACCCGAAGGTCTATGGTAAACTACTCACAACTCATCAAAGAGGCCTTGGAGATGATGTAGAGGCCCTTTGTGGTCGATTCCTCCTCCGGCGGAGCACCGATGAAGGCTCCAAGATGGGATCTTGCGGATACAGAAGGTTGCAGTGGTGGAAATAATTTTTCGTGGTGCTCCTAGATGTTTTCAGGGTACATGGATATATGTAGGAGGAAGAAGTAGGTCGGTTGATGCTCGAGGGGCCCACGAGGGTGGGGGCGCGCCGAGCACCCTCGTGGCCGCCTCGTTTGTTGCTTGACGTCCACTCCAAGTCCCTGGATTGCGTTTATTCCAAAAAGATCGCTCCCGAAGGTTTCATTCCGTTTGGACTCAGTTTGATATTCCTTTCCTTCGAAACACTGAAATAGGCACAAAAAAACAGCAATTTGGGCTGGGCCTCCGGTTAGTAGGTTAGTCCCAAAAATGATATAGAAGTGTAGAGTAAAGCCCATAAACATCCAAAACGGGTAATATAGTAGCATGGAACAATCGAAAATTATAGATACATTGGAGACGTATCAAGCATCCCCAAGCTTAATTCCTGCTCGTCCTCGAGTTGGTAAATGATAAAAACAGAATTTTTGATGTGGAATGCTACCTAGCATAATTCTCAATGTAATTTTCTTTATTATGGCATGATTGTTCAGATCCAAATGATTCAAGATAAAAGCTTATAAAACATAAAAATAGTAATACTTGAAGCATACTAACAAATAATCATGTCTTATCAAAATAGCATAGCGAAAGAAAGCTTCATCCCTACAAAATCATATAGTTAGGCCATGCTTCATTTTCATCACACAAAATACTCCCATAATGCACAACCCCGGTTTCATCCAAGCAATTGGTTCATACTTTTTAACGCGCTTCAGCTTTTTCAACTCTTACGTAATACATGAGCGCAAGCCATGGACATAGCACTATATGTGGTATATGGTGGTGGTTGTGAAGACAAAAAGGGAGAAGATAGTCTCACATCAACTAGGCGTATCAACGGGCTGTGGAGATGCCCATTAATAGATATCAATGTGAGTGAGTAGGGATTGCCATGCAATGGATGCACTAGAGCTATAAATGTATGAAAGCTCAACAAAAGAAACTAAGTGGGTGTGCATCCAACTTGCTTGCTCACGAAGACCAGGGGCATTTTGAGGAAGCCCAACATTGGAATATACAAGCCAAGTTCTATAATGAAAAATTCCCACTAGTATATGAAAGTGACAACATAGGAGACTCTCTATCATGAAGATCATGGTGCTATTTTGAAGCACAAGTGTGGAAAAGAGATAGTAGCATTGTCCCTTCTCTCTATTCTCTTTTTTTTATTTGGTGGGCTTCTTTGGCCTCTCTTTTTTATATGGGCTTCTTTGGCCTCTTTTTTTTTTATAAAGTCCGAAGTCTCATCTCGACTTGTGGGGGAATCAGAGTCTTCATCATCCTTTCCTCACCTGGGACAATGCTCTAATAGTGAAGATCATCACACTTTTATTGATTTACAACTCAAAAATTACAACTCAATACATAGAACAAAATATGACTCTATGTGAATGCCTCCGGCAGTGTACCGGGATATGCAATGAATCAAGAGTAACATGTATGAAAAATTATGAAGGTGGCCTTGCCATAAATACGATGTCAACTACATGATCATGCAAAGAGCAATATGACAATGATGGAGCGTGTCATAATAAACGAAACGGTGGAGAGTTGCATGGCAATATATCTCGGAATGGCTATGGAAATGCCATAATAGGTAGGTATGGTGTCTATTTTGAGGAAGGTAAATAATGGGTGCATGATACCGGCGAAGGTTGCGCTGCATTATAAAGGCTAGCAAAGTGGAAGGGTGAGTGTGCGTATATCTGTGGACTCACATTAGTCATAAAGAACTCATATACTTATTGCAAAAGTCTACTTGCCCTCGAAGCAAAGTACTACTACGCATGCTCCTAGGAAAGGGTTGGTAGGAGTTAACCATCACGCGATCCCGACCTCCACTCATAAGGAAGACAATTAAAAGAGCACCCCATGCACCAAATTTGTCACACAACTTTTACAATGCGTGCATGCTACAGTACTTGCCAACTTCAACTCAAGTATTTCTCAATTTCATAATTACCCAACTAGCATGACTCTAACATTACCACCTTTATATCTCAAAACAATAATAAAGCATCAAATTGATCATAGTGTTTAATGCACTTTCTATGATAGTTTTTATTATACCCAACTTGGATTCTCATCATTCTAGGACAAAATTTATAACCATAGCAAATACTATTATGTTCTAAAATACTCTCAAAGTAATATAAGTGAAGCATGAGAGATCAAAAATTTCTTCAAAATAAAGCCACCGCCGTGCTCTAGAAAATATAAGTGAAGCACATAGAGCAAAACTATCTAGCTCAAAAGATATAAGTGAAGCACATAGAGTATTCTAATAAATTCTAAATCATGTGGGTTTCTCCCAAAATACTCATATCATACATGACGCTCCAAGCAAAACACATATCATGTGGCGAATAAAAATATAGCTCCAAATAAAGTTACCGATAGACGAAGACGAAAGAGGGGATGCCTTCCGGGGCATCCCCAAGCTTAGGCTTTTGGTTATCCTTGAATATCTTGGGGTGCCATGGGCATCCCCAAGCTTAGGATCTTTCCACTCCTTACTCCATAGTCCATAAAATCTTTACCCAAAACTTGAAAACTTCACAACACAAAACTCAACACGAAATCTCATAAGCTCCGTTAGTGCAAGAAAGAAAAACCACCACATAAGTTATTGTAATGAACTCATTCTTTATTTATATTGGTGTTAAACCTACTGTATTACAACTTCTCTATGGTTCATACCCCCCGATACTAGCCATAGATGCATCAAAATAAGCAAACAACACACGAAAAACAGAATCTGTCAAAAATGGAACAGTCTGTAGAAATCTTTAACTTTCGAATACTTATGGAAACCTAAAACTCCTAACAAAATAGGAAGTCCTTGGAAATTTGTCTATTTATCTACAGAAAAAAAGAATCAACGCAAAATCACGTTTCTGTGAATTACTAAAATTATTTTCGTGCGCGCAAAGTTTCTGTTTTTCAGCAGAATCAAATTAACTATCACCGTAGGTTATCCTATAGGTTCTACTTGGCACAAACACTAATTAAAACATAAAAACACATCTAAGCAGAAGCTATATGAAAATTTTATTACTAAACAGAAGCAAAAATCAAGAAACAAAAATAAAATTGGGCTGCCCCCCAACTAGCGCTATTGTTTAACGCCGCTAGCTAGGCATAAAAGCGAGAAAAGATCTAAGTAGTGCCATCTTTGGCATTCAATTCATAAGTAGCTCGCATGATAGATTCATAAGGTAATTTACATTTCTTTCTAGGGAAGTGTTTCATGCCTTTACTTAATTAAATTGGAATCTAATATTCCCTTCCTTCATATCAATAATTGCACCAATCGTTCTAAGAAAAGGTCTACCAAGAATAATAGGACATGAAAGATTGCAATCTGTATAAAGAACGATAAAATCTACTGGCAAATAATTCCTATTTGCAACAATAATAACATCATTGATCCTTCCCATAGGTTTATTAATGGTGCAATCCGCAAGGTGCAAGTTTAAAGAGCAATCATCAAATTCATGGAAACTTAGCACATCACATAAAGTTTTCAAAATCGTGGAAACACTAGAACCCAAATCACATAAAGCATATCACTCATGATCTTTAATTTTAATCTTTATAGTAGGTTCCCACTCATCATAAAGTTCTCTAGGTATAGAAACTTCCAAATTAAGTTTTTCCTCATAAGATTGCATCAAGGCATCAACAATATGTTTGGTAAAAGCTTTATTTTGACTATAAGCATGAGGAGAATTCAACACGGATTGCAACAAGGAAATACAATCTATTAAAGAACAATTATCATAATTAAATTCCTTGAAATCCATAATGGTGAGTTCAATGCTATTTAAAGTCTTGACCTCTCCAATCCCACTTTTACCAAATTTAGCATCAAGATCTAAAAACTCTGAATTATTGGGACGCCTTTTAACTAAAGTTGACTCATCTCTAGTCCCATCAAGATTCATATTGCAAAACAAGGATTTAATAGGGGACACATCAATAACTTTTAGATCTTCATCATTATTTTCATGGAAACTAGAAGAACGCGCTTTTACAAAGCAATCTTGCTTAGCGCGCAACCTAGCGGTTCTTCCTTTGCACTCATAAATGGAAATTCTCATGGCTTTGATAGACTCATTGATATCATGCTTAGGTGGAATAGATCTAAGTTTCAAAGAATCAACATCAAGCGAAAGCCTATCAACGTTCCTAGCCAAATCATCAACTTTAAGCAATTTTTCTTCAAGCAAAGCATTAAAATTCTTTTGAGAGATCATAAATTCTTTAACACTATTCTCAAAATCAGAGGGCATCTTATTAAAATTTCCATAAGAGTTGTTGTAGGAATTACCATAATTATTAGAGGAATTACTAGGGAATGGTGTAGGATTAAAGTTTCCTCTATAAGCATTGTTACCAAAATTATTCCTACCAACAAAATTCACATCCATAGATTCATTATTATTCTCAATCAGAGTAGAGAAAGGTATATCATTAGGATCAATAGGAGCACTCTTAGTAGCAAACAATTTCATAAGTTCATCCATCTTTCCACTCAAAACATTAATTTCTTCTATAGCATGCACTTTTTTACTAGTAGATCTTTCGGTGTGCCATTGAGAATAATTAGCCATAATGTTATCAAGGAGTTTAGTAGCTTCTCCTAAGGTGATTTCCATAAAATTGCCTCCCGCGGCCAAATCTAAAAGATTTCTAGAAGCAAAATTCAATCCGGCATAATTTTTTATATGATCATCCATAAGTTCAAACCATGAGTAGGGCAATTGCGAATCATTAATTTCATTCTTTCCCAAGATTGGGCAAAATGCTCATGATCAAGTTGTTTAAAATTCATAATATCGTTCCTAAGAGAGATGATCTTAGCGGGAGGAAAATACTTAAAGATAAAAGCATCTTTGCACTTATTCCATGAATCAATACTATTCTTAGGCAAAGATGATCTTTTCGTCCTGGGCGGGCCGTAGACGCAGCTGCATGACATTCTTTGGGCCGTCCATGACGGAAAAAACCGTGGTAGAAGCGAGGGCGAGGAAAATATCGGGGCGTTCCCAGTTATGGTGGGTGGTCGGGGCCGAGCGGTGCGCGTTTCTTTCATACATGCACGTGCATGGGTGCGAGGCGTTGGGCTCTAACTGAACCCGAGTGATTGCACTGCAGGCTACGCGTTACTGAACCCGAGCGATCGTGTAATGCCCCGGATTCGATGTGCCAGGTGTCTGCCAGTTATTCGCAGTCGTTGACATGTCGTTTGCTTGCGTGTTGCATTTTATCATGTCATCATGTGCATTTCATTTTGCATACGTGTTCGTCTCATGCATCCGAGCCTTTTCCCTATTGTCCGTTTTGCAATCCGGCGTCCTATGTCCTCCGGCGTTCCCCTTTTCGTCTCCTGTTGTGAGTGGGTGTTAAACTTTCTCAGAATGGCCCGAGGTTTACCAAGCGGCCTTGGTATAGCACCGGTAGACCGCCTGTCAAGTTTCGTGCCATTTGGAGTTTGTTTGATACTCCAACGGTTAACCGGGTAACCGTAAAGCCTCCTTCTCTTTGCAGCCCAACACCCCTTCCAAAGTGGCCCAAAACCCTTCTTACTCCCCTCCATGCTCTTGGTCGTTCGATCACGATCGCGTGGCCAAAAATCGCTCCTCTTTTGGACACTCCTAGCTCCCTCTACCTATAAATAAGCCCTCCCCCGAAAATTCCCGGATGATTTCGCAGACGAAACCCTAAAATCTCCCTCCGCCGCAACCAGACGCGTCCGCGACGGCCAGACATGTCCGCCGCCGCCGCGCCCAACCAACCCCGCTCCGCCATGTCAGCGCCGCCGCCCTCCTCTCTCCTCTAGCCGCGCCGGCCCGCTCGGCCTGGCCCCGGCCCCCGCGGGCCCAGCCGCCGCCGCCGCC